>NC_034174.2:55251859-55561443 GCF_002021735.2 Oncorhynchus kisutch
GTATCCTCTATGTTTCAAGTAATTGTCGTATATTATCTCCAATATACCGTCCATGTAAAAAACAATATCTGGTATAACCTTTTTTATTTTATATGCTATGCATTTCGCCAGGATTTTCGCATCACAACATTGAAGTGTTAGAGGCCTCCAGTTTTTTAAATGGACTGGATCTTTATACTTACCACCTGAGTCCTGTTTTAGTAGTAATGAATCAGACCTTCTTGTTGAGTACCTAAAAGTCTACCATTTATATAAGAGTAATTAAAACATGCTAATAATGGATATTTGAGTACAAAAAAAGGTCTGATATAACTCTACTGGTATACCGTCAAGCCCTGGTGTTTTTCCAGACTGAAAAGATTTTATTGCCTTAAAGTTCCTCTTCTGTAAAATAAATTATTATTATTATTGTCATTATTATTATTATTAGGAAAGAAATCCTTACAGTTAACATCTTTCAGTGGAAACGGAGGAGACTGAATCATGGATATCTCCATCATTTGTAACGAGTTTCTGTCAATTCTTTTTGGTAGAATTTCTGTGCTGAAGATTCAAGAAACATTTTGTGCATTCTTCCAAATTTTACATCCAATTCACTTTATTTTTGTAATACATTACACTTGATTGTTCTTGAATAAGTACCTCCATTTCTTTTTGTTTTTCCTCTAACCAATTTTGTGCCTCTATAGTACAGTTTCCATTACCATCTACCTGCGCTGTTACTTCCTTTATTTCCTTTATCAGTCTAATCTCTTTTGACCTAAACTGGTTTTGTTTTAATGATGAGTATTGTATTGAATGTTCTCTAAAAGTGTCCAAATCTATAAAGGGATCTGTTGTACAAAATAGTAAATTATTAATTATTTTGTCTTAGTTAAGAACACATTGTCATTCAATAGGCTTTGATTAAATTTCCAATATCCTCGTCCACGTGGAAATTCTGTAAGTTATATGGAAGACAATTAGATGGTGGTCCGATCGCATTCAGTTTCCTATTAATACTTTTTAAAACTTTTGATGCAAGCAAGAACGAGACTAGGAAGTAATCAAGATGGCTAGCTTGATTAAGCCTCCTCCGTATATATCTCACTAGGTCAGGGTTTTTCAACTTCCAAATATCCACTATTTCTAATGTATCCATGATCTTTGTAATCTCCTTAAGTGCTTGAGGGGGATAGTTTGTAGAATGATTTCCTTTACGATCCATTGAGGTACTTAAAACCATATTATAATCTCCCACCATAATAATTGATTATTTTGTTGCTTGTGAGCTCAATAGATTATTATATATATTTTCGAAAAAATATGGATCATCATTATTTGGCCCATATAGATTCATTAGCCAGATCTGTTTTGGTCAAATAGCATATTTAAAATAATCCATCTTCCTTGCGGATCTGTTTGCACAGTTTGCACAATCAGATCAAAATTTGTATTAATTAGTATAATCACCCCTTTTGAGTTTCTTTGACCATGACAAAAATATATTTCTCTCTCCCAGTCCTTTTCCCACCCAACCTCATCTATATTTGTAGAATGAGTTTCCTGTAAACCTGTCACGTTCTGACCATTGTTCTTATGTGTTTTCCTTGTTTTAGTGTTGGTCAGGACGTGAGCTGGGTGGGCATTCTATGTTGTGTGTCTGGTTTGTCTATTTCTATGTTTGGCCTGATATGGTTCTCAATCAGAGGCAGGTGTTAGTCATTGTCTCTGATTGGGAACCATATTTAGGTAGCCTGTTTTGTGTTGGGTTTTGTGGGTGATTGTTCCTGTCTCTGTGTTTGCACCAGATAGGGCTGTTTAGGTTTTCGCACGTTTATTGTTTTTGTTAGTTTATTCATGTATAGTGTCTTTATAAATTAAACATGAATAACCACCACGCTGCATTTTGGTCCGCCTCTCTTTCACCTAAAGAAAACCGTTACAAAACCATAGATATTATATTATTTCTCTTTTAGCCATGTAAAAATGTATATTCTTTTTTTATGATCTGCTAAGCCATTACAATTACAACTTACTATACTTATTTCCTCACTTAGCATAATGAGACACAAGTTTCAATTATATTTACCACAACCAATGTTTGTAAACTTACCATTAAAAAGAACCATGATGATGAATTGTCCATATAGCTGTTACATAATAATTTGTACTGTTAAGCATACTGTAGCTGCAAATTTGTAAACCTCCAATTGTCCTTATATTCCACCCACCTACTTTCCTAACGTTTCGCTCGTAGAACTCAAGAAAAGGTCTTCTCTTGATCAATTCGATGTATCCGTTTCTTTTTTGAGCGTATCAAAATGCCGATCAATAAATAGTTTCAGATTCTCTATATTGTCCAGAATATTTGTTTTGTAGTTATTAGCTAATCCTCAATTTTTGTGATTAATTCATGGGACAAGCTGTGCCTACCACGCTGCCACCTGTCACGTCATCCACCCTGATTAGTATGTTTTAAAGATGAGTATTGCATGGCCTCTAATTATGGGGTGCCATACAATACGGGGATCTGCTGTACCTACAGTATGTTATGTAGGAAAAAGCAAGTTGTCATCCAGTAGGCTTTGATTACCTTCCAATATCATTGCACTCGCAGAAATTTTGTAAGAGTAATGTGTATACCAATTATTTGATGGTCCAATCGCATTCTGTCCCCAACCAACAATCTTTTGGTGCCAGTGAAAATGACATAAGAAAGTAGTCAAGACGACTAGCTTGATTGAGCCTTCACCATATACAGTGGGGCAAATAAGTATTTAGTCAGCCACCAATTGTGCAAGTTCTCCCACTTAAAAAGATGGTACACTATGGAACTATGACAGACAAAATGAGAAAAAAATCCAGAAAATCACATTGTAGGATTTTATGAATTTATTAGCAAATTATGGTGGAAAATAAGTATTTGGTCACAAACAAGCAAGATTTCTGGCTCTCACAGAACTGTAACTTCTTCTTTAAGAGGCTCCTCTGTCCTCCCCTCGTTACTTGTATTAATGGCACCTGTTTGAACTTGCTATCAGTATAAAAGACACCTGTCCACAACCTCAAACTGTCACACTCCAAACTCCACTATGGCCAAGACCAAAGAGCTGTCAAAGGACACCAGAAACAAAATTGTAGACCTGCACCAGGCTGGGAAGACTGAATCTGCAATAGGTAAGCAGCTTGGTTTGAAGAAATCAACTGTGGGAGCAATTATTAGGAAATGGAAGAGATACAAGACCACTGATAATCTCCGTCAATCTGGGGCTCCACGCAAGATCTCACCCCGTGGGGTCAAAATTATCACAAGAACGGTGAGCAAAAACCCAGAACCACACAGGGGGACTTAGTGAATGACCTGCAGAGAGCTGGGACCAAAGTAACAAAGCCTACCATCAGTAACACACTACGCCGCCAGGGACTCAAATCCTGCAGTGCCAGACGTGTCCCCCTGCTTAAACCAGTACATGTCCAGGCCCGTCTGAAGTTTGCTAGAGAGCATTTGGATGATCCAGAAGAAGATTGGGAGAATGTCAGATGGTCAGATGAAACCAAAATATAATTTTTGGTAAAAACTCAACTCGTCGTGTTTGGAGGACAAAGAATGCTGAGTTGCATCCGAAGAACACCATACCTACTGTGAAGCATGGGGGTGGAAACATCATGCTTTGGGGCTGTTTTTCTGCAAAGGGTCTAAGACGACTGATCCGTGTAAAGGAAAGAATGAATGGTGCCATGTATCATGAGATTTTGAGTGAAAACCTCCTTCCATCAGCAAGGGCATTGAAGATAAAACGTGGCTGGGTCTTTCAGCATGACAATGATCCCAAACACACCGCCCGGGCAACGAAGGAGTGGCTTCATAAGAAGCATTTCAAGGTCCTGGAGTGGCCTAGCCAGTCTCCAGATCTCAACCCCATAGAAAATCTTTGGAGGGAGTTGAAAGTCCGTGTTGCCCAGCAACAGCCCCAAAACATCACTGCTCTAGAGGAGATCTGCATGGAGGAATGGGCCAAAATTCCAGCAACAGTGTGTGAAAACCTTGTGAAGACTTACAGAAAAAGTTTGACCTCTGTCATTGCCAACAAAGGGTATATAACAAAGTATTGAGATAAACCTTTGTTATTGACCAAATACTTATTTTCCACCATAATTTGCAAATAGATTAATTAAAAATCGTACAATGTGATTTTCTGGATTTCTTTTCTCATTTTGTCTGCCATAGTTGAAGTGTACCTATGATGAAAATTACATGCCTCTCTCATCTTTTTAAGTGGGAGAACTTGCACAATTGGTGACTGACTAAATACTTTTTTGCCCCACTGTATATCTGACTAGATCAGGATATTTAAGCCTCCTGACAGGGATGAACATACCTGAATTTGTCCAATAGAAACTCTCATTTACAACTGTTGGACTAATGACTACACTCTAGATCAGCTAGATGCAGGAAATATTGTGCAATTGAATGTGTCAATGTCTGTCACCTTGATTATTCAAATTTCTCTCAACCTCTGCACCTACGTTGTAAACTTTCATTCATAGACTAGGTTGTAGCAACCACCTGATGGGTATATGGACATTTGAGCATCATGTAGTAGCATAAACCTATCGATGTTACATTGAGCTGGGTGAATGGAATATGAATGACAGTCATCCAATAGGCTGTAATAGAAATAAGGCCATCCTCATTAAAACATTGTTTTTGTCCTTCCTCATCTTAAATGGCACCTACCACCACTAATAGCCACCCCTCCCCCTTTTTTCAGTCTGTAACACCTGAAGATGTTGTAATCAGCAATGTCAATGTACTTTTTCGGTATCAAGCCGTTTAGCTAAGTCACTGTGAGAACCAAAATATCCGGGCTTGTGTCATGCACCCAGATATCAAGAAGGTCCATATTTGACATCAAACTTTGCACATTGATCTGTAACTGTGACACGGTGAGGCTGGACCCAGGTGCAGAGAGGAGACCAGACGAGGAATCAGTGGTTAAGGATAAACATAATACTTTACAGAGAAATTGTAACGGAAGGATCACAGTAACACTGGGAAAACAACAAACACTAAGTCACAAACTCACTCAGGAGACACACGCACACAGCACACAATTCAAGCTTCTGCAAAGGACAACAGAAAACATACCTTTTTTAACAGGGAAATCATAATGAGTGAATAGGTCACACCTGAGTGCCGTTAATGTCTCTAGGACGGTCTCTGCGCCCTCTGGTGACAGGTGGAACCATGACAGTACCCCCCCCCCTTCTAGGAGTGACTCCAGCCGCAGAGCCAGGATGACCACCACATAGTTGGTTGAAGTACTGCCTGGATCTAGGATGTCCCAGGTAGGCACCCACTCCCGCTCCTCAGGGCTGTAGCCCTCCCAGTCCACCAGGTACTACAGTGTGCCTCGGACCCGACGAGCCTCCAACAGACGCCATGCAGTGTAGGCCCGGGCAACCATCAACAAGTCGAGTCAGCGGAGGAGCAGTTGTAGGGGAAGAGAAGGGACTGGGCCTTACCAGCTTGAGATGGGAGACATGGAAGGATGGACTGACCCTCATAGACCTGGGAAGCTTGAGACGATAGGTGACCGGTTGATGCGACTCAGAATCTTGAATGGTCCTATGTAGAGTGGAGCGAGCTTCCATGAGTCCATCTTTAAGGGAAGATCGTTGGTGGACAGCCACACTCGTTGACCTGTTCGGAGGTGCCAGTTTGCCTGGTGTTGGTGTTGGGTAGAGGAGCGGAGCAAGGAGGATCGCGCTTTGATCCAGGTGCGGCAACATCATCTAATGAACACCTTGGCTGATGGCATCCCCGCTTAGGCCTCTTGTTCAGGCGAACCCGAATTGACACTTGAACGGCAACAGTCCAGTGGACGAGTTCAGGCAGTAGGTTGTGAGCATACTCTGCCCAGACGAGGAACTTGCTCCAGTTGCTGGTCTGGGTGGGGAATAAGCAGCAGAGGAACTTCTCCAGTTCCTGGTTGGCCCGCTCCGCTTGCCCATTAGACTGTGGGTGGAACCCCGAGGAGAGACTCACTGACACCCTCAACAGGGAACAGAAGTCTTTCCAATACCGTGCGACGAACTGAGGCCCATGATCCGAGACAATGTCCTGGGGAAGTCTGTGTAGTCGAAAGACATGGGTAGTCATGAGATCAGCGGTCTCCTTCGCTGAGGGCAACTTGGGTAAGACAATGAAATGGGCTGCCTTGGAGAACCGATCAATGACCACCAGGATAGTGGTAAGCCCTTGGGATGGAGGTAACCCTGTGATAAAGTCTAGCGACAGGTGGGACCAGGGCCAGCTGGGGATGGGCAGAGGTTGGAGCTACCCAGCCAGTCACTGTCATGAGGACTTGATTTGGGCACAGGTGGAACAAGATGCAACAAATGTTCACACATCCTCAATCATGTTGGGACACCATCATTTCTGCCTCAGGACCTCCAGTGTCCGATTAAACCCTGGATGCCCAGTTAATTTAGAGGAGTGTCCCCATTGTAGCACTCGAGAATGGGCTGATCGCAGAACATAAAGTCTGTTAGTGAGCACCCCGCCGGGATCAGGTTCTCAGGTCTGGACTTGTCGTACAGTGGTCTCTATACTCCAGAACACAGGAGCCACAATACGGGAGCTGAGGATAATGAGCTCAGAGTCCCTCTCCTTGTTAGAGACATCATGTTGGTGGGACAGTGCAATCTGCTTTCTGATTCTTGGATCCTGGGCGGTAGACTAGAGTGAAAACAGAGCCCACCTAGCCTGGCGAGCGTTCAACCTCTTGGCTTCTTGAATGGAGACCAAGTTCTTATGGTCCGTCCAGATCACCAAAGGATGAGGTGCACCCTACAGCCAGTGTCTCCAAGGGCCCACTTGACTGCCAAGAGCTCCCGGTTGCCTACATCGTAGTTGCATACTGCTGGCGAGAACCGCTTGGAAAGAAAGGCACATGGGTGTAGTCTCTTGTCCCCTCGTTCTGCTGTGACAGGACCGCTCCGGTGTCCGAGGTGTCCACCTCTACCACGAAGGGACGAGTAGGATCAGGATGAACGAGGATGGGTCTGGAGGTGAAACGTCCCTCGATATCCATGAATGTAATTGTCCATACCTGCATGTCCAGGGATCAAGAGGGTGTAAAAACAGCCCCGGGGACGGCTGGAGCTGGGTAGGAGTTCTATGGCGCAGTTGTATGGATGATAAGGAGGGAGGGTGGCTGCTTGACTTTTACTGAAAGCCTGCCGTAGTTCGAAGTATTCGGGAGGGAGAGAAGAGAAGTCTTCTTGGTCTTTAATGGATGCATGGGGATGTGGCGAGGCTCTAGGTAATACTTTACTGAGAAACGGTATACCTTCTTTGTTTTCTTTCCAAAACACTTGAGCGTGCTGTCTCTGACCAACTCTCTGGCTATTTATCTAAGAACAATCTTCATAACCCTAACCAGTATGTGACCCTACTGGTCACTTCTCAATACTCAAAAGGTACTCTATTCGTGGAAAAAAGGTAAATTAGTCTAGCCAGCCTATCTGAAACTTGTAGTAATCATGGACAAATTGCAGACCGGCTCGCAGAGCAAGTCCCCAGGGGCTGCATCTCAGCTTTTATTTCTTTCATCACATTCTCAGTGGGTCAGAAGTTTACATGCACTCAATTAGTATTTGGTAGCATTTCCTTTAAATTGTTTAATTTGGGTCAAACGTTTCGGGTAGCCTTCCACAAGCTTCCCACAATAAGTTGTGTGAATTTTGGCCCATTCCTCCTGACAGAGCTGGTGTAACTGAGTCAGGTTTGTAGGCCTCCTTGCTCGCACATGCTTTTTCAGTTCTGCCCCCCAAAAAATTATATAGGATGAGGTCAGGGCCTTGTGATGGCCACTCCAATACCTTGACTTTGTTGTCCTTAAGCCATTTTGCCACAACTTTGGAAGTACGCTTGGGGTCCTTGTCCATTTGAAAGACCCATTTGCGACCAAGATTTTACTTCCTGACTGATGTCTTGAGATGTTGCTTCAATATATCTACATAATTTCCCTCCCTCATGACGCCATCTATTTTGGCAAGTGCACCAGTCCCTCCTGCAGCAAAGCACCCCCACAACATGATGCTGCCATCCCCGTGCTTCACGGATGGGGATGGTGTTCTTCGGCTTGCAAGACTCCCCCCTTTTCCTACAAACATAATGATGGTAATTATGGCCAAACAGTTCTATTTTTGTTTCATCAGACCAGAGGATATTTCTCCAAAAAGTACGATATTTGTCCCCATGTGCAGTTGCAAACCGTAGTCTGCCGTTTTTATGGTGGTTTTGGAGCAGTGGCTTCTTCCTTGCTGTGCGGCCTTTCAGGTTATGTCTATATGGGACTCGTTTTACTGTGGATATAGATACTTTTGTACCTGTTTGTTCCAGCACCTTCACAAGGTCTTTCTGGGATTGATTGATTTGCACTTTTCGCGCCAAAGTACGTTCATCTCTAGGAGACAGAACGTTTCTCCTTCTTGAGCAGTATGATGGCTGCGTGGTCCCATGGTGTTTATACTTGCGTACTATTGTTTGTACAGATGAACGTGGTACCTTCTGGCGTTTGGAAATTGCTCCCAAAGATGAAACAGACTTGTGGAGGTCTACAATGTTTTTTCTGAGGTCTTGGCTGATTTCTTTTGATTTTCCCATGATGTCAAGCAAAGAGGCACTGAGTTTGAAAGTAGGCCTTGAAATACATCCACAATTGGTACACCTCCAATTGACTCAAATTATGTCAATTAGCCTAATTATTTGTGTCATGCACAAAGTAGATGTCCTAACCGACTTGTTAATAAACTATGGTTTTGGCAAGAAATTTGTGGAGTGGTTGAAAAACAAGTTTTAATGACTCCAATTTAAGTGTTTGTAAACTTCTGACTTCAACTGTAAGAACAATTAGCACCTCTAAAAAAAATGCTTATCAATTGACCTCATTGGACAGAAAGGAGCACACCTCCCCACATATACACCATGCAGCCAATATTCAATATATTTTCATATATATATATATATATGAATGCTGGTTGTATGGCGTATTATGTAACATGAAACACAAAGGGGCACAGCTCCCCACACTCATGAGAAACAGCATACAATGCTTGCATGAAACTGAAAATGTTTCATGAGATAAGAAATGTATTCAACAATCAAGTAAACATTTTATATAAACAATTAGCATCTAAACTTCCATAGTGTGTCTTTAAATCAGAACTTTGAATAAGAAAATACTTAATTACGGCCTAAAACATTGCTAATAACACTAAATAAATACCTTATTAGCTACTTATATACAGATGTACAAACGAGTAATTAGTAGCTAATATGTGTACTTTAAAATACAATTTCACCAAATAAGTCCCAGTAGATTCATGCAGGGTAGTAACGACATGATTTAGCACTATGTTCATTGTTGTTTACCTACCTAACGTTAGCTGGCTGGCTCATTAGCTAAGGTTACGTGATGTGTGTGATCTTACACGTTGTTTACCTAGCTAGGGTAATTGTTTACCTAGCTAGTTAGCTACATGTCTTAAGCTAAAGTGTACTGTTAGCTAGCTAGCTGTCTCCCTAGCTGACATTATTATTCGTATCTCAGAGCCGTTTGATTTGCTAGTTAGAGCCTAATGCTGGTTAGCTCCCAGCAGATTCATACAGGATAGTAACAACATGATTTGGCACTATGTTCATTGCTGTTTCAATTTAAGTAACATATTAGAATGATTTGGCTGGATGCTACAATCCTTATTGACAGATTTAAAGTAACAGTGCAAAGTTTATTTTCTGAAAGGAATGAAAATAGTACATCCCTTTGTGTCAATATCGTCAAAATTATATAAGTAAATTTAGCACCTCTAAAAAAACACGCTTATCAATTGTGAACAATTGACTTCTTGATTACAGGTATAAACTATTTTACACACAGCCCTATCATTCACTATCACCCAATATGTAAATATACTCTATAATATAACCTAAATTACCTTTGGGTCTAATCCAGTGCAATATTCAGCCTACATTTTATTAATACTTTGCAACCCTGTCAACACAATGTTTCTTATGCAAAGTGAGCAATTAAATTATGTAAGAGCCTGCGGGATCCCAAATAATATTTGCTCAGGGGAGATAGCGTGGCGATAGCTTCAGCCTGCGCACAGCTGAATTGCTCAATGCTAAAAACATACAATGTACGCACCAAAGTCGAGAGTTTATCTAAAAGGTTTGAATGGTTTGTATTTTAACTGATATGGCTTGTCGCTTGAATCATTCTTTAGCCGAGGTTTTGCAAGACACATTTGAGTTTATGACTCTTTGGTACCCTTTAACTACCGCATAAGATATGGCTGAACTACGGAACATGAGGACAGGTTGCCATAAAAGGAAACCAGGGTTGTATTAATTAGGCACCAAACTGAAATGGATGGAAAATGGATTGAAAAAGTGAGGGAACCTGGTTTTCCATTATAAAACATTTTCCTTTGCATGTCCTAATGTATATGATCCAAGTCTCATATTCTCTTCTCTTTTCTAGTCCCAATGTATTTCACGTTTTGAAAGCATTTGTTAAAAGACAAGAGAGACCTGCAAACTGATCTTGCCAATATAATTTTGTTTATTAAGCTTTGAATGAGCACATTTTGGGACTGTTAAATGCACGTTTTAAAGGCAATGTACCACGGAGACGATCATTCACGGTAAACGCTGCATAATATGGCTCAATTGGAATTAGTTTTAAATGGCACATTGTCTAAATCAGCGATCGGATTGAAATCCCGGACATGTTTTGAGGCTACAGTGTTTGTTTACAATTGCATTGTTTATAAACAACGGAGTAAAACAATATTATATTTGGGGTTCTGATGGGGTATGAAAGTTTAACTAAGGAGGCATTTATATATATATTTATATTTGTCAAGAATCAATTGGTATACACAGAGAGGTGCAAATGTATTTGGACAGACACATTTTTGTTGTTGTTTTGGCTCTTATAGCACTTTAGATTTGAAATGATACAATGACTATGAGGTTAAAGTGCAGCTTTAATTGGAGGGTATTTTCATCTTTATCGGGTCAACCGTTTAGTAATTACAGCACTTTTTGTACATAGTCCCCCATTTTAGGGAACCAAAAGTTTACACTTATATGTGTATTAAAGTAGCCAAAAGTGTTGTATTTGTTGTACATGTTCTTACCATGCAATGACTACATCAAGGTTGTGACTACAAACTTGTTGGATGCATTTTCAGTTTGTTTTGGTTGTGTTTCAGATTATGTTGTGCCCAATTTAAATTAATCGTAGATAATGTAGTGTCATTTTGCAGTCACTTTTATTGCAAATAAGAATATAATATGTTTCTGAACATTTCTACTTTAGTATGGATGCTAAAATGATTACGGATTATCCTGAATGAATCTTGAAAAATTATGAGGGAAAAAGTTACAGAGGCACAAAGATCATAGCGCCAACACATGCTAACCTTTCATCATTACCTAAAACAGGGGTGGTATGTTTGGGGGAGGAATGCTATTTATACTTCTGTAACTGTACTATTCATGTAGAAATCACAGATTTTACCTTTAAAATAGTTTAACATAATTTTATTTCAACCTTATTTTCACAGACTGAAATGTGAAGTATTATTTGGATTCAGAGTTCTATGGTAATCAAGGACTTGCTTCAAAAAACAAGTTAATACCATGGCATTTGTTGGTACCACAACATAATTATTTTTGCCAATGTCATACAACATTACAAGAATACACCATCACCAGACAAAAAAGGAGAGCTGTTTTTAACAGACTATATTGTCGGAGGAAATGAATGCTAGATGACCTATTTGATACTGTGATGTTTAATCATAAACTCAATTCCCTTAATTCCTCTATCAAGAACCGTTACATAAGTCTTGAGTGAGAAAACTGACTTGTAGGAAACACAGTGTTCACTCTGTTCCACCCTTTGGATCATTAACTATACAGAATAATGTGGGATTCCTTAAAGCCACAATCCTGAGTTTGTGTTTCACCTTATAACAGCAGCCCCACCATTTTGTTTGTATTAAGCTGAGGGATGGGTCTGGGAAACTCCTATCCACAGAGCTATGCATGCAATGAATGACAGTCAATGAGATCAAAATGGGTTTTAAACATATTTTGAAGCTATTCATTTCGCAACAAAAATATACAAATTTGAGTTATACAACTTTAGATTTAGGGTTACAATAGGGTGATAATCTTCAAAGACAAATGCCTTATAAAGTGAAATAATGAGTTATATTATTTAAGAATCAATGGTATATTGTCAATTGAAATGACCATTAACAACTGGAAATCTTGTGTATTGTGAATTTGAATATGCTGTAGGGCAGGGGTATTCAACTCTTACCCTACGCGGTCCTGAGCCTGCTGGTTTTCTGTTCTACCTGATACTTAATTGCACACACCTGGTGTCGCAGGTCTAAATCAGTCCCTGATTAGAGGGGAACAATGAAAAAAGCAGTGGAACTAGTTGCAATGTCCAGAGTTGAGTTTGAGGGCTGTAGGGGGTCAGGTTGGGGGAATTCAGAACTTAACCTGTACTGCAGCTTAGTAAAATAAAGCATATGCTTGTGTAACCGCAAGAGTTTGTCACATTAAAAGGTATAGTTCAGTGCAATTACATATTTAGATATTTGTTTGGTTGGCTTGGGAGTAGGGGCTAGAGGTCAATTTGGAATCTAACATTAGTATGTAACTAGTACTCCAGCTCGTATACTGTGTGTGGTCTAGTAATAAGAATAAATTATAAAAGCCTACCTCCTGCTGGATACTGAGTGTCACTGCCTACAACTGGTGTACACTAGCATGGGGGAAAGCTGCAGCAAAGCGTTGCTCCAACAATTGTGTACAACTGCCATCTTGTGGTAGTAACCAATATCACTGTCAAATAAGCAACTGATTAAACTGGTAAAGTATCAGTGAATGACCATATACAATGTTAGGACTTTACTAATATTGTACATCCTCAGAGCAGTGAAAACTGTGAAATTGTCACTTATACTCTTACAATATGCAACAAAATAAATTGTGTAGTTTCAAGTTTTATTTGTCATATGTACAGGATATACGTGGTATACATCGTCCAACTAAATGCTTACTTGCAGGTTCTTGTCTTAGTCTCAACAATGCAACAATAAGAAATAATAAACTAAATATGGTGTGTTTTAATGTCTTCTATTCTTCAGGGTCAATGACGTGAGTAAAAAGTGAGTGAGTAAAAAGACAAAAAGCAGACAGTTTTTATAAAATGTTTTTACTTGTTTAATTGGGGGCTAATTGAAATGTATCAGATTCATAGCATGTTCTGTTATAGACATTGTCTCCTGTTCTTATCAAATAGAGATACAAACCCAGTAACACTTTAAGGATCCAATATAAATTTAAATAAACAATGTTGATACACGTAAGCAATTATTGTCGACAACAGTAGGCATCTATATATTTACTGCAATACATCTCGGCATAGAACATGTTATAGAATAGAACTGATTTTATATAGACAGTACAACATTACCTCTTCATCAGTACACAAAGCGTCATAACAAAATAAGCACCAGGATAGTCGGTTTTTCTGTACAGTTAATAAATTGCTTAAGAGTTTGATAAATATGCTTATACTGCAACCATATATATTTTTTTAATCATTGCTCATTTATTTATTTCAAAAAAGAAAAGACTCAAAGCAATGCTAATTTGAAGGGCAAAACAAGCAAAGCAACAGAACAGTAAAAAAAAACAGTCAAACAAAGGAAAATAACAAAGTTCAAGTCATTTTGACTCTTGACAGTCTAAAAGAGTCTGGTTAGGATGATTCCTTCTTTGGAAATGCTTTTTTTCCCCCACACTGAAACCCTCAACAGTAACATATTGAAGGAAATATCGGAATCTAAAGCAGATGATGATTACAATGCAGCAAAGTACGAACCCCTGTTTTATAATGCAGTAGTGGGACATGTACTGCATAATAGGACAGGTTCTGTTTGCTATGTTCTATATTCATAGAGCTGGGCCCTTAGAAACCTCTCCATCCCATGCTTCACCCATTTGGTTTACTTTAGTGCTTCAAGGTTAATATTTACTCTTATCGGTATGCATGCAGCGAAGTTTGAAATGATCATCGTATGATAGAACATGGGAGTCAATTCTCTATTGTATTTTTTGGTATTGTAAATAACAAGGGCGATTTGTTTCATGTGAAAAAGGCAACAGAATCCAGAGGAAGAAAATTGCGCTATAACACAAAATAAGTCTCAACCACAAAATCCTCAAAGGCACACATCTAGAAACTGAGCATGTGGTGGTGAAGGGAATCTATAGTGATTTGGGTATATAGACCAATAGGTAATATGGCAGAATTTAACCCATCCAGGTCCACTTTATGGTGTCCATATTAGGATGGCTTTAATCTCAGCTGTCCTAATATGGACTCCGTAAGGTTCACACTGGTCAAGGAGGCTGTAGTTGGGAGGGTGGACGAAGGTAAAGAAGGTTCTGGCCCAGGGTGATGCCTTTGAGCCTGTCCCCATCTGGTTGTTCCTTGTACTTGTCTTCAAAATGGTGCCGCCAAAAGCAAGAGGCATATATTCCACACTAAGTACTATAAGCGCATGTTGAAGACGACTAAAGGGTTCTCTAATAGCGAATAGGAGCAAAGGCATCGATCTGGCACTTGGTCACCTAAAAGTACTTCTCATCAACTCTACCAGTTTAAATAAAGTGCAGAAACCTGTGGTACTGGCTGCATTGAAACGAAGTGATGCCCAACCTGGTTTGGGCTATTGTCTCCAAAGCCTGACTCACTATGGTAGACAATATAGTTAGTGAAGACAACTGGTGGTCAAACCATGGAATAAATGTTCTGTTATCCATTCAGCAAAACCCTTATATGCGTGTACAATGAATTGGAGCAAAAATATATTTTTTTAAAGAAAAAAACGGAAGAAAAAAAACCCCATTACATTTCTCTAAGTTAAACAATTACTACATTATCAAAAGGCAAATAGTAGGTATATTGCAACACTCTCCACGACAACTCTGTCAACATTATCATCCATACGTCTGTCATTTTGTGAGTCAGTCTAGGGCAAGTCTAGGCAGACTGACAGCACAGACGGAGCCTAATCTGTCATCACAGGCAGGCGCACATAAACACTGAACATTTCCAAGGGGACCGACACCCAGCCAATGGCAGCACGAGGAAGGTCTATGTGGGACTCCATCATTGGACACGGGCATCTCTCTGGAACTGTAGCTCATTTCAGATGGGGACAGGGGGTGATGTAAGGTACCAACCCTAAGGGAACACCATTTGGAATATTCAGTATTATTTGTTTTGTCTGAGTGGTTCTGTTTGCTTTCATCTGAGCACCCAGTCTAGACGGTAAGAGGTCATTAGATGGGTAAGGTAGTGTACGAAAACAACGCAACCAAATATGTTAGGGGTTATTGGAGCTTGCAATGCCTTAAATTTCTGTACGAAGTGCATTGTATTAACAGAAATGTTGACAAGTTTAGAGTTCGGAGGAAAATGTAGCTCTTTACTTCATGCAAATTGACAGGATACCCACATTATGTAGTTGTCATTAGCATGTCTGTCAGCATTATACATGACATTTAATTTCAAGTACTGATATTGTTTTATTGTAACGAACAGTCATAGAATGTTACGACAGGCATAACGCCATGAAAGTGTTATGTCAAGGTCAAACAGGTTTACGGTTTAGTACGCTATGCCAATAGTGGTTCCTTTTTTTTGGTTCGTAATGTGTCACTTCCCCACCCTGCCTGTATTGTAATCAGTCAGCACTGGTTTCCCTGAAGCAAAGACTGAAATCAAAACCAAGCTCTCCTCCGAGGTCATCAAACTGCATCATGAGATGTCACTAGGGGTCAGAGGTCAAATGGCCACACCCCTTAAATCAATCCTTTGGCTGCTTGCTTATGAAGGGTCAGACATTTTTATTTTAATTCAGGTATTTGTCCTAAAATGAAATGTAAACATAAGAAATAAATCAAGTGGGGCCAACGGGAAGAAAGCGCATGGTGTCTTACACATATAGACATACACTACATGACCAAAAGTATGTGGAGAACTGCTTTTCAAACATCTCATTCCAAAATCATGGCCATTAATATGGAGCTGGTCCCCCCTTTGCTGCATTAACAGCCTCCACTCTTCTGGGAAGGCTTTCCACTAAATGTTGGAACATGGCTTCCATTCACCCACAAGAGCATTAGTGAGGTCGAGCATTGATTTTGGACAATTAGGCCTGGCTCACAGTCAGCGTTACAATTCATCCCAAAGGTTTTCGATGGGGTTGCGGTGAGGGCTCTGTGCAGGCCAGTCAAGTTCTTCTACACCGATCTCGACAAATAATTTCTGTATGGAGCTCGCTTTTTGCATGGAGGCATTGTCATGCTGAAACAGGAAAATGCTTTCCCCAAACTGTTGCCACAAAGTTGGAAGCACAGAATTGTCTAGAATGTAATTGTATGCTGTAGTGTTATGATGTCCCTTCACTGGAACTAAGGGGCCTAGCCCGACTATGAAAAACAGCCCCAGACCATTATTCCTCCTCCATCAAACTTTACAGTTGGCACTATGCATTAGGGCAGATAGCGTTGTCCTGGCATCCGCCAAACCCAGATTCGCCAAATGGTCAAGCGTGATTCATCATGCCAGAGAACGTGTTTCCACTGCTCCAGAGTCCAATGGAGTCCAACACTTGGCAAAGCACATGGTGATCTTAGGCTTGTGTGCGGCTGCTCGGCCATGGAAACCCATTTAATGAAGTTCCCAAAGAACAGTTCTTGTGCTGACGTTGCTTCCAGAGGCAGTTTGGAGCTCGGTAGTGAGTGTTGCAAATGAGGACAGACAATTTGTACGCACTACGCGCTTAAGCACTCGGCAGGCTCGTTCTGTGAGCTTTTGTGGCCTACCACCTCAGGGATGAGCCGTTGTTGCTCCTAGACGTTTCCACTTCACAATAACAGCACATACAGTAAAACGGGGCAGGCCTAGCAGTGCAGAAATTTGATGAACTGACTTGTTGGAAAGGTGGCATCCTATGACAGTGCCACGTTTAAAGTCACTGAGCTCTTCAGTAAGGCCATTCAACTTCCAATGTGTTATAGAGATTGCATGGCTGTGTGCTCGATTTGATAGACTTGTCAGCAAGAGGTGTGGCTGAAATAGCCTAATCCACTCATTTGAAAAGGTGTCCACACACTTTTGTACATTTTTTTACATTGTAGAATAATAGTGAAGCCATCAAAACTATGAAATAACACATATGGAATCATGTAGGAACCAAAAATGTGTTAAACAAATCAAAATACATGTTATATTTGAGATTCTTCAAAGTAGCCACCCCTTGCCTTGATGACAGCTTTGCACGCTCTTAGCATTCTCTCAACCAGGTTCATGTGGTATTCACCTGGAATGCATTTCAATTAACAGGTGTGCCTTGCTAAAAGTTAATTTGTGGAAATTCTTTCCTTCTTAATTCATTTGAGCCAATCAGCCAATCAGTTGTGTTGTGACAAGGTATGGGTGGTATACAGAAAGTCCATATTATGGCAGGAACAGCTCAAATAAGCAAAGAGCAATGACAGTCCATCATTACTTTAAGAAATGACGGTCAGTCAATACAGAACATTTCAAGAACTTTGAAAGTTTCTTCAAAAACCATCAAGCGCTATGATGAAACTGGCTCTCATGAGGACCGCCACAGGAAAGGAAGACCCAGATTTACCTCTGCTGCAGGAGATAGGTTCATTAGAGTTACCAGACTCTGAAATTGCAGGCCAAATAAATGCTTCAGAGTAACAGACATCTCAACATCAACTGTTCAGAGGAGACTGCGTGAATCAGGCCTTCATGGTCAAATTGCTGAAAAGAAACCACTACTAAAGGACACCAATAAGAAGATACTTGCTTGGTTTGATGAGTCCAAATTTGAGATTTCTGGTTCCAATCTCTTTGTGAGACGCTCTTTGTGAGAGTATGTGAACGGATTATCTACGCATGTGTGGTTCCCAGAGTGAAGCATGGAGGAGGTGGTGTGATGGTGCCTTGCTGTCGAAACTGTCAGTAATTTATTTAGAATTCAAGGCACCCTCAACCAGCATGGCTACCACAGCCTTTTGTAGCGATACGCCATCCTATCTGTTTGTGCTTAGTGGGACTATCATTTGCTTTTCAATAGGTCAATGAACCAACACACCTCCAGGCTGTGTAAGGACGATTAGACCAAGCAGGTGAGTGTTGGAGTGCTGCATCAGATGACCTGGCCTCCACAATCATCCGACCTTAACCCAATTGAGATGGTTTGGGATGAGTTGGACCGCAGAGTGAAGAAAAAACAGCCAACAAGTGCTCAGCATATGTGGGAACTCCTTCAAGACTGTTTGAAAAACCATTCCAGATGAAGCTGGTTGAGAGAATGCCAAGAGTGTGGAAAGCTATCATCAAGGCAAAGGGTGGCTTCTTTGAAGAATCTAAAATACACTTTTTTGGTTACTACATGATTCCATGTGTTTTGATGTCTTGACTATTATATATACATGTAGAAAATAGTAAACATAAAGAAAAACCCTTGACTGAGTTGACGTGTCCAAACGTTTTACTGGTCCTGTATATGTGAGCTCCAAAAGTATTAGGACAGTGACACATTTTTGTTTTGTTTTAGCTCTGTACTCCAGCACTTTGGATTTGAAATTATACAATGACTGAGGTTAAAGTGCAGACTGTCAGCTTTAATAAAAAAAATGTTTAATCCATATGGGGTGAACGCCAAAATGACACAATACATAATTTACTATTCATTTCTATTGGGCACAAAATAATCTGAAATACAACCAAAACAAAAGGAAAATGCTAATTTGTAGAATCACAAGCTTGATGTAGTCATTGCGTACTATGAATATGGTACCAAATACTTCACTTTTGACTACTTTAATACACAAGTGAATTTGTCCCAATACTTTTGGTCCCCTGAATTGAAGGGACTACGTACAAAAGGTGCTGTAATTTCTAAACAGTTGAAATTACCCTCAAATTAAAAATGACAATCTACACTTTAACCTCATAGTCATTATATACATAAAAATCCAAATTGCTGGAGTACAGAGCCAAAACAACCAAAAATGTGTCACTGTACCAATTTTTGGAGCTCACTGTGTGCACACGTGTATGTATGTGTGTGTGTGTGTGTGTCTGTATATATATATATATATATATATATAAAATAATATATATATATAAATACATTATTTATATACATATACATATATAATTTGTATGTTATTATTGTCACACACACATCTCTCTTCTTTGCTGTGATACCATCTTAAGTTGGGCCCCCTTGCAGTTTGAGTCTCACCTCAGAGGGAGCAGTTGCATAATATCAATATTGAAGTGAGACCAATGCTGACTGAGGGAGATTGCATCTCTCTCCTTCTTCATTAAAGTGCTAAGAGATGCCTGTTGGAGAAAAGCCCAGACGGTAGGAGGATGTGTGCAGCGTACAGTTGCCTGCTAAACGCTCAGTCATGCTCTCTATTGACAAAGCACTCTCGCGCTCACCTGGCCGCTTCAAAGGCCTGACATTCAGATACAAAGCTTAGAGGAAAGTGGTGAAGGTCACCACTCCAACTTTAGTTTCCTGATTAATCTTTTTCTGTTCCAAACCTACACATGGTGGAGGCTTGCATTAAAAAAAAAAAATCCATGAGTTGAAATTCAATACGGGCACTAACCATGAAAATATCTCAAGGTAGGTGAGACTACGTGCTTCACGTGTTGCTTGTTGAGGTAGTTTGTCAAAATAAATTATTTGACAAATACATCTTGAGTGATAGTAGGTAATTGAGGTTAATGGAGTTGTGTTGATTTGGACTTTCTAAAGGCCAAGAAAGGTGAAAGAGTTAAGCATATGGAATAGGGCCTACGAGCAGAATCCCGAATTAAAATCTGCAACTTTAACTCTAACGTTTGCCTAAAATCAATAGGAGATCAATTTGAAAGTTTTAAGTCCGATTTTGGCCTTACGGTACTGCTGTTTTGTTTAGTAGGCTACTGTACGCTGCAGTCCTATGAAATGGTGGTCAGATCCAGTTTCCCCTAGGTACAGATCTAGGATCAGCTTCTCTTCCCCTATCCTTACCTTAACCATTAGTAGGGAAAAAGCAAAACTGACTCAAGATCAGCATCTAGGAGCAACTTCACCCTACTTCTGGTCAGAAATCTGGGGGTTCTGCAGATAAACTTGAACTGGAGTTCAAAGGTGGGGGTTCAAAGGTTGAGGGCTCTGTCACTCATGATCACACATGCACGCAAAACTCCAGGTCTCTTTTTTCCTCGTTCCATTTTGTTATATAAAAAAATAGTGCAATTATTTTCAACAATTATATAAATAACTCTAAAATCGTGCTTTTTAACTTTGTTTTTCCGTTTCTATATACGTGTATACATGTTTACACACATACATTGATACATATACATACGGATGTATATGTATAGATAGCACAATGTTAAACACATTTGAGTTGGCACCCCAACAGATGACCGTTTTCACTTTTATTTCTAGAGCAGACAAAAAATAAAAAACAAAAAATGTATTTTTCTCTTTAGAATCCATGTTTACAAAAATACCCCTGCTCACACTCTCCTCTCTTATGATACATATTGCAGACTTCTTTTCTTTTTCTCCAGATAAACAGTCTTGAATCTTGTGCAAACATCTCTTTAAAAAAGATCCAGAAAAAAATGAAGAGCATTTGCACACGGGAACTCCTGAACTTGTCTGTCCAAAGACCCAAAGACAGTACTAAAATCGACTGGACAAGACCCAAAGTACAGTACTAAACTCAAATGGGTCCAGATAGTACAGCAAGATAGCCATAAAGCACTACAGTGGGCAAAGTACTGTACTCAATTGACCTCAAAGGACTCTCTATTCCAGTGCACATGTTGATACACAGACCCAGTCAGCTGTCAATCATGTGTTTCCATGGATGCCAACGCTGACCACCCTTTGATGTGGATTGATGAGCGACGGGGGTGTCTACACTGTGGCCAACTGGGTCATGAGCTGAGGCTAACTAGGGATAACATATGAGCTTCGATCTGGCAACCCGTGAAAGCCTGAATCTGGCAACCTGATACAAGATTGCTATCAATGCACTGTACAAGCCTGTACACAGCACACAAAGCTAGACGGGGTTAGGTGGCGGATCACTAAAAGAGCCATCTGCATCTAAAAAAAGGAAGACCTGGTCATTCTAAAAGACTCTGGGAGCAACTAAGGATAAACTACAAGGAGATAAGTGACTAGAAATGATGCAAAAGGGATACAAAAACAAAAACCTAAATACAAAATAAAATAAAAAATGTAACTCTTTTTTTGTTTTCGCATTTGTCAGTATAGAAAAAAAGCTGTAAGCACGGAGCAACAAAGAACAAGTAAATATTTATACAAAGTAAGTCAGGGGCGACGGTTGTCAGTTATGACGGTGACCGGGGGGGTAAAGTTCAGAGGGGAGGCATTTCTTTTTTTTGCGTCTGCCTCCCCCTGCCACCCCATGTCGACCTCCCCTCCCCAACCCTGCCTGACACCAACAGTTCAGCTGAAGTGCGCAGAGAAAGAAATAAACAGCCGACACCAACACTGCCGTCACACTTGCCGAGGCTTCTGCTTCTCCTTTTTGTTGCGTGCGTTCCTGCTCTCCAAGCTGCCCAGGTGGGCCTGCTGGAGTATCCCATGGAGCAGCGAGGGACCCGGGCTTCCTAACCCGCCTCCGCCCCCCATGACCCCACTGCCACTGGAAGTCTGGTGGTGGTGCCTGGGCAGGGAAGAGGGGTGGTAGTAGTGCCCTATAACCTCACTATAAGTCGGCGGCGCCCCTTCCACTCGGCTGGAGTAGGCCTGTGCGGATGTGGCTACAGTGGTAGCACTGACTCCTGCATTGAGGCTGGGCGGCGGGCACAGGGAGGTATCGAGGAGGTGGCTGTCGTAGACAGTGCGGTTGGGGGGCGCGCGCACCGACTCCCTGTTAAGCTCCAGCTGCTGCTCAGGGTCGCGAAGCTGCAGGGTGCAGGGGCCCTGGTAGGGCGGGGGCTCCTCGCCGTCCGACAGCGATATGGTGGGCGGCAGGTCAATGATGGCATGGGGCAGGTAGGGGTAGGTGGGCTGGAAGCGGGCCAGACGCTCCCTCTGCAGGTAGGAAGGGCCGCGGTCCGGGGGCCGGGGGGTGTACACCTGCTGCTTTAAGGGAGGAGTAGAGGGAAAGTTAGCACAAACACACATATTTGGTCATTCATTTTTGTGATGATTTTGATTAAATTGACAACTTGTATTTGGATGCAATGCACTTAAAATAATTGAGGATAACACAAAAAAAGTTGAACAACTTATTTCCATTGTGGTCCTCTTGTTCAGAACACTCTTTTTATCCACAGTGTCAAAATAGTGTGTGAAGGTATATTGAGTGAGGGTATATTGACAGGGGGCCGAGCAACCATAAAAAACAATACAGCACCATCGTTGTCATTTCTTTGCTATGAACATCCATAAACACCCATAGCCTCTCTTATATCAGCGGACAAATCCATAATACATTTCCGCCCATTTGGGATGAATTTTAGGTCCCTGGGTTTAGGGATGACCCCTATAGACGTAAAGTCTTAATGGCTAAACAAGATTACCCATAATCCCCCTTACCTCGCTCATTCCACTGGTGGACCCTGGGCCATCTGAGGACCACAGACTCCCATCCTGAGAGAGCGATGGCGAGGTGCAAGGAGAAAGACAGAGAGAGAAGAATTTATCATTCACTGGATACCATGTTGTGCAACTAAGTGGAGTACTTACCTTTCCAGCCAAAGAGCCAACCACCTTTGAGCATAGGGTGAAGGTGATGAGGTCAACCCCAAAGCCAGACAGAGTAAGGTATACTTGTATAGCATCTCTTAATAGGCAGAACCCAAGGGCTAATACTGGAGTGCCTTTGTAAACTTCCTGTCCTTCTATCTGAGCCTTGTTCTCTACACCTAGATGGGCTGTGAATTGGACAAGAGCTACATGTACTGTTCAAGTGCTCTTCACACAAGCAATCCTAAACAAACACACAGCCAGACACTGACCGTGACACAGAAAGCTCTGTCATCTCTGACTCATACCCCCTCCTGCAGAGTACACAGACGTCTGCCTAGCCCAAAACACACACGCACACACGGCATCATTCCCCACATCTCCTAACGAATGAATCACAGGCTAGGTGATTCAGAAAGCAGCAGTGTGTGTGGGTGATTCAGAAAGCAGCAGTGCAGTCATATGGTTTTGGAATCTTCAGATAACTGCACTGGGCGATGTGTCAGACATGTGGCAGACAACCTGTCTCCCGTAAGCCTCTGACAAAGACACACAAAGAAAGAAACACCAGACATTAAAACGAGTATACAAAACATTACATAGACTGACCAGGTGAAAGCTATGATCCCTTATTCACTTGTTAAATCCACTTCAATAAAGAAGGATTTATAAGCCCTGAGACATGGAATGTGTATATGTGCCATTCAGTGGGTGAATGGGTAAGACAAAATATTTAAGTGTCTTTGAACGGAGTATGGTAGTAGGTGCCAGGCACACCGGTTTGTGTCAAGAACTGCAACGCTGCTGGGATTTTCACACTCAACAGTTTCCTGAGTGTATCAACAAAGATCCAGCACATGAAGGACATCTAGCCAACTTGGCACAACTGTGGGGGCTGTCCCCGACTAAAACAAATCTTGTTAGATTGTTAAACATTTTTAAACGTGTATTTTTCCATATACGGTGCATTCAGAAAGTATTCAGACCCCTTGACCTTTTCCACATTTTGTTATGTTCCAGCCTTATTCTAAAATGGATTAAATCGTGTCTCCCCCCCATCAATCTACACACAATACCCCATAATGACGAAGCAAAAACTTTTTTTAATACATTTTTGCAAATGTATGTATGTATGCATGTATGCATGTATGTATATATATAAATAAATCACGCTACAAACTATCATCACCATGCCCTTAAGGAAATCACAAATATTATGGACACAGAAATAATGGATATTTGGAAACTCAGAAATAATGGCTATTTGTAAACTAAAAAACCCTGACCTAGTGAGATACACATGGAGGAGACTTAATCAAGCTAGTCGTCTTGACTACTTTATTTTTTCTTTCTCTCTTGCGTCAAATGTTTAAAAAGTATTGATAGGAGACAGAATGCGATCGGATCATCATCCAATTGGCCTTCACAATAACTGTTACAGAATTTCCACGTGGACAGCAATATTGGAAATTCTATCAAAGTTTACTGGGGGACAATGTATTATTTATAACTGAATTTTGCCAGTACAATATAGCTTCAATAAATCTCCTTATTGTTTGGGATACCTTTAAATGTATGTGCAGAGGTCATTCAATTCAAAATGTATCAATAAAAAAAAAGCAGTTTCTGTCTAAAGAGCCAAGACCAACAAGGGAAATACATGAAATAGTACAGGTAGATCAAAATAAAAACGATACTAGAGATTCAAAATAAGTTGGAGGAAAAAGAAAAAGAACTGGAGGAACTTATTCAAGAAAGATCTAATGTAATCTATTACAAAAATAAAACAAACTGGATGGAATATGGGAGAAAAAAAAGCAACAAATTCTTCCCGAATCTCCAACACAGGAATGCTACCAAAAATTATTTGCAGATACTCGTTATTATGATTCTACAAATGATATTTTAAAAGAGGAAGCTAAATATTTGAAGCAGATGTTCTCTATTCGGTCTCATCCTCAACCTCTTAATGATGATTACTGTAAGGAATTATTTGCACAAAAAAAAAATGTACAAAAAGGATCAGTGCGAAGACTAAATTACAGATGAAGAACTTTGAGGCTATATAATCCTTTCAGTCTGGAAAACCCCCAGGGCTTGATGGCATACCGGTAGAGGTATATCAAGCCTTTTTGATATTCTCAAAGCTTCATTGTTAGCTTGTTTTAACTACTCCTATAGAAATGGTAGTCTGTCAGGTACTCTGCAGAAAGGTCTGATTTCACTATTATTAAAACAAGACCCAGATGGCAAATATAAAGATCCAGTCTATCTAAAAAAAAACTGGAGGCCTTTTACCCTGTAATGTTGTTGCAAAAATACTAGTGAAATGCAGAGCACTCAGAATTTTAAAAAAAAAAACATTTTTTTTACCAGGTATTGTTCATCCTGATTAGACCGGTTTTCTACACGGACAATACATTGGAGATAATATATGACAACTACTAGAGATAAAAGAACAACATGAAACATCTAAGAAGTCAGGCCAGGTGTCAGTGGATTTTGAAAAAGCCTTTGATAAAGTAAGAACAGAATTTATTTATAAATGCCTGGATTTTTCCAATGTTGGTGATTCTCTTATATAAATGGGTAAAAGTAATGTACAACAACCCCAGATGTAAAATAGTAAATACCAGCTACTTCTCAGAGAGTTTTAAATTGTCAAGAGCAGTTAAACAAGGGTGTCCGCTGTCACCATATCTATTCATTATGGCTATCGAAATGTTAGTTAATAACATCAGATCAAATAACAACAACTCTCCTTCTATGGCCTCCAACCGCTCTTAAACGCAAGTAAAACTAAATGCATACTCTTCAACCGATCGCTGCCCATACCTGCCCACCCGCCCAGCATCAATACTCTGGACAGTTCTGACTTAGAATGTGGGCTACAAATACCTAGGTGTCTGTTTAGACTGTAAACTCTCCTTCCAGACTGACATAAAGCATTTCCAATCCAAAATGAAATCTAGAATCGGTTTCTATTTCGCAAAAAGCATCTTTCACTCATGCTGCCAAACATACACTCGTAAAACTGACTATCCTACCGATCCTTGACTTCGGCGATGTCATTTACAAAATAGCCTCCAGCACTCTACTCAGCAAATTGGATGCAGTCTATCACCGTGCCATCAGTTGTCACCAATACCCGAAAAACTACCCACCAATGCGACCTGTATGCTGTCATTGGCTGACCCTCGCTTCATATTCGTTGCCAAATCCACTGGCTCCAGGTCATCTATAATTATTTGCTAGGTAAAGCCCCGCCTTATCTCAGCTCACTGGTCACCATAGCAGCACCCACCCGTAGCACGTGCTCCAGCAGGGATATTTCACTGGTCATCCCCAAAGCCAATTCCTCATTAGGCCTCCTTTCCTATCAATTCTCTGCTGCCAATGACTAGAACGAACTGCAAAAATCACTGAAGTTGGAGACTCATATCTCCCTCACTAGCTTTAAGCACCAGCTGTCAGAGCAGCTCACAGATCACTGCACCTGTACATAGCCCATCTAAATACCTCATCCCCATACTGTTATTTATTTAATTTATTTTGCTCCTTTGCACCCCAGTATCTCTACCTGCACACTCATCTTCTGCCCATCTATCACTCCAGTGTTTAATTGCTATATTGTAATTTTTTCGCCACTATGGCCTATTTATTGCGTACCTCCCTTATTTGCACACACTGTATATAGACTTTTTCTATTGTATTATTGACCGTTTGTTTATTCCATGTGTAACTTTGTGTTGTTTGTGTCGCATTGCTTTGCTTCATCTTGGCCAGGTCGCAGTTGTAAAGGAGAACTTGTTCTCAACTAGCCCACCAGGTTAAATAAAGGTGAAAAAATAATAATAATAATAATAAATTAGAGGATTAGAAATCCAAGGCTTAAAATCAAAAAGGTGTCGATGTATGCCAATGACTCAGGTTTTATATTAAGTCCTCAAGCTAGATCACTGCAATGTCTCATTGAAGATCTAGATTTTTCTGGACTCTTTTCTGGACTCTCTGGAATAAAACCATATTACGCATTGGATCTTTAAAAAATACAACTTTTACATTACCCTGCAGTTCACCTATAAAATGAGCTGACGGTGAAGTAGACACACTTGGTATTCATATAACAATAGATATAAATGAGCTCTCTACAATGAATTTCAATAGAAAACTTGCAAGATCCTGCAATTATAGAGAGGTACAGTGGGGCAAAAAAGTATTTAGTCAGCCACCAATTGTGCAAGTTCTCCCACTTAAAAAGATGAGAGGCCTGTAATTTTCATTATAGGTACACTTCAACTATGACAGACAAAATGAGAAGAAAAAGAAATCCAGAAAATCACATTGTAGGATTTTTAAAATTAATTTATTGGCAAATTATGGTGGGAAATAAGTATTTGGTCAATAACAATTGTTTCTAAATATACCCTTTGTTGGCAATGACAGAGGTCAAACGTTTTCTGTAAGTCTTCACAAGGTTTTCACACACTGTTGCTGGTATTTTGGCCCATTCCTCCATGCAGATCTCCTCTAGAGCAGTGATGTTTTGGGGCTGTTGCTGGGCAACACAGACTTTCAACTCCCTCCAAAGATTTGCCAACAAAGGGTATATAACAAAGTATTGAGAAACTTTTGTTATTGACCAAATACTTATTTTCCACCATAATTTGCAAATAAATTTATAAAAAATCCTACAATGTGATTTTCTGGATATTTTTGGATATTTTTTCTCATTTTGTCTGTCATAGTTGAAGTGTACCTATGATGAATATTACAGGCCTCATCTTTTTAAGTGGGAGAACTTGCACAATTGGTGGCTAACTAAATACTTTTTTTGCCCCACTGTATATACACCTCTCTTTATGGAAATATTGCCCTGATTAACTCCTTAGTCATATCTTAGTTTACTCACTTACCTATGGCGCTGCCTACTCCTGGTGATTCATTTTTCAAATCATATGAGCAAAAAATATTACGCTTTATCTGGGATGCTAAACCAGGCAAAATAAAGTGTACCTTATCTATATATTGAATATGAACTGAGTGGGTTGAGATTATTAAATATAAAAGCATCTATTGTTTAAAAATGGCCTTTTTGTCTTTGTGCAGATTGCCACGTCTCATTTTCGATTAATTGAAAATGAAACATTTTTCAAAGTCTCTCTCTTTTTCAAACAAGCATCGCAGAGCTGGCTACAATTCCAAATTAATTCCCTTGAAAAGATAGAACAAAAATTACAACAAATATTATGGCTGACCACAAATGTGCTGGTTGATAAAAGACCTGTGTTTATGAATGTTTGAGGGTATTTTGTTTTTAAATTATATTGTAAATTGGAATGGTAGAGTTGTCTTTCATGGAGTTATTAGAATTGTATGGGAAGGTCTGCTCAATCCAAGATTACAACCAATTGATTACATCATTACCCCAAAACTAGGCAGGTGCCAGCGGGAGGAGGTAGGGGAATGGTCATCCAGAAGCGGCGCTCCTAGTGGCTGGGGACTTTAATGCAGGCAAACTTAACTAATTTCTAACAGCATGACACATGTGCAACCAGATGAAAAAAAACTGTAGACAACCTTTACTCCACACACAGGAAAGCATACAAAGCTCTCCCTCGTCCTCCATTTGGCAAATCTGACCATAATTCCATCCTCTTGATTCCTGTTTATAAGCAAAAACTAAAGCAGGAAGTACCTGTGACTCGTTCAATTCTGAAGTGGTCAGATGACGTGGAAGTTACGCTACAGGACTGTTTTGCTAGCACAGACTAGAATACATTCCGGGATTCATCCAAAGACATCGAGGAGTATACCACCTCAGTCATCGGCTTCATCAATAAGTGCATTGACAACATCGTCCCCCCAGTGATCGTACCTACAAATCTCAACCAGAAGCCATGGATTACAGGCAACATCCACATCGAGCTAAAGGCTAGAGCTGATGCTTTCAAGGAGCGGGACACTAATCCGGACGCTTATAAGATATCCCGCTATGCCCTCAGACGAACCATCAAACAAGCAAAGTGTCAATACAGGATTAAGTTAGAACCCTACAACACCGGATCTGATGATAGCAAAAAGCTTGGAGCACCTTAAATTAAATTCTGGGGAAAAAGGCAAACTCAGCTCCATCATTCATTGAAACAGATGGCTAATTCATCACAAAACCAACTGATATTGCCAACTACTTTAAAGATTTTTTTCATTGGCAAGATTAGCAAATTTAGGCATAACATGCCAGCAACAAATGTTGACACTACACATCCAAGTATAACTAACAAAATTATGAAATACAAGCAGTGTAATTTTTTAATCCGTATAGTTAGTGTGGAAGAGGTGAAAAATTTATTGTTGTCTATCAACAATGACAAGCCACCGGGGTCTGATAACTTGGATGGAAAATCACTGAGGATAATAGAAGATGATACTGCCACTCCTATTTGCCACATCTTCAATTTAAGCCTACTAGAAAGTGTGTGCCCTCAGGCTTAGAGGGAAGCAAAAGTCATTCTGCTACCTAAGAATAGTAAGGCCACCTTTACTGGAAAAAATGGTGTTTGACCAGATACAATGCTATTTTACAGTAAACAAATTGACAACAAACTTTCAGCATGCTTATAGAGGAGGACATTAACAAGCACAGCACTTACACAAATGACTGATGATTGGCTGAGAGAAATTGACGATAAAAAGATTGTGGGGGCTGTTTTGTTTCAGTGCGGCCTTTGACATTATGGATCATAGTCTGCTGCTGGCAAACCTTGTGTTATGGCTTTACACCCCCTGCTATATTGTGGATAAAGAGTTACCTGTCTAACAGAACACAGAGGGTGTTCTTTAATGGAAGCCTCTCCAACATAATCCAGGTAGAATCAGGAATTCCCCAAGGCAGCTGTCTAGGCCCATTACTTTTTTCAATCTTTACTAATGAATTTCCACTGGCTTTGAGAAAAGCCAGAGTGTCTATGTGGAATACTCAACACTATACATGTCAGCTCTTACAGCAACTGAAATGCCTGAAACACTTAAAGAGTTGCAGTTAGCTTCAGAGTGGGTGGCAAGGAATAAGTTTGTCCTAAATAGTTCTAAAACTAAAAGCATTGTATTTGGGACAAATCATTCACTAAACCTCAACTACATCTTGTAATAAATAATGTAGAAATTGAGCTAAATTGCTTGGAGTTACCCTGGATTGTAAACTGTCATGGTCAAAACATATTGATACAACAGTAGCTAAGATGGGGAGAAGTATGTCCATGATAAGGCACTGCTCTTGACACCACTGTCAACAAGGCAGGTCCTACAGGCCCTAGTTTTGTCACACCTGGACTACTGTTCAGTCGTGAAGTCAGGTACCACAAAGAGGAACCCCGGAGAACTACAATTGGTTTAGAACAGGGCAGCATGGCTGGCCCTTAAAATGTACACAGAGCTACCATTAATAATATGCATGTAAATCTCCCATAGCTCAAAGTGGAGGGGAGATTAACTTCATGACTACTTGTTTTTGTAAGAAGTGTTGACATGTTGAATGCACTGAGGTGTCTGTTTAAGCTACTAGCACACAGCTAGTACACCCATGCATACCCCACAAGACATGCCATCAAAGGTCTCACAATCCCAAAGTCAAGAACAGACTATGGGAGGCGCACAGTACTACATAGAGCCATGGCTACATGGAACATCTTTTCCCCCTCAGGAGACTGAAAATATTTGGCATGGGTCCCCAGATCCTCAAAAAGTTCTACAGCTGCACCATTGAGAGCATCCTGACCAGATGCATCACCGCCTGGTATGGCAACTGCTCGGCATCTGACCGTAAGGCGCTAGAGAGGGTAGTGCGTACGGCCCAGTATATCACTGGGGCCAAGCTTCCTGAAATCCAGGACCTATATACTAGGCGGTGTCAGAGGAAGGCCCAAAAAATGGTCCAAGACTCCAGTCACCAAAGTCATAGACTGTCCTCTCTGCTACCACACGGCAAGCGGTACCGGAGCACCAACTCTAGGACCAAAAGGCTCCTTAACAGCTTCTACCCCCAAGCCATAAGACTATTGAACAATGAATCAAATGGCCCGCCGGACTATTTACATTGACCACCCCCTTTGTTTTCACACTGCTGCTACTCACTGTTTATTATCTATGCATAGTCACTTTACAAATGACCTCGATACCCCTGCAATGATTAGGTACCGGTACCCCCTGTATATAGCGTCATTATTGTTTTGTACATTTGTGTTACTTTTGGATTGATTCGATGTTTTAACTCTATTTCTTGAACTGCATTGTTGGTTAGGGGCTTGCAAGTAAGCATTTCATGGTAATGTTGTATTCGGCTCATGTGACAAATAACATTTGATTAGAACTGGTCTGGCTTAGAACTGGTCTGTCTGCCTATAAAGGATCAAAACGGGCAGAGGAATAAAAATAGCATAAATAGGAATACCAGTTTCATTTGAGGACAAGGATGTTGACAGCTGTGCCATAAGGATTGCTAAATAGTTGGGAAGAGATTTTTGATGTACCGATTCCATGGTACAGGGTGTATGAGTTGATATACACTGCTCCAAAAAATAAAGGGAACACTAAAATAACACATCCTAGATCTGAATGAATGAAATATTCTTATTAAATACTTTTTTCTTTACATAGTTGAATGTGCTGACAACAAAATCACACAAAAATGATCAATGGAAATCAAATTTATCAACCCATGGAGGTCTGGATTTGGAGTCACACTCAAAATTAAAGTGGAAAACCACACTACAGGCTGATCCGACTTTGATGTAATGTCCTTAAAACAAGTCAAAATGAGGCTCAGTAGTGTGTGTGGCCTCCACGTGCCTGTATGACCTCCCTACAACGCCTGGGTATGCTCCTGATGAGGTGGAGGATGGTCTCCTGAGGGATCTCCTCCCAGACCTGGACTAAAGCATCAGCCAACTCCTGGACAGTCTGTGGTGCAACGTGGCGTTGATGGATGGAGCGAGACATGATGTCCCAGATGTGCTCAATTGGATTCAGGTCTGGGGAACAGGCGGGCCAGTCCATAGCATCAATGCCTTCCTCTTGCAGGAACTGCTGACATACTCCTGCCACATGAGGTCTAGCATTGTCTTGCATTAGGAGGAACCCAGGGCCAACCGCACCAGCATATGGTCTCACAAGGGGTCTGAGGATCTCATCTCGGTACCTAATGGCAGTCAGGCTACCTCTGGCGAGCACATGGAGGGTTGAGCGGCCCCCCAAAGAAATACCACCTCACACCATGACTGACCCACCGCCAAACCGGTCATGCTGGAGGATGTTGCAGGCAGCAGAACGTTCTCCACGGCGTCTCCAGACTCTGTCACATGTGCTCAGTGTGAACCTGCTTTCATCTGTGAAGAGCACAGGGCGCCAGTGGCGAATTTGCCAATCTTGGTGTTCTCTGGCAAATGCCAAACATCCTGCACGGTGTTGGGCTGTAAGCACAACCTCCACCTGTGAACGTCAAGCCCTCATACCACCGTCATGGAGTCTGCTTCTGACCGTTTGAGCAGACACATGCACATTTGTGGCCTGCTGGAGGTCATTTTGCAGGGCTCTGGCAGTGCTCCTCCTGCTCCTCCTTGCACAAAGGCGGAGGTAGCGGTCCTGCTGCTGGGTTGTTGCCCTCCTACGGCCTCCTCCACGTCTCCTGATGTACTGGCCTGTCTCCTGGTAGCGCCTCCATGCTCTGGACACTACGCTGACAGACACAGCAAACCTTCTTGCCACAGCTCGCATTGATGTGCCATCCTGGATGAGCTGCACTACCTGAGCCACTTGTGTGGGTTGTAGACTCCGTCTCATGCTACCACTAGAGTGAAAGCACCGCCAGCATTCAAAAGTGACCAAAACATCAGCCAGGAAGCACAGGAACTACGAAGTGGTCTGTGGTCACCACCTGCAGAACCACTCCTTTATTGGGGGTGTCTTGCTAATTGCCTATAATTTCCACCTGTTGTCTTTTCCATTTGCACAACAGCATGTGAAATGTATTGTCAATCAGTGTTGCTTCCTAAGTGGACAGTTTGATTTCACAGAAGTGTGATTGACTTGGAGTTACATTGTGTTGTTTATGTGTTCCCTTTATTTTTTTGAGCAGTGTATGATGTTGCTATGGATGGTTACAATGTGTTTAGGGATGATAGGAAAGGCAAAGGTGGTGGTGTTGCTATTTACACAAATAATCTTATTTTTGTGTCTTTGTTAAAGGCTACTTCCAGTCCTAAACAATTTGAATTGTTGGCTTTAAATCTGCATTTGTGTTTCAACTCAAGAAAAACAGTTATAGAAATCTATCATCCACCTTCCGCCAAAAAAATGTGTACTAAACAAACTCACTGACCTAATTGCCATTTCGATTACACCGGAGGTGTTGATTGCTGGAGATTTTAATCTTGCATGGATAACGCAGGATTCTGATTGTCTAAATGATTTTTGTACTAATATAAATTTGACCCAGCTGATTACAAAGCCCACTCATCCAAACTTAAAGGACCCTACAAAGTCGACTTTGATTGACCTCATATTTACAAACACTGCAGAGAAATACGCTGGGAGTGGGGTATTTGCTTTGGATATTAGTGACCACTGTCCTATTGCATATGTCAGGGATATATGGACGCCTTGATCCAAACCTTGTTTTATCAACAAGATCAATTTTAAACATTTTAATGAACAGGCCTTTTTTGTGACCTTTATTTTGGTGACTTTGATTGTATTGCATCTATACCTGACCCAGAGTTGGCTCTTAATCACTTCTCAAATGTTTTCAACCACTTCTCAAATGTTTTCAATTGTATTGTAGATTAACATGCTCCCTTAAAAAAAATGAATTAAAAAAATTGAATCTTGCCCGTGGTTCAGTCCAGAGCTATCTGAAGTCATACACAACAGAGATGCTGCCTGGGCCAAAGCTAGATTCACAGACTCCCAGACACAGACTGGCAGTCTTTTAGGCGGTCGAGAAATCTGTGTGTAAAACAAGTTAAAAAAGCAAAATCTGATTATTATGTTAATATACTATCTGAATGTACCGGGAACCCAGCTAAATTTTGAAAAGCTGTTAAATGACTGAAGAGTTGTATCCCCTCTTCTCTCCCCCAATAAATAAATTTTGATTCTGGCCCTATTACTGACTAAATTGATATCATGAATGCATTTAATCACCATTTTATCTCTGCAGGCTTTATATTTGAATATATTTCAAAGCCAGCTCTTGAAAAGAGTCGTTTGGATATAGATGGTGAAAATCTATTGAATGATACTGAAAATGCGTTTTTCAGTTTTTTTTGTTAACATTATACCTCCAAAAATCCACAGGGGCTAATAATTTGGATCCTGGTCTGCTTAAGTGTGCAGCACCCCTTATTGCTGGCTCAGTAGCCCACATTTTCAATTTAACATTATCAGGAAGTATTCCAAAAGCTTGGAAATCCACACGTTCTGCCACTCCATAAGGGTGGTGATGCAAATGATCTTGAAAACTATCGCCCCATTTCAAGACTACCTTGTTAAACTACAATTCTTGAATCCTTGGTTAATGTACAACTTCATCATTTTTATCTGATAATTGTATTCTTAATATAAACCAATCAGGGTTTAGGCCTGGGCATAGTACTACCACAGCAACCACACTAGTTGCTAATGATCTTGTCAATGCCTTGGATGTTAAAAAGAGCTGTGCTGCCTTGTTTATTGATTTGTCAAAGGCGTTCGACACTGTTGATCATTCTGTTTTGCTGAAGAAATTATCAAGAGTAGGCCTGGGATATACAGCCTGTTTATGGTTTCAGAATTATCCTAGCGACAGAACTCAGGCCATCTTGATAGGTGGGGTTAAATCAGAATTTCTTGAGAGGGTTCAATTTTGGGTCCATTATTGTTCACTTTGTTAGTTATTTTAGCATTCATCTCTGTGCAGATGACAGTTTTGTATTCCTGTGCTTTCTCAGTGCAGCAGGCCATTTTTGAACTTCTGCATGACTTTGATTCAATTCAGAATTCACTTACAGACCTTAAATTAGTGTTAAATACAAGTAACAACCAAGCTCATGCTGTTCTCTAGGTCACGAAATGTTGACCGGGAGAACCTGCATATTTGTGCTATAAATGGAGCCCAAATTGAGCTTGTTTCTCAATATAAGTACCTAGGTGTCTGGATTGATGACAAATTATCCTTCCTAACGCATATAACAAATCTGACTAAGAAGCTAAGTTCCAAGATATATTTTTTTATATCGAAATAAATCATGCCTTAGTATTAAAAATAGGAGAAATATTGTTAAAGCAACGCTTCTCCCTGTATTGAAATTTTGGTGAAATTGTTTACATGCATAAGGCAACCTCTGTTTTAATACCCTTGGACGCAGTCTACCATTGTGCAATATGTTTTATCACAGGGACAATTTCAGGACTCATCATTGTAGTCTATATACAAATGTGGGATGGGCCTCACTGTCTGTAAGAAGAGAGCTGAATTCTCATTTACAAAGTAATCTTACAGAAACTCCCTCCATATGTAACTTCATTAATTAAGATAAGAATAATAAGTTACCAAACCCGTTCACAGGAATGGATAACACTAGAGATCCCTTCAGTCTCCACAGACATAGGAAAATCCGCATTTAGTTTTTTGCACCTAATTTATGGAACAATATGCAGAGTTCACTGCAGCTAGATGTACTGGTGCCACTCAGGTAGTTTAAATTATTGATTGAGAACCTCTATGTAGTTGAATGTGATTGCTTTTATTAAATGTTTATTTTTGTTAATTGCGTGCTGAATTATATTGTTTTATACACGTGTATGTTTTAATATTCTGTTTTTATTGTAATGTGTACAGGCCTCTCTTGTAAAATATGTTTAATCTCAATGTGACTCCCTGTTGAAATCAAGGTTAAATAAAAACAAGATTCAAGACATCGTGCTTTTTAGCTAAAATTATTATACAGAATTCTTGCCACCAATAAAATGTTGAATATTTGGGGCATGCAATCATTGCAGCTCTGCAGATTTTGTTGTAAAATTATTGTACAGAATTCTTGCCACCAACAAAATGTTGAATTATTTGTGGCTTGCAATCATTGCAGCGCTGCAGATTTTGTTGTAAGGATACAGAATCAATATACCATTTGTTTTGGTATTGCCCTCAGGTAGCCTGTTTCTGGTCTCCGGTTCAGGAATGGCTGAAAATGCATAACATTGATCGAAAATTTACCCTAGAAATAGTATTGTAGGGAGATCTGGAGAGACCTGGTCAGTCAATCACTAATATACTAATACTCTTAGTTAAAATATTTATCTTCAACTCATAATCTGTGGATTCTGTTCGATTTAATAGATTCAAATTGTATGTTAAAACACTACAGCATAGTTGAAAGATATATGGTGCGTAGAAATCAAAAGAGGGTGGCCAGCAGAGATCGGTGGGATGGGCTGAAGGAAGCTGGGGGTTGGGATGTGGAATTGGAGACAAGTGAGAGTGTTCAAATTAAGGTGTTCCTAATGTTTGGTATACTCAGTATATTATATACCGATTATACAGTTGAAGTCAGAAGTTTACACACACTTTAGCCAAATACATTTAAACTCCGTTTTTCACAATTCCTGACATTTATTCCCAGTAAAAATTCCTCATCTTAGGTCAGTTAGACCCATTTACGACCAAGCTTTAACTTCCTGACTGATGTCTTGAGATGTTGCTTCGATATATTCACGTAATTTTCATGCCTCATGATGCCATCTATTTTGTGAAGTGCACCAGTCCCTCAAGCAGCAAAGCACTCCCACAACATGATGCTGCCACCCCCGTGCTTCATGGTTGGAATGGTGTTCTTTGGCTTGCAAGACTACCCCTTTTTCCTCCAAACATAATGGTAATTATGGCCAAACAGTTCTATTTTTGTTTCATCAGACCAGAGGACATTTCTCCAAAAAGTACCATCTTTGTCCCCATGTGCAGTTGCAAACCGTAGTCTGGCTTTTTTATGGCGGTTTTGGAGCAGTGGCTTCTTCCTTGCTGTGCGGCTTTTCAGGTTATGTTGATATAAGACTCGTTTTACTGTGGATACAGATACTTTTGTACCCGTTTCCTCCAGCATCTTCACAAGATCCTTTGCTGTTATTCTGGGATTGATTTGCACTTTTGCACCAAAGTACATTAATCTCTAGGAGACAGAATGCATCTCCGTCCTGAGCAGTATGATGGCTGCGTGGTCCCATGGTGTTTATACTTACGTACTATTGTTTGTACAGATGAACATGGTGGACTTGTGTAGGTCTACAATTTTTTTCTGAGGTCATGGCTGATTTATTTAGATTTTCTCATGATGTCAAGCAAAGAGCCACTGAGTTTGAGGGTAGGCCTTGAAATACATCCACAGGTACAACTCCAATTGACTCAAATGATGTCAATTGATGTCAATTGGAGTTGTAGCAGAAGCTGTTTAAAGGCACTGTCAACTTAGTGTATGTAAACGTCTTACCCACTGGAATTGTAATACGGTGAATTATAAGTGAAATAATCTGTCTAAACAATTGTTGGAAAAATTACTTGTGTCAAGTAGATGCTCTAAATCGACTTGCCAAAACTACAGTTTGTTAACAAGAAATGTGTGTATTTAAACTTCCGACTTCAAATGTATATTATCTTTTCTGCATACTTTATATCTGATATAGTTATTTAAATATGCACTATTGCCATTTCCTGGTTGCAAAAAATGTAATCGTTTTAGTTTATGTGACAAAACATGTAAGATTGTGCAATGATTATCTACACTGCTGTGAAATATATTTTCCACAACCAAAAATATTGTGTTTAAAGCTGGTGTAGAAAACCAAAAGCATAGAAGTAGCACACACAGAACACATCTACAGCTTCTTAGAATGGCTTTCAATGAGAATGACACATTTCTATGTGAATTTGGCCAGGTTGCCCAAAAAGTTACATATTGCAGCTTTAAGTTAACACTGAAAGTGGTGTCCATCCGGAAAATGTGCAATGCACCAAAATGTGTATCCCGCGACCTTTATCTCTTTCCCTGCCTTGACCCACAAGTGGGTCCCAACCCACAGTTTGGGAAGCACTGGTTAAGGCTGCATACTGGTCTGTGTGGCGGCTGTCAAGTAAAGTATATTCCCTGGTCAGTGAGATGTAATTATCAAGTACTTATAGGGCTGTAAAATAGTCTACACCCTTGTCTGTGTGATGGCTGTAAAGTAGACTCCCCACCCTGGTCAGTGTAGAGTACTTACTGAGGCCAGCGGTAGTTGGCGCCTGCGAGCCTGGCTGTGCCTGGAGATGAAGGAGCGTGCTGACAGGCGGTAGTGGTTGAGCAGGCATGTGATCACCACCACCATCACCATCATCACCACCACAATCACCAGGATCTGCACAAACTCCAACTGGGCTGGAGAGAGAAGGGAGAGGTTAGAGCTAGTGGAAGAGTGGAATACTTGATTGTATCACCTAAGCTTCATCAACATATCATCAAGTGAGAGGATACTATGTATTGGACCTTCTTTTAGTCTAGCTCCGGTTATTATATTGGATGTGCGTGAAACTCCCTTCATCGAAATTTGAAGAACCCAAGAGGACAGATAGGAGGATATGTACATTGCACAGTTTATTGGGAAAGGGTGTTTGGGACATTTTGGGACCATGGTAATTGAAGACAACTTAGTCCGATGTTACGAAAAGCAACTTGCATAGGTCTACAGTGCATTCCGAAAGTATTCAGACCCCGTGACTTTTCCACATTGTTACGTTACAGCCTTGTTCTAAAATGTATTAAACTTTTTATTTTCTTCTCATCAATCTACACACAATACCCCATAATGACAAAGTAAAAACTGGTTTGTAGAAATGTTTGCAAATTTGTAAAAAATAAAAATAAAAAATGAAATATTACATTTACATAAGTATTCAGACCTGATACTCAGTACTTTGTTGAAGCACCTTTGGCAGCGATTACAGTCTCGAGTCGTCTTGGGTATGACACCACAAGCTTGGCATACCTGTATTTGGAGAGTTTCTCCAAATCTTCTCTGCAGATCCTCTCAAGCTTTGTCATACCCAGAGATGTTAGATTGGGTTCAAATCCGACTTTTCCCGAAGCCACTCCTGCATTGTCTAGGCTGTGTGCTTAGGGTCATTGTCTTATTGGAAGGTGAACCTTCGCCCTAATCGGAGGTTCTGAGCACTCTGGAGAAGGTTTTCATCAAGGATCTCTATGTACTTTTCTCCATTCAACCCTGACAAGTCTCCCAGTTCCTGCTGCTGAAAAACATCCCCACAGCATGATGCTGCCACCACCATGCTTCATTGTAGGGATGGTGCCATGTTTTCTCCAGACGTGATGCTTGGCATTCAGGACAAAGAGTTCAATCTTGGTTTCATCAGACCAGAGGTGTGTGCCTTTGAAAATCATGTCCAATCAATTGAATTTACCACAGGTGGACTCCAAGTTGTAGAAACATCTCAACGATTATGAATGGAAACAGGATGCACCTGAGCTCAATTTCGAGTCTCATAGCAATGGGTCTGAATACTTATGTAAATAAGGTATCTGTTTTTTATTATTTTAATACATTTACAAAAATGTATTAAAACCTGTATTCCCTTAGTCATTATGGGGTGTTATGTGTAGATTAATGAGAAAAAATATATATTTGTATCCATTTTAGAATAAGGCTGTAACGTAACAAAATGTGGAAAAGTCGAGGGGTCTGAATGCTTTCCGAATGCACTGCATGTTTGGTAACCCTTCATTTTACAGCCCGGTAATTATTAGACAATAACTAGATAAATACAAAAAGTAAATACATGGTAACTATTTGGTCTAAAATGTACTTATTAGGTACCAAACAAGTACGTACTACATACTTACTTAGTAAATACAAAGTAGCAAAATGTAATTATATAATAGTCCTCTAAATTCCCAAAGGTTAGTATTGAGGACCTTATACTTATAAGGTCCTCAATACTAACCTTTGGCTAAAAGGGGACTGCTATATAATTCAATTGAGTTATTTTTCATTTCATATGTAGTACTTCCTTGCTTGGTTCCTAGTAAGTATGTTTGGGTAGAGCTGGGATGAGAAAGCAAAAATTAACGACACCGACATTGCCCTCCTCCTACCGAAGCATTTGGCTTTGGTCAGTAATATTGCGTGATTTTGCTAAACAATGTTCCTGACATTTTCTTTGTTCTAAAACCATTATTTTTGATCAACAGTAATAGCCTATGCATTATGTTGATTCCATCTATGAAAGTATCCGCCTGTCCCTGTTTCACTGTGGGCTGCCCTCTCACGACTGTGCGCACGGAGGAGGGAGAGATGCATTCTGATAAACACAAGCATATGACCATTACTCAAAATGCAATTGCAAGAAAAATACACTTTTCTTGTTACATAAGAGGAGAGTGTCACAGCTGTCTGAGTAAATAATGTATTTCTCACCTCTCAATATTGAGTTCATGGCACCACTTTCCAACCGGAGTAGGCTACGTAGTATGATTTTGATGCGCCCGCAGTGCCGAGTGGAACATGCCATTTGCACTGAATAGGCCCACATCAAGTAGCTTAGGCCTAGCACTGGAATGTTTTGTAGGACATTACATTTACTGATAAATTAATCAATTAGCGTACATGGCTATCTAGCAACAAGATCTTAGAGTTAGAAAGTGTTTTGAGTTCCCACTTTCTCAGGTGGTAAATAGGCTAATATAGCCTATGCCAATAGGCCCATGCACAAAGTGGTCTGCAAATTAATCTCTGAAGAGCCCCAAAAATAATTTGATCATTCTGGATCCTATTTTGACAGGTTGCACATCAACATTGCAATGATGCATTCCTGGGATATGTTGAAATAGCTCACTTTTTAATAACATAGCATACCATCTCAGTTGTCTTACTTGGCATAAAAATAAATCCTGCTGCATATATTTATTTTATTGATGGATTTACCTTTAGAGTAAAATAGTTACATTTATCTCTATATAACTTTTTGTCCATATCACCAAGCTATATATTTGGGACCAATATTGTGAAAATTATTTTGAAACATACCCTTAGTATTCGTAACATCTCTTAAAAGTAGGCACATATATCCTACTCAATAGAAAAGCCAAACAGGAACTATTTTAAGTACCACATCATCAATGATATGCAAGACATCTCAAGTATTATGACAGGTATGTTGTCATTGATGACAACTTATACTGTCATCATGACTGGCTGCTTCCAGTCTTATGTCATGTTTGAAAATTACCACCATAGCGCACCACGTGTGAGCGTGTAGTAAAATGAGTAGAGTTATTGGTCAGCTCAGAGGCTCTATTGATTCCGAGACGACGGGAGATCTTTTCCCAGAAGAGTTCACAACAGTGTCGAGGTAGACAGAGCAATCTTTGTTTGGAGCCAGGGCAGGACAACCTGACCTTCCCCTCCCCCACGTGACCCTGGCAGACGGAGCACACAAACAGACCCAGAAGCAGACAGAGACATACAAATGCAGGACTCCGCGCACACACACACTTTCTAACTCAGACATAATTTGTGTTCTTCTCACACTTCAACCGGCAGAGAGAGAGAAAGTTCACGGACAGCCCCACATAAAAAATCCAGCAGGGACTTTTGCCCCAAGCAACAACTCAAACCAAACACAGACAGTCTAACTGAGCAGATAAGCAAAGCATAAGCTAACACAGTAGCTTCCTCTGTGAAACAGCCTAAGGTAATTTCCATGTAAAAGCACCAACATATGAAGTTCATACGAGCATATCAAATTATGTGACAAAATAAAGCTGAGTCTATATTTTGGGGAAATGAAGGCATAGATACAAATTTCTACTATTACCCGTCTTACAAATTAATTAAATGGCTTTGATTTTTGTTCAAACAGATTGAAAAAGCTTCTTAGAAAACACCTACCAGAAAATAGGCATTACAATTCATCAAAACACAATCATGTTGAAGTAAAGACCCCTGCCAGCTAATATCACCACTTATACTTTGTTTTGGAGAAATTATTTGCCATCTGTAAATTTAAGCCACATTGCCTTGTAACTTGTCATTATGTTACAGCTTGAATTCAACATGGATTAAATATAATTTTTTCTCCATCACTCATCTACACACAATACCCCATAATTACAAAGTAAAAAAAATAAAAAATTAAAAAATAATCAAATTAAATCGCTTTAACATAACTATTCACACCCCTGAGTCAAAACACGTTAGAATCACCTTTGGCAATGATTACAGCTGTGAGTCTTTCTGGGTAAATCTAGAACAACTTTTCACATCTGGATTGTACAATATTTGTACATTATTATTAAGAAAATTCTTCAAGCTCTATCAAAGTTGGTTGTTCACTGCTGGACCACCATTTAAGTCTAACCATATATTTTCAAGCTGATTTAAGTAAAAACTGTAATTAGGCCACTCAGGAACATTCAACGTTGTCTTGGGTAAGCATCTCCAGTGTTTATTTGGCCTTGTGTTTTAGGCTATTGTCCTGCTGAAAGGCGAATTTGTCTTCCAGTGTCTGTTGAAAGCAGACTGAACCAGGTTTCCTCTAAGATTCTGCCTGTGCTTAGCTCTATTCTTTTTCTTTTTATCTCACAAAAACTCCCTTGTCCTTGCCGATGGCAAGCATACCCATAACATGATGCAGCCACCACCATGCTTAAAAATATGAAGAGTGGTACTCAGTGATGTGTTGATTTTGCCCCAAACATAAACACTTTGTATTCAGAACATGAAGTTAATTTCATTGCCACATTATTTGCAGTTTTACTTTAGTGCCTTATTGCAAACAGGATACATGTTTTGGAATACTTTTTATTCTGTACAGGCCTCCTTTTCACTTTGTCATTTAGGTTAGTATTGTGGATAACTACAATGTTGGTGATCTATCCTCAGTTTTCTCCTATCACAGTCATTCATCTCTAACTGGTTTAAAGTCACCATTGTTCTCATCGTGAAGTCCCTGAGCGGTTCCCTTCCTCTCTGGCATCTAAGTTATGAAGGACGCCTGCATCTTTGTAGTGACTGGGTGTATTGATACACGATCCAAAGTGTAATTAATAACTTCACCACAAATTCAATGCCTGTTTTTTAATATTTTTTTTAGGTAGTCATTCAAAAATAATGTTAAGCACTATTATTGCAAAGAGTGAGTCCATGCAACTTATGTGACTTGTTAAAACTGCAATATGTAACTTTTTTGGCAACCCGACCAAATTCGCGTAGAAAGGTGAGCTAAAGATCTGTCCTTCTCATTCAAAGAAACTCTAAGATCTGTTCTGTGTGTGTTATTTCTATGCTTCTTGTTCTTAAGTTTCATTTTTGCGTCTTTTACTTTCAGTTTTGTACACCAGCTTGGTTATGGAAAATATATTTCACAATGGTTTAGATGGTACATTGATTCTCTACACTATACTTACTTGTTTTGTCAAACTGAAATTAGGCAAACTATTTGAATTTGAGCAATTAGAAAAAGGCGTAGTGCATCATTAAGCACATTTTTACTCCTGAACGCATTTAGGCTCGGGGTTGAATACTAATTTACTCCAATACTAATTGACTTCAATTTTAATTAATTTGTACAAAAAAAAAAAAAATCTACTGACATGGGGTATTGTGTGTAGGCCAGTGACACATCTCAATTTAAACCCATTTTCAAATCAGGCTATAACACAACAAAATGTGGAAAAAGTCAAGGGGTGTGAATACTTTCTGAAGGCACTGTATGTTAAAGATATTTTCTAATGTCTATCCCCATGAGGAGAGAGGGTAACAAAAGTTCACAGAAGTAACAAGTAATTAGTAAAACATTATTTAAGTGATTAAAACTCGTAATTTTGTTACCAAATCCATAACAGAATTACCAACAAATCTAACAGAATTACTGCAATTGAATTGGCTACAATGAGAAATCATAGTAGTCACAAACCAGAGTTGGGTCACCTGCTACTGTCCTTCCTTCCTTCCTTCCTTCCTTCCTTCCTTCCTTCCTTCCTTCCTTCCTTCCTTCCTTCCTTCCTTCCTTCCTTCCTTCCTTCCTTCCTTCCTTCCTTCCTTCCTTCCTTCCTTCCTTCCTTCCTTCCTTCCTTCCTTCCTTCCTTCCTTCCTTCCTTCCTTCCTTCCTTCCTTCCTTCCTTCCTTCCTTCCTTCCTTCCTTCCTTCCTTCCTTCCTTCCTTCCTTCCTTCCTTCCTTCCTTCCTTCCTTCCTTCCTTCCTTCCTTCCTTCCTTCCTTCCTTCCTTCCACAGGCATACTGTTATGTTCAGCTCATACCTCATTCCTTCTGCAGACATCTTTGAATCTTCATTTTGAGAAGATATTTAACAGTATTTAAGAGTTTTTGGAAAACATGGTCGCATAAACAGAGGGAGATTTTACTGTAATTCTGTAGTCTCAGTGTAATTCTGTTGTCATGGATTTGCCCCTAACCTATTCTATTCAAAACAACAAAGAGACCAAGCTATGCAGTGTGCTCATAACTCAGATACTGAAATGCTCTCGCAGGCTAGAGACTTGAAAATAGTTTGTTCCAACATTCCAGAAGTCTTACCAGCGACTATTACACAACCATGTCTGACCTGCAGCAGCATTAAAGGAGAGTTTGCCGTCCTCACACAACAACAAAGGCTTTTATCACGCTAGTTATACACAGACAACCACACAATTGGCAAAGAAACTCAAATTCAAGATAGTCTAGAAAACGAGCTCAATGACTCATCGCATTGGACTTTTGACTTGGGGAAAAAAAAACTAATTCACGAAAAAACAAACTCCTACAGATTTTACCCAATGATTAAAATCCAAGATAGTAACGATTAATGCACAACTCACCGCTACATTGAGTTTGTACGCAGTTATGGTGGTGGTGGGGACCCCCTGAGACCAGCTGCATCATGTTACCCCTAATACCTCAACTTTGGCGAGCCCCAACCTGTGTGCTCACTGAGCAGAACGACACACTGCAGCCCGCAAAAGGTCTGTCTGCAGCCTTGTCCACACTTTCTCACACGCATTACTCGACACACACACACAATGAGTGTCCCCTACTGCTCCGAACAATGGGGTGCAAAAAAATATATATTTCCAAAGGGAGAGGAGAGGGAGAGGGGGAGGGGGAGTGGTGGCACAATCCAGAGAAAGACAGATGGGTCAGAGATGGAGAATAATGATGGGAGAGAGACAGAAAGAGGGAGAGAAAGACTAGACAGAATTACCAGAATTACTACGGAAAAGCACATTCATAAATGTTTATATGTTTAAGTCAAACGTTTGGACACTTCTACTCATTCAAGGATTTTCTTTATTTGTACTATTTTCTACAATTCCACAAATGAACTTAACAAGCCACACCGGTTAATCGAAATGCATTCCGGGTGACTACCTCATGAAGCTGGTTGAGAGAACACCAAGAGCGTGCAAAGCTGTCAAGGCAAAGGGTGGCTACTTTGAAGAATCTCAAATATAAAACATATTTAGTTTTTTTGGTTACTACATGATTCCATGTGTTATTTCATAGTTTTGAAAATAGTCACTATTATTCTACAATGTAGAAAATAGTAAAAATAAAGAAAAACTCTTGAATGAGTAGGTGTGTCCAAATTTTTGACTGGTCCTGTATATACACATGCCACATTTATTCACAGCCTAAAATACACAAACTGGAGGATAATACGAATGTATGTTATGAGAAATCATCGTTCCTCGGCCTCATTCCTCAATATTGACTTAAGGTAAATTCACGCTCATAAAACCAAAACACCCCCCAACCCTAAACCCGGCTCCCACAAACAAACAGTGTTGTTGCTAGGGTCTCTCTACTAAAGCATCAGGGTTAATATATGGCCAGTGACCTGAGCCAGCGACTATGCAAACCCACTGTCTGGAACGGCCCTGTCAGCTGGCGCACAGCCTTACTCTCTGACATGGTGCCCGGGGGCACGGACACACCAGCATGCACACACAGGGATGAGGCTCTACACAGATGGCAGGGCTAGCAGCAGGGCGACGTAGTGGGGCCAGTGTGTGCCAGGCACGCAAGAGAGGGTGGTAGGACTGTGTAGCTGGGCACGTCACTCTCTATTGCCATACAGGTCTCTTTTTTAGAACTGTTAACAACGATGACATAGTGGTAGAGAGTATACTACAAAATAATTGATTCCTCGACTCCTGACACATCGACTCCCGGTGCTGACTCCCATTTCTGAGTGTCAAGAGCGGAATCGACTCCTAAGATTCAGTATTTTTGGAACGGAGCTGTCCTTCCAAAAACACAATCAAACTTGCATCTTCCATTGTTAGCGAGGGACAGCGAGAGAAGGGGGGGGCACAGTATGTTGGCACCAGGCAGACAGAGTCAGAAGCGTGCACTAGGCGTATCTATTTGCAATCAAAAGCTGTCTCACAATTTCTTGTTTCTTCTTTCAATGTCTTGTAACTTCAGTAAAGCAGTGCCTATCACCAATGAATAGGCTAGGATATTGAAATGAGCAAGATGCAACGCTATCACATAGTCACAACCTGTATCTGCTCATGTGCACAGGTTCGCTTCACACTGTTGACAGCTTTGTAGCCAGGTACCAAAACAGTAGAGAAGTTGAGCCTTGCGCTTCAACACTCTTAGTTGTTGCGGAAATTGACCCACTATGCTGTATACTTTCTGCATCTACTTTATATCGCTGAGTGTACCTTTTAAATTACAGAACTTTTCCCAGGCCTTTATAGCTAGTTGTGTAATGAGGCTATATATGCAGGTATATGCTGTATACCCACTTTTATTTCAGTGGGCATTGCCTCTACTCACTTCTTAATCCCCTCTGATGTGTATAAAAAAAAAATGAAACCTGTGATTTACATTTGTTTTACTCCTTTTTCGCCCCAATTTCGTGGTATCCAATTGGTAGTTACAGTCTTGTCTCATCGCTGCAACTCCCGTACGGACTCGGGAGAGGTGAAGGTCGAGAGCCATGCGTCCTCTGAAACATAACCCAACCAAGTCGCACTGCTTCTTGACACAATGCCCGCTTAACCCGGAAGCCAGCCACACCAATGTGTTGGAGGAAACACCATATACCTGGCGACCGTGACAGCTTGCATGCGCCCGGCCCGTCACAGGAGTCGCTAGAGCGCGATGGGACAAGGACATCCCTGCCGGCCAAACCCTCCTCTAACCCGGACAACGCTGGGCCAATTGTGCGCTGCCCCATGGCTCTCCCGGTTTTCTACACAGGGCGTCTTTCCTTTACCAAGTGGGCCTTTTGAAAAATTTGAGTATACCCACTTCTCCAGGCACCCCTGTTTCTAGCCTATCGTCTAGTTAAAAAATAATATGTTTTGTAATAACTGTACCGTGATTTACATTTGGGGGGGGGGGGTTAATTCATGTTAAGGATCCCTATTTATTTAATTGTTTTAACAGTTAAACATTCACACCACTACCAGAGTCATGGTGTTATTGAGTACCATATATCATAAGGTAGACCTACATCATATACTAGGCCTAACCTATATCATAGAAACAAATGAAAGCCGCTACATTGTCCACCAGCAACACTGTGTCTTGTGAGAAGTATTTTTTTGTATTGCTATTAACAGCCTTTTTAATTATAGACATGAATCCACTTTATTCAAGTAGTCCATCTTCTATCTATTTCTCTGGGTATTTTTAATAGACAAAGCATTGCAAGAGAGGAGAGTAATGTTGTTCTGAGAAAAGCAAGCCTTCATGCTCCTGAAATGGCTTATCTTAAGGAATGCAAATGGAACGTTCAAAAAGGGATAGTCGGGGGTTGAGGAGAAAATGGCCTCTGAGCGGTTGCTGCCAGACCGAACAGAGAAGTTTACCAAAGCTTTCCAACAAAGCTTTCAGAATAAATCCCTAGGAACAGATTGTGGAAAAAAACTGCGCAATGAGGAGACCTTGCGGTTTGCCTTTTTCCAGACCACTGCAACAACATCTAAAGCCCGGGCTAAATTTAAACACACGCACACAAACAGATACACACACTGTTTAACCGTTCAAGAGTTGCTCCTAATGCCAGCAGCATACCACCCTGCATTCCACTGCTCCATTGCTTCTGAAGCTAAGCAGGGTTGGTCATGGTCAGTCCCTGGATTGGAGAACAGATGCTGCTGGAAGTGGTGTTGGAAGGCCAGGAGGAGGTACCCTTTCCCAACGGCCCAGGGCAATGATTGGGGACATTGCCCTGTGTAGGGTGCCGTCTTTTGGATGGGACGTTAATCAAGCAATCAAATTAATTTATAAAGCCCTTTTTTCATCAGCCGATGTCACAAAGTGCTATACCCCTATACCCAGCCTAAAACCCCAAACAGCAAGCAATGCAGATGTAGAAGCACGGTGGCTAGGAAAAACTCCATACAAAAGGCAGGAACCTAGGAAGACACCTAGAGAAGAAACAGGCTCTGAGGGATGGCCAGTCCTCTTCTGGCTGTGCCGGGGGGAGATTATAACAGAACATGGCCAAGATGTTCAAACGTTCATAGATGACCAGCAGGGTCAAATAATAATAATCACAATGGTTGTAGAGGGTGCAGGTCAGCACCTCAGGAGTACATGTCAGTTGGCTTTCATAGCCGATCATTCAGATTTAGAGACTGCAGGTGCGATATAGAGTCGAAAACAGCAGGTCCGGGACAAGGTAGCATGTCCGGTGAACAGGTCTGGGTTCCATAGCCGCAAGCAGAACAGTTGAAACTGGAGCAGCAGCAGGTGGACTGGGGACAGGCAGGTGGACTGGAGACGGGTGTCCTGACTCTCTGTGGTCACTAAATATCCCAGGGCACTTATTGTAAGAGTAGGGGTGTTAATCCTAGTGTCCTGGCTAAATTCCCAATCTGTCCCTCATACCATCATGGTCACCTAGGCATCACCAAGTCATCCCCAGTTTACAATTGGCTCATTCATCCCCGCTCCTCTCCGTTGTAACTATTCCCCAGGTCATTGATGTAAATGAGAATGTGTTCTCAGTCAACTTACCTGGTAAAACAAGGGTTAAATACAAAATAAATAAATAAATTATTATCATTCCCCAAAACTAGGCCTGTGTGCGCACACACCAGCTGACACGGAGGATGTTCAGGAGAGGGTTCTCTTTTGTGCGATTTTCAACATTAAAAAAAAGACGTTTTTTTTGTCACGTGCTTTGTCAACAACACGTGTAGACAAACAGTGAAATGCTGACTTACCAACAATGCAGAGAGAAATAATAGAAAAGTAATAAAAGTAATGATAAATACACAATGAGTAACAATAACTTGGTTATATTTACAGGGTACCAGGTAATTGAGGTAGATATGTACATGACTAGGAATAAAGTGACAGATAAACAGTAGCAGCAGCATATGTGATGAGTCAAAAAGGTTAGTGCAAAATGGGTCGCTGATTTTGTTTGTGTGTGTGTGTGTGTGTGTTCGAGCTAGAGAGCAACAGCTCCCCAGCCACTTGCTCTCTCTCTCTAGACAATACAGCTTGTGGCGATACTCACTCACCCCCAAATGGGGAAGGTGAGGGGGGTCAAGGGAGTCCCCTGTCACAGAAGGTAGACAACACCCCCCCCCCCCCCCCCCCTTCTCTGTTCCCTCCCTTGCTCAGTGTCAGACCGGGGCATTCGCGGTCACTGCTGAGCCAGACAGCTCTAAGCACGCAGACAGACAGCGGGACGAGGGGTGGGGGAAGGGTTAGCACTCCACTCTCTCATCTGTCTCTCCCTCCCTGTTACTGACTCGACACACTGTTAGTCTAGGGAATTTGGGAGTGGCCAGATAGCGGGGTGTGGGGAGGATGTGTGTGTAAGGAAAGGGGGATATATCAGTCTGTAAAACTGCCTGCTCACATGGGCAGGCAGGATGGGTGTGTGCGCTTGTGTTTGTGTGTGCTGGCGGCGGGTTGTAGGTCAGAGGTGCACAACATTTGCTTGCCAATTTCCATTAAAAAGGCTGGGTTGGGGGGGGTGCAATGCTCGGAGCAAACAGGGCAGGCCTGCATTGCGCAGAGTCACTGAGAAGGGCAGAGCAGGGAGAGACCGAGACAGTGGGGAGCAATAGTGAGACAGAAGGGGGAGAGGACAAAGCAACCCCTTTTCATTGACTTTGGAGCCACAGTCATACAGCCACAACCAACAAGTGTGGGAACTTTAGATCGGGACACTCACACTATTGATACGGGTGGGGGAAAAACGAGGAGGGAAGGGGGAGCTAAGTGAATTATTAGCTTTACCTTATATGTTAAAATGATAGCACTAGATGCTAATGCTAAGCGGAGTAGGCACAGCCTAAACGCTAGGAACTTTTAGTTAAACATAGTTTGATAGCAATGGGTGGTGAAGAACAGGAGGTGAGTAAGCGAGTTATTAGCTTTTGCTAACATGGTGTAGCCATTAGCACTGAAGCTAACACTAAGTGAAGTCTGTTCAGTGACAATTCTGAGACGGGTTTTTATTTTATTTAGCAGAGCAAATTTAACCACAAGCAAACCATGTACCACCCACCCAGTTTAGAACTGGAGCTTTGGTGAAGTTCAAGGGTGTTTGTGTGTTCACACATGTCTGGTGGGTTAAGGGGTGGGAGTAAGAGAGAGGGTGAGGAGAAGGCCCAAAGTAATGGGAAACCTTCCTGGAGTCTTTGTTTGAACAAGTCTTGGGGGAAGCAACGGTTCAATAAACAAAGCCGACTGTGCTTTAATCAAAATCAAGTTATAGTAATTATTTCAACCCAAACAACAGGGGCACACATGGAAGAGTCAAAAGGTAGATTTGATAGAATGAACGGCGAGTCCGGACAAGAGCTGTCGGAAAACAGGTCTAGTGGAAATATGGTTGTCATCTAGTCGGGAGGAAATCTAGACAAACAAAACCGGAATTGTTGCTCTTTAAAATCTCCACCTCTCTATATGTTGAGCTCTCAGGCGTAGCTTAACATCTCAGAGCAAGTTTCAATAGCGTGTCTCTAAAGCATTTCCAGATAACAGCAGATGCTCGGGATGCTGCTCCCCCCCCACAGAGATACACACAGTTTTGTAGAGATGCTGAATAGGAGACTCCTAGGCCAGGTTTGAGACATTCACAAATATATGTGCACATATGGGAATGCACACACACACTAAGTGGACATAACACACACAAACACTATAAGAGAGATACACAGGCAGACTTGACAAAATGATATGTACAGTGCTATTTTAATTGTACCTTTATTTCACCAGTTTGTGCCATGAAGGGATGTAAAATGTATTTCAGACCAAAACACTTTAACAAGAGCAGCATTGCAAAAGAGAGAAAAAAAACAAAAGTAACTGTAGTAAAGCACCAGGAAGGGACTCAAGGCATCATGCCATTAGTGTGTGTGGAGGACACTTGGATATTGAGATGCAGGGGTTGTACACTGAGCCTCATTCAACTCTGCCAAAGTACACCAGGCAACACAGAGTCCCAGCCCAATGTAGGACAATGAATTACCTCGAGAAGCAAATTAATTGCAGAAAGCAACTGTGCTCCAAACAGTGCAATGTAGTCCACTGTAGAGACATACAACTCTGAACTGATCTTACATCAGGGATGAAGGAAATGAATAATCTCACTGGAATGATGAGACAGGTCAACTGGGCACACATTTGGTGACTAGTTAGATTGTTGACTGGGAGGTACACCTTGGAAAAATAAAAATAAATTTAAAAGCAGAATAAGCACAGCCAATGTTTGTCCCAGTGCACAGCTTGTGATAACCCACTTTCGATCTGCGACAGCGGCCGATGATGCTTCTCTAGAAGACTGGAGTGAATCTGACAGACTTTGAATACGTGCCATTTTTTGGGGGGGGGGCTGGAGTCTCGTAGTAACCAGGTCAAGGTGCCAGGGGCCAAAAAACTAGAACCACACCACCCATCTTCACCAAGCCTGTGCCCCATTGAACTATGTTGAAATATGACAGACATGAAATATGTTGCGTGTCTGTCTGGGATTGACCACTCCCTGAACGTGTGTTGAGTCGCTCAATGTCATTTCAGCAAGCCATGACACCCACCATCTCAGATTGTTCCAAAATTATTTTGTTTAAATTAAAATGTACCTTCAAGAAAATTAAGCTAATTGATTGCACCCAAATTGGCCATTTAAATTTATAGGATTCAGATAATATTCAATAAATATAGTAACCTACATCCGATTTGGAACAAACTTCTTTCTACCAATGAGTAATTCATGAGGAATCCCCAAAAATTGGCAAAAGTCAACCACGGAACCCCACACCAATTGACCCCAACAACCAGTATGCAGTATCAGTTCTCTATTTGAATAGTATGAGGCTTGGAATATTTCTTCTCCATACTATGTAATGTATTCCTTGTGAATCTGGTGATGTTTCTCACCCACCGTGTTCAGAGAAATGTGTAATATAAGTTGGTTGCATTATTTATAGTACAATAGTATAAAAGTACCACGTTCTGACCACTAGATGGCGCTGTTTCTTCTATGTCACCAGACTCTTTTATCCAGTTTGCTGGTCTCGTGTTCATTAAATATACTGATATACTGAACAAAAATATAAATGCGACATGCAACAATTTAAAAGATGTTACTGAGTTACAGTTCATATAAATACATTCATTAGGCCCTAATCTATGGATTTCACATGACTGGGAATACAGATATGCATCTGTTGGTCACAGATACCTTTAAAAAAAAGGTAGAGGTGTGGATCAGAAAACCAGTCAGTATCTGGTTTGACCACCATTTGCCTCATGTAGTGAAACATCTCCTTTAGATAATGTTAATCAGGCTGTTGATTGTGGCCTGTGGAATGTTGTCCCACTCGTCTTCAATGGCTATGCCATGTTGCTGGATATTGGCGGGAACTAGATCACGCTGTTGTAGACGTCGATCCAGCGCATCCCACTAATGCTCAATCTGGTGAGTATGCAGGCCATGGAAGAACTGGGCCATTTTCAGAATTGTGTACAGATCCTTGCATTATTATGCTGAAACATGAGGTGATGGTGGCGGATGAACGGCACGACAATGGGCATCAGGTCACAGTATCACTGTGCATTCAAATTGCCATCGATAAAATGCTATTTTATTAATTGTCAATGGCTTATGCCTACCCATATCGTAACCCCACCAAGGGGCACTCTGTTCACAACATTGCCATGAGCTCGCCCACACAATGCCATACGTGTGGTCTGCGGTTGTGAGGCCGGTTGGACGTATTGCCAAATTCTCTAAAACGATGTTGGAGGTGGGTTATGGTAGAGAAATTAACATTTAATTATCTGGCAACAGCTATGGTGGACATTCCTGCAGTCACGCTCACTCAAAACTTGAGATCTGTGGCATTGTGTTGTGTGACAAAACAACAATGGGTGGCCTTTTATTGTCCCCCGCACAAGGTGCACCTGTGTAATGATCATGTTGTTTAATCAGCTTCTTGGTATGTCACACCTGTCAGGTGGATGGATTATCTTGGCAAAGGCGAACTGCTCACTAACAGGAATGTAAATAACATTTGAGAGCTTTTTGTGTGTACGGAACATTTCTGGGATCTTTTATTTCAGCTCATGAAACATGGGACCAACACTTTACATATTGCGTTTATATTTTTGTTCAGTGTAGATCACAACATTTTCTTCGGAACTTTGGGTATAAACCAATAGACTTGGCTCATGAATAAAAAACACATTTTGTGGTCATCCTCAGAATTCAAGCCAGTCCTCCATGAAAGCAAATCAGTTTGCCGCTCTTTTACGATAATATGTGTGCAGGAAACGGCCCCTTTGTGGTGGGTAAATTCCCTTCAAAAAAAGGTTGGGAATAGTAACTATTAGACCCTTCCTGGTGAATAAGCAAACCATTAGGCTACAGCAGTTCTACTCAGGAATGTAACTACATTGATCAATGCTCAGAGCGCTTATATCCTTGATCTGACCGAGTTCTAATCACACCTGCCTCTTTTCGAACTAGTGGAATCACAAACAGCGGTTTGTTTGTTATGTTTGCCTGCGTCCCCCTGGATTTGCAGCACATTCACCGCTCTCTCAAACAGCTGAGGCCCTGAGACGTGAAATTAACTACCCAGCTTAGAGTCGGCTCAACTAGAGTTTATATTTGGTCCCATATTTCTAGCACACAATGACTACATTAAGTTTGTGACTCTACAAACTTGTTGGATGAATGTGTTTGTTTTGGTTGTGTTTCAGATTATTTTGTGCCCAATAGAAATGAATGGTACATAATGCATTGTCATCATTTTATTGTAAATAAGAATAGAATGTTTCTAAACACTTCATGTGGATGCTATCGTGAATAAGGATAAACACGATTCATTCAGGATTATCCGTAATCATGTTAGCATCCACATTAATATAGAAGTGTTTAGAAACATATTCTATTCTTATTTACAATAAAATTATGACAATCATATGAGAACTGCATAAGGATAACCCTCTGACAGCGGCCACTTGTTGGACTATTCAAGGAGAGTTGGGTTGAAGCATTGGGTTGCTATTAGGACAAACTGAATTGCTTTCATGGAGTCTCATGGGTCTTGAATTGTGAGGATGACCACAATTGATTTTCATAATGAGACATATCTATTGGTTTTCTACCCAAAGTTGCCAAGGAAATGTGATCTATTTGATAAACACAAGAGATGAGCATAACGGATAAAAGAGTGTGGCAGTATAGCAGGAACAGCGCCATCTAGGTGGTCAAAACCTGGTACTTTTCCACTACTTTATGGTAAATAAGCGATGCAAGCTATTTCAGTGGCTAATTTCTCTGAACAGATGGGGAGAAAAAACATCACCAGATTCACAGGAACTACATTACAGATTACGGAGAAGCAATACTTTAAGCCACAGAGTCCATACTTGTCAAACATAGAAAACTGAAACTGTATACTGGTTGTTGGGGTGTGATTGGCATGAGGTCTTGGGGGGGGGGGGGGGTTCCTCATTTCTTACTCATTGGTAGGACGAAGTTTGTTCCAAATTGAATGTTGGATACTATATTTATTGAATATTATCTGAATCCTATAAATCCTATGTTAATCATATCTGTTACTAACTACATTAATTATTTCAGAACAATCTCATATGATGGGCATCGAAAACCTATTTCTTATGCTTTTTGAGGTGGAACGACCCTGTTAGAACATAAATAGAATAAACACACTCATTTTCTCACTCATCTCGGATTCGTCCCAAGGGAGGGGGGTGACAGACATCGCCTCCTCCTTCTCCTCTCCCTGACTAGACAGAGCTGGCAGCTTCAGGGAATCCTAGACTACATCCCCCCCTCTACCACCCCACCTACTCTCGCCACTAAATCCCACCCCCACCTATTAGAACCCACAGGGGAGGCCTGGCTGGCGAATTACTGAAACAGACAAGTGAAGGGAAGAACAAAGGATGAGCAGGGCTACTGGATTAACTTGAGTACTTCCACATTGCTAGAAGAGTGTCCTAAAGCAAAGGAGTTGTATGGGTGAAGGAGCTTTGAAAATAGGAAGAACAGATCTGTTCGATTCTGTGGCTACAGGACAGGAAAGGGAGTTTTGAAAGGTCAGGTTTTGGCTAGAGATATCATGAGATGGGAGTGTGGGAGGTTGCAGGTTAACGCCTTTACAGTGTGTGTGGCCTAAGGTATAGTCATACTGTACATACCCTTCTTGTGATTCACCACCCTTGAAACAATATGGAGGAAAAGTAAGCAACGTCACAATACGGAGCACAATAGTAGTGTTAAACACACAAAAATAAACATCCCTTCTAAAGATTGAAAAGGAAAGCCGGCAGAACAGCTTGAGAGCCGTCTGTCGAGTCTGTGCCCAGTGTTTTAAAAGAATCATGGCAGAATCTCAAATTGAGTTTCCTCCTCCGTGCCATCATTCACAGCTCAGCGGACGATTAGCGCACTGCTCACTGCGGGACTGAGCCTGCCTCTCCCACCGGCATGTACCCCCAGACCTGACTGTCTGAAGCTTATGAAAATCTAACCTTGTTATCAACTGGCCTGTCTGCGGGCCGAGCGGTGTGACGCTCATTGTTATTCTAGCCAGCGGGAGCTAGACCTAGACCTCGTCTCGCACTCCCCCGGTCCCTGGCTTGCCACCTCATTTATCTGTTGTCACCAAGGGCACACAGCCACGCTCTCCTTCATTTGAATAAGAAAACATGAGGAGCCAGACTGGGGAGCAAAGAGCAAGTCATCCAGTGCTTGGCTAACTCCAATAAGGACGCACCTCTCGCTCTGTCTGACAGTCATTCCCGTTTTGAGCTGGAGTGGTGCTAGACATAATTATTATCTAGGCTACAGTCTGAATAGGGTGGGATGTGCTTTGTCTCCCCTAACAACATCCATATACACAGACATACAAATCTAGAAGCTGTCCACTGTGAATTTCTCCCTACAGTTAATCTTGCCAACGGGTGTCCAGACATAAGACATGACATGCTTTTGTAGGGAAAACATACTCCAACTGTTAAATATAGCCTGGCCATATACAGGAAGGGATTCTAATGAGAATAGAAAGTTCAAGAGTTCAAGCGAAAATGTTTCACGTTCACCTTGATAATAAAAAAACAACAGTCTGCACCAGTGTTGACTTTAAGAGCTTGTGGGAACAGACGAAACGGCTAATGACTGCATGGGCCTTGGAGGCCGATAAAGAGAGGCCATTTCCAGGTGCTGGGTTTTATGTTCCAGGTCTGCGCTGTGTAAACTGTCTCTTGGAGGGAACACAGACGTCCCCCAACATGGCAGCCTCATCTATAAACAGATGGCTGCCAAGTTTTTCCAGAGCTGAAAACTTGCCATACCCATCAGCCGCAGCTGCAGACAGACTCAACACTCGTCCAGACATAACAGTGTCTGTCTAGAGAGAGAACACCACTTCCACCACCACCACAGTCAAACTCGTCTAACTACAAGAGCCCTGGCAGGAATCCGGTTCGTTTTCATCGGGGGAGGGAACTAGACAAAACAAACCCCAGCTACACAAATCCCACTTAATGAATGTATGCTCGGATGAGTGAGGTTGAATGAAGGACGATGAAGATCTGAATTGGGGTTGGAATCATAGACACTGCCCATACATTGAAAGGAACAATGTATTTTTTCCTTAAACATAGACAAGAGATTAGAGGAGAAAAGTCCAGTAACCTCAGCATTTACTAAAATTATTCCCACAGCTCTGACGACTAAGGGCTCGGCCAATGGAAAAAATTATTTGGCTCAGGATGAGGCACGTTAGTCGGCTGGTTTCTCAAATCCAAAAAAGTGGACTTTGGCTCAACATCCGACACAATTTCCCCCTGGGCTCTGTAAAGTCAGTGTTTACACCATGACTCATCGATATTGTTTCGAACGTTAATTTTACGAGCTAAAGCCCTCTAGGTACATAATGAAACGTGTCTCAAATCCAGTCATTTCTGATGGTGTACTGCTGGGACTTGAATGTACTGCCGGGACTTGGATGGACTTCTCGTCTTTGCACATAATCAAGCTTGGAGATATACACAACAGCCCTCCATGCTAGCGCTAACTGGGAAGGCTAAATGGTGCAGATGTGGAGGAAAAATAAAAGCAAAGTTGTTTGCTTTGGTCAGGAAACATAGCAAGCTGAACACATGTGGCAGACAGCCACAAGGGCTGCTGAGACTCATAGGGCATTAGTCACAACATCAAAGCAACTAGCTTAACACCTAATGTGGAAACTAGTCATTATATGCCAAGGGCTTTACAACATTTATTCTACAGATTTATGGTAGCTTGAACAAGTCTAACATGTCTGAAATGTGTTTAGATTACAAGGTCAATGGTGTTAAAACTACACAAGTGGGTGGTTAAGCTTTGTTCAATGTTATGAATAATTTTTTGGTATTTAGTTGGGGTTGTGTTGGTTCTTGAACGTAGCCCCATAAACCCCTTCTAATAACTGGTTGAACCTCGGCCGTGAAGCATGTTGCACTTCATTACGTGCTCTTGCCCAGCGCTGCGGAGGTCCAAATGAGTCATTTTAAGAGATGAAGACATCTGCCAGGATTGAGAAATAACAATAACAACAGCAAGAGCTCCATGTGCCAGGTTATAATTATGGCTGTAGGCGGGAGTAGGGGGGAGGAGCAGAAATGGAATGAATGGTGAAGGAAGCACAGCAGACCCCACTGCCAGCATGAAGTGAACACAGGTGCACAGGAGCCAGTGTGTGGCCAACACTCGTTCGTTCCCTCACTCCCTACGATCGCGTTCTCTCTTGGCTTCTGGAGGGAGTGCCAATACATGACCCCAGGAAAAAGGCAGCTCTCGAAAGGCACTTCCAAAAAGAGATTTGCTGTTCTGCAGAGGCCTGGATTGATGGTTTACAGCTGCTCTTAATTGCCCGTGCTGAATTCAGTCTAGGTGAGGCATTTCTTTGTCTGAGCCCTCATTTTTTGGGGATTATGGAATCACATCCTTTTTCAACCCAAAAAGACAACCGGAAGCCGTTTGGCGGGTTTAGGCTCTCTGTTATGTCACAACATCCATTCCAAGGTTTTAGTTTGATGAACCTGCGGAAGCATTACAATCATCAGCAGGTGGTTATGATTTACCTCAGAAACTATTTGTCAAATATGTTCTGTGCGGGGACTAGGGATAACTATACAGGAATCAATAATGAGGACTTCTGAAGTTTCACTACGGGTGCTGCCTTTTCTGGCAAATAAGAGAGAAAGCTATGAAAAGAAAGGGAAGGACAAATTAACAAATTGCATTAAACATCTGCAAAGGGCACCCCTGCACCCTATAGACAAACAATAGTGAACAATTCAGATGAGTGTGTATGGTATTTAGACAGTCCCAGCTGTTTCCTATTTTGAGGGTGGGAGGAGAGACAGACACACCCCTTTCTCTAAATCCGTGTCAGCACATACATATATACACATATATATGTGTGTGTGTTCAGTTGTCCCCTGCCGGGCAGAGGGGGATTCCTTTATGGGGCACACACACACACACACACACACACACACACACACACACACATATTCAGCAGCTTGCCGCATTGTTTGCTGCCTGCATCAGCAAGTAAGCCCAGTCGGCAGCCAGTCTAGACAAGGCCACAAACAATGGCCACTTCAGACCAGACGGGAGCACACACCATCACCAACATAAAAATGTAACATGTGTTACTATGCTTAGCAGGCAAATTGTCTGCAGCCAAACTCTTATAAAAATATTTAAAGAAGCACTGTAGAAATCACTCTTTTCTTGGTTGTTCAAATTCTAATAGTTTGCCTAATTTCCATTTATGTGACAAAACAAGCAAGTATAGTGTAGAGAATCATTGTACCATCTAAACATGTGTGAAAAGCTACATATTGCAGCTTTAAATCAACAATGTTTGATCAAAGCATGAAGTGACATTTGTAACTTCACAGAGAATAGGAGTGACAGGTGTTGACTTGATTCAATTTACTTCAAATTCAAAATCCTACCCAACCACAATCGTTAGGAAAGCTAAAAGAACCCCAATCTAAATTTCTCTCCCATTGTGACTGTTTGGAAAGTCGACGGGCATTTTCATGTAAAAAGCCCCATGAGCACTAACATGTGAAGTTCATACGAGCGCATCAAATTTGTTGTCAAATGAAAGCTAAGAGGATTTGACTTCTGTTCAAACAGATGGAATTTTAAGAAATATTGCCTAGTTTCTTGTCATGCTGATAGCAAAAACAAACACATCTAGGATATTTTCTAACTTCTCCCCCTCATGAGGGAGGATAATGAAAGTGCACAGAAGTAACGAGAAAAGGTAGACCAACCATTTACTGATTAAAACACGTCATTATGTTACCAAATCGGTAACAGAATGAACAACTGGGAATTCATACTAGACACAAACTTCCGTTGGGTCACCTGCTGCGGTCCTCCCTTCCACTGGCATACTAGTTATGTTCAACTACCATCTTTCTCTTTGTCGCGTGGGGTTCAAAGCAAGAGTGTGAAAACAGGTCAACCATTCTCTCTCTCGCGTTAATGTTACCTCTCCTGGCTCTCTCACCCCTCTCACCCACTGATCACCGGACATCCATGGACCTTAAAAAGTAGTTATGGTCCTTCCAAATCTGAACCTACCATAGGTAGTTTCACAAGTTTGGACAGCACAGTAGAGTAAAGAAGAGCAAAGTATAGGTCAGCACAAAACAGTAGAGTTTAGTATAATGCAATAGAGCACACTAGAGGTACAATTTACTGTATTGCACTGTACTTTACTGTACTGAAGTATGCTCAACTGTTTGTTTTACCCTACTGAACTTTACACCACATCTGTCACTGTCTTTATCAATAAGTGCATTGAGGACTTCGTCCCCACACAGTGACTGTACGTACATACCCCAACCAGAAGCCATGGATTTACAGGCAACATTTGCACTGAGCTAAAGGGTAGAGCTGCCGCTTTCAAGGAGCGGGACTCTAACCCAGAAGATTACAAGAAATCCTGCTATGCCCTACGACGAACCATCAAACTGGCAAAGCGTCAATACTAAATCACTTCTATGCTCGCTTCGAGGCAAGCAACACTGAGGCATACATGAGAGCATCAGCTATTCTGGACGACTGTGTGTGTGATCACGCTCTCTGTAGCCGATGTGAGTAAGACCTTTAAACAGGTCAACATACACAGGGCTGCAGAACCAGATGGATTACCAGGATGTGCGCTCCGGGCATGTGCTGACCAACTGGCAGGTGTCTTCACTGACATTTTCAACATGTCCCTGATTGAGTCTGTAATACCAACATGTTTCAAGCAGACCACCATTGTGTTCTTGGGCACAGAGACTAAGACAACCTGCCTAAACGACTACAGACCCGTAGCACTCATGTCTGTAGCCATGAAGCGCTTTGAAAGGTTTGTATTTGCTCACATCAACACCATTATCCCAGAAACCGTAGACCCACTCCAATTTGCATACCGTCCAAACAGATCCACAGATGATGCACTCCATTGCACTCTACAATGCCTTTTCACCCCTGGACTAAAGGAACCCCTATGTGAGAACGCTATTCATTGACTACAGCTCAAAGTTCAACACCATAGTACCCTCAAAGCTCATCACTAAGCTAAGGATGCTAGGACTAAACACCTCCCTCTGCAAATGGATCCAACACTTCCTGACGGGCCACCCCCAGGTGGTGAAGGTAGGTAGCAACATATCTGCGTGCTCAGTCCCCTCCTGTACTCCCTGTTCACCCACGACTGAATGGCCAGGCACAACTCCAACACCATCATTAAGTTTGCAGACGACAACAGTGGTAGGCCTGATCACCGACAACGATGAGACAGCCTATAGGGAGGTCAGAGACCTGACCGGGTAGTGCCAGAATAACAACCTATCCTTCAACGTAACCAAGACTAAGGAGATGATTGTGGAGGAAAAGGAGGACCGAGCACACCCCCATTCTCATCGACGGGGCTGTAGTGGAGCAGGTTGAGAGCTTCAAGTTCCTTGGTGTCCATATCAACAACAAACTAAAATGCTCCAAACACACCAAGATAGTCGTGAAGAGGGCACGACAAAGCCTATTCCCCCTCAGGAAACTAAAAAGATTTGGCATGGGACCTGAGATCCTCAAAAGGTTCTACAGCTGCAACATCGAGAGCATCCTGACTAGTTGCATCACTGCCTGGTACGGCAATTGCTCAGCCTCTAACCACAAGGCACTACAGAGGGTAGTGTGTACGGCCCAGTACATCACTGGGGCTAAGCTGCCTGTCATCTAGGACCTCTACACCAGGCAGTGTCAGAGGAAGGCCCTAAAAATTGTCAAAGACCCCAGCTACCCCAGTCATAGACTGTTCTCTCAACTACCGCATGGCAAGCGGTACCGGAGTGCCAAGTCTAGGACAAAAAGGAGTCTCAACAGTTTTTACCCCCAAGCCATAAGACTCCTGAACAGATAATCAAATGGCTACCCGGACTATTTGCATTGTGTGCCCCCCCCACAACCCCTTTTTTTACACTGCTGCTGCTACTGTCTGTTTATAATATATGCAGTCACTTTAACTATACATTCATGTACATACTACCTCAAATAGGGCCGACCAACCAGTGCTCCCACACATTGGCTAACCGGGCTTTCTGCATGGTGTCCCGCCACCCACCAACCCCTCTTTTACGCTACTGCTACTCTCTGTTGATCATATATGCATAGTCACTTTAACCATATCTACATGTACATACCACCTCAATTAGCCTGACTATCCGGTGTCTGTATGTAGCCTCGCTACTTTTACAGGTTTCGCTACTATATTTTACTTACCTATTGTTCATCTAACACCATTTCAGTCTGTAAGTAATCATTACACTGTAAGGTCGACACCTGTTGTATTCGGCTCACGTTGTGACGGCCCTGAATTTTTCTGAACCGTCTCAGTGCTTCTCCTTCCAATAGGGCGCTTTCCCTTAATTCCCAATTAAATAGCCAGCATCAGCTGCGCAAAAGTGGGGTTGTGATGGAGACGTGAATGAGGATGTGTTCAACCCTCAGTTCCGAAGCTTCTCTATTCCGTGTGTTTTGTAGCCTAAGAGAGTTTACCCAGGATCGGATCCACTCTTTGCGTAGGTGGACTACACCTCTCCGTTCTTCGTGGCCTTTCTCCGCTGGAGATCTATTGGCGGATTGGATTGTCTGACTGACCGACTGACTACAAACTTTTTGTATACGGTATTTCATTTGTTTTGATGTGAGGTATACTGTGATGATTTATGTAGTTAGTTGTAGTTGAGGACTTAGTAAGAGTTGATACGCTTTAAAGTTCTGTGGTAAAATAATTGTTATATTGATGGTATGTTTAATACTGGGTTTACGCTACACTGAATGAACGGACAAACATTGCGTGACAAAAGTCACTTGAGTTCACTGAACTCCTTTACCGGGCTGGACTCTTTTTAGGCCCGAGGTACAGGACATTTCTGGAGGAACCAGAACTCATTGTGATATTATTATATGTGTGTGTGTGTAATCATTGTTGTTGCTAATACAACCCACGCAAAAGAATAGTTGTTTTTGAAGTTCTTTCCAATGTTTTAAGGGTTTATTAAAAGTTTATTTCCATCCTGACTTTTACATAAGTCCTTTGTATTGGTGTAGACTTGACGGACCAGATGGGACTCATTCCCACCCAAACTAAAAGGAGAAACCAATGTTTTCTCTGGTAGGCACAACCTACCTGGCACCCCTATAAATAATAACCTCAAGTCAAAACCGTTACATAAAAAATGGCACCCCAGATGGGACAGCTCAACATTGAGAACTAACCAAAGCAAATCTTTTGTGTGGAATTAAAACAATGGATTCACCCCAAGATAATGTGCTCATCCATGTCATACCTGTCAATGGGAATACACAGGGCCATTCTGACCATCAAGCTGACAATACAAATCATAATGTGAGATAATGGAGTTGATTTGGGCCAGAGCCCTAGGAATCTGAATGCTCGGTCTGGACCACAGGCCACAGGAGGTCTAACCAGTTACTCGCTTATTGACATGGATCTGTGTGGAGGTACTGAGCTAGCCCTCCCTCTGACACCCAACCTTCCTCCATTGTCTGGTTTATCTCCAGAGGTTGTAGTCTTACAACTTCAAGGTGACATCCTTGATATTCGTCGGACTCAACAACATCTCCAAACTCTTATCCACCATAATTTCAAATGTCTGAGGGAAGAGCAACAACAGAGTGCCATGGAATTCAGAAACTCACTGAGCACTCTAACCCACACGCTGACAGAGCTCAGTGAGAGTGGAAAACGGGAAATTACTGGTGCCATGGACAGGCAGTTTGACTACCAACGAAACCAACTCACTGCCACTCTCCAATGGCGCCTGCAACATCACCACACTGAGGTCCTCAAGGACGTTAATTCTGTTTTTTCTCCCATGGTTAACACTGTAGGCCACTTGCAGACAGAACTCTCTAATTGTGTTAAAATGTTGGATGACGTGTCTGTGGACATGGCCTCCATTAGGCACAACTCCTTACACAGAGTTTCTCTGGTGTCCACTTCTGTTCAGACCACTGAGGGCCAAGCTGGCACCTCCGAACAGCCAAGACAAGGCCATGCTAGAGCCACCCCTTGCAGGATGCAATCCACCATGCATCCTGGTGTTCATTTTCATGGTCCGATAACTCCCTTCCCCTCTACTTCCTCAATCCCTCCTAGCTCGTTTGTTCATGGTGATTTGAGTAGACGTCATGTGGGGGCGATGCCCATTAAATTGCAATTTCCCACCTTTGGGAAAAAAGATGACAGTCCTGATCCGCTAATGTATCTAGAAAGATGTCGTGACTTTCTTGCCCTCAATCCCCTGGCTGACGAAGAACTCCTTGCCACATTGAGGAATGTGTTGCATGGGACAGCTCGAGACTGGTGGGATGTGGCACGTCTCACCACTACCTCCTGGGCTGACTTTGAGGCCCAGGAGGTAGTTTCCTCTGCATTTCTGTCTGAGGACTACACAGATGAATTGGCAGACAGAGTCAGAAATCGAGTACAAAGAGAGAAAGAGAGTATCCGTGACTTTGCATACGGTTACCACTCCCTGTGCAGAAGGTGGAAACCTGGCATTGAGGAGGAAGAGGTCATTAAATTGATCTTGAAGAACATCAACCCACTACTAGCCAGTCAACTCCGAGAACGAGTCACCACTGTCGATGGACTGGTTCGCTTGGGACAGCAGTTTGAGAAGGACAGAGAATGCCAACAGCAATATGGCCAGAGAAAGAAACAGACACCCAAACAGTTACCCAAGACAGACCATCAACCCAAGACAGAGTCTCCAGTCAAGACCCCTCTCATATTCTGTTGGAGATGTAGCCAAAAGGGACATTCTTCAGCTACATGTCCAAGACCGTATCAAGTAAACCATTCCAGAAACCACAAATCACAACAGGCCAACACACCTAACTCTCTTCGCAGGAATGACCATCCTACTCTGGGTGCTTTAACCAGAGCTGAAACCCCAAGAGTCACTGCCTACGCCCCCCCCATCGACATCCCCTTCCTTTCAGTTAATACCGCACCAACTGGTGTTACCCCTGTCCATAGGCCCATGGACAGGAAGAGCCATCTTGGATACCGTGTCATCCTACACACTGCTCAATGAGAAACTGTGGAAGGAGGTTAAAAGGTCCACAATACAACTTGAAGCCGTGGACAGAAGGTCCACTCTATCTGGCTGATGGTGAGGCTAGACGACCACTTGGATGGCGTGAGGTAGAGTTCCGCCTGTGTAACCGCTCCTATATGATTCCTTCTGTTATCCTACAAACCAAGAACCTTGCTTTTCCTGTCGTGTTGGGAATTGATTTCATGTACTTCAGTGGTGTCCAGATTGATATCGCACACAATTGCTACTGGTTTCCATACAATCCGAGCAAGAAGCATTTCTTCCAATCAGAAGCTATGAAGTTACATGATTGGGGTTCAAATGTGGCAGTCTTCTCTGCCGTTGCTCCGTTACCACTAACCCTTGATAATCCTTCTGACGATCTCCTTTTACAGGCTGTGAGAAGAGCTCAGCTGGAACAGCCAGAGGAGTTAAGGCTGTTGGAACAGCTGCAGAATAATGCTGATGTATGTACTTCAAAGCTGGGACGCACCGGGCTCCTGAAGCACAAAACATTCCTTACACAGGAAATGCCAATCAAGCAAAAGCCATATCATTTGTCCCCAGCGAAGCTAATCATCCAAAAGGGACTCATTAATGATATGTTAACACAAGATATAATAGAACGTTCCTCCTCTCCCTGGGCTGCTCCTGTTGTCCTCATCCCAAAAAAGACTGGTGGTCTTAGATTTTGTGTGGACTATAGGAAGACCAACAATGTTTCCCAGACTGATGCCTATCCTCTTCCCACCATCCATGAGATCCTGGAGTCATTGTCTGGCGCTGTTGTGTTCACTACCCTTGACCTCAATAGTGGCTATTGGCAGGTTGAGATGGACCAGGAAAGCAAGGATAAGACTGCTTTTGTCTGTGCTGAGGTCTTGTTTTCCTTTAAGGTGATGCCCTTTGGATTAAAGAATGCCCCTGCCACTTTCCAAAGACTCATGGAGATTGCGTTAGGTGAGCTCAAAGGGAAGATCTGTTTCGTCTACCTGGACGATATAATTATCTACTCTCAGAACAGAGAAAGACACTTTTAAGATCTTCAAGCAGTGTTGGACAAGCTAAGAGAAGCTGGTCTGACCTTGAATATGAAGAAGAGCAACTTCTGTCAAACCTCCCTGAAGTTCCTTGGGCATATTGTGTCTTTTGACGGCATTCATGTGGATCCTGAAAAGACGAAGGCTGTACAAGACTTCCCTGTGCCAACCACACTCAAGGCCCTTCAACGGTTCCTTGGGATCGCTGGATGGTACCATCGGTTTGTGTCGAACTTCTCCCAGGTGGCAGAACCCCTCAACGCGTTGAAGCGAAAAGGAGCGAAATTCCAATGGACGGCAGAGTGCCAGACCTCCTTTGAAACCCTGAAACGACACCTCGTCATACCTCCCATTTTAGGTCATCCCAACTTTGATTGCCCTTTTGTTGTTTACACTGATGCAAGTGATGTTGGACTTGGTGCTGTCCTAGTCCAACAGACTGGACTTGGCACTGAAGAAGTGCTAGCATTCGCCAGTCGGACATTGAATGGAGCAGAACGGAACTACTCCACAACAGAGCAAGAGTGCCTTGCAGTTGTCTGGGCTTTGGAAAAGTGGAGGTACTACCTGGAGGGTAGACACTTCACTGTGGTCACTGACCATTCCTCCCTTGTGTGGGTGTTCAAGACCAACAAACCAACTACCAGACTCATAAGATGGGCTCTACGGTTGCAAGAGTACACCTTTGCAGTGGAATACAGGAAAGGAAAATACAACACTGTTCCAGATGCCTTGTCCAGAGCTCCTGCTTGTGATAACGGTGGCCCTCATCTTACATGTGCTACTGTCCTGTCAAGCAGTCGAGACTCGCCCAAAACAGACTTTCCCATCTCTGATGAGGCCATATGGAAAGCCCAACAGGATGATCCAGAAGTACAGGCTTTGTACCAGACTATCCTGGAGGATGGAGAAAAGATGGTCAATCCTACCACAAAGCTGACCATCATTGAAGATAAAGTCTACCGAGTTGTACAACTACCTCACAGAACACTCTACCAAATGTACATACCTTAAACTCTACGCCTTCAACTGCTTCAACATTTCCATGAAGACCCATTAGCTGGTCATTTGGGCAGGTTCAAAACCTACAAGCGGTTGCAAGCGTTACTGTACTGGCCACATCTGAGCATGGATGTGAAGTCACACATCCGAAATTGTCACGTTTGTCAAATGTACAAACCAGAAGGTAGAAAGCCTGCTGGCAAGTTGCAACAAACGGTGGTTACCCGACCTTGGGAAATTTTAGGAGTGGATTTGATGGGTCCATTTCCTAGAAGCTCCAATCAGAATGTATATGCTTGTTTTTGTTGATTATTATTCAAAGTGGGTGGAGCTCTTTTCCTTGCGTCAGGCCACAGCAAGGACCGTCTCTAACATCCTTACGAAAAAGATCCTGATTCGCTGGGGAGTGCCTGATTACATCCTGTCTGATCGAGGTTCCCAATTTGTCTCTGATCTTTTTGAGGAGACCTGCCAAAGATGGAACCTGAGACAGAAGTTGACCACGGCCTATCACCCACAGACCAATCTCACTGAGAGAGTAAATCAAACCTTGAAGACAATGATTGCTTCCTATGTAGGGACCCAGCACAAACACTGGGACAAGCACCTTCACGAGTTTCGATTTGCCCTGAATTCTGCTGTGCAAGAGTCCACTGGAGTCACACCTGCAGAGCTGAACCTAAGTCGTCCCCTCCGAGGACCCTTGGATATGGTGCTACAGCCCCAGCAGCTTACTCCAGACGCTGCTTGCTATGACCAGGTAGTCCATCTCCATGACTTGAGAGCTCTTGTCTCAAAGAACATGATCCAGGCTCGACTCAAGCAGAAGAGAAATTATGATAACAGACGAGACATGCAGTTCCAGCTTCGTGATCGGGTGTGGCTTCGCTCTCATCCTTACTCGAAAGCTGAACAATTCTTCTTGGCCAAGCTCGCTCGCTCCTAAATGGCAAGGACCATATAGGATTGTGGAGCAGATGGGCCCTTTGAACTACCGAGTGGTGAAAGAGGACACGCATTGCGCATTGTCCATGTCTCATGCCTTAAGGCCTGTTGCCCCTCGGCTGAGGAATTGGAGGCGATTGAGCGCCGCAAGGTCCTGGATATCTTTGAAGAGGAAAGTGAGGAGACTTTTCTCGGATTCCCAGACCCAGAAGTCTCACACCTTAAGGCCTGTGACCACTCAGCTGAGGAGCGTGAGCTCCAAAAAGTTATTAATATGTTTGTAGAGGAAAGTGATGAGACCTTTCTCTGTTTCCCCGACCAAGATGTGCCTTCCAGGGCAATGGCCGGCTTTTTCCAGGGGAGGGGGTGTGTGACGGCCCTGAATTTTTCTGAACCGTCTCAGTGCTTCTCCTTCTAATAGGGCGCTTTCCCTTAATTCCCAATTAAATAGCCAGCATCAGCTGCGCAAAAGTGCGGTTGTGATGGAGACGTGAATGAGGATGTGTTCAACCCTCAGTTCCGAAGCTTCTCTATTCCGTTTGTTTTGTTGCCGTTAAACGTGTGTTTTGTAGCCTAAGAGAGTTTACCCAGGATCGGATCCACTCTTTGCATCCGTGGACTACACCTCTCTGTTCTTCGTGGCCTTTCTCCGCTGGAGATCTATTGGCGGATTGGATTGTCTGACTGACCGACTGACTACAACCTTTTTGTATACGGTATTTCATTTGTTTTGATGTGAGGTATACTGTGATGATTTATTCATTTTTCTACCTTTGTGTTCCTTTTCAGGATACATCACCATGAAGAGAATGACATTCATAATTATGCATCTCTTGTGTAGTACAGATCAGGGCCCCATGATGTCATTCTGTTACCATCACTCTGTTACCGGGTGTTAATCCACTTCACTTACAGTAGTTCAATAACCAAAATATATTTTCCAAACTCAACGTATCATATCATTACTGACACCCCAATCATTCTGCAGACATCTTTGAATCTTAATTCAGAGTAGATATCTAAGAGTTTTTAGAAAACATGGTCACAAACCAAGGTAGAGTTTACAATCATTCTGTTACAAAACTTTACATCTGCCATGTTTTTTGTCAAATGTTCTGTGAAAATTGTTCAAAGTAGTCCTTGTATAGTTTAACTTTGCAATCAATGGTTTTTGTTTGGCATACTTTTAAAGTGAAAAATCTGAGTCTTAGAATCATTCTCTTACAGTGGAATTGCCCCTATTCTAGTTGGAAGCAACATACTTACCGGCTTAAAAGGGAGGGGAAATAAGTCCTTAATACAATAAGCTTTAGGCCTTCATTAAAACATAAAAGTCAAAATACATAAAACCAGGTAAAAATTACTTTTGAGAGATTGTCTCCTAAATAAACTGTAGAATGCTATAAGAATTTGAAGTTTGAGGGGAAAAACAGACGGGGGAACTTTACCTCACTCTGACCTCTTTAGGCCGCACATTAGCCGCTGATGCTAACTGCAGACAGCCTAATGGTAATTAAAAAGGAAATTCATTTAGACAATTGCAAAGCCGGCTGTGCTAAAAAGCAATGCATAATACATGTCCAGTCGTCAAGCTAGGACCTTGGGGAGCCAGGTTTGTGCAAATATTATTACACTTGCCATTTAAGATTTCAGAGGACATTATCCATGGGCGGTTGAACTAAACTTCATTAGGTTTGAACAGCCATGTTGCCCCCTTAATGAATAATGCAGGGATAAAGGTTTACGCATCCCTCTGCTTCGCTATTCTCCCATAGTTTTGGGCTATTATAAACAAGGCAATTTGATTGCAATATAAAGGGTTATGGTTTTGTCGCATCACTGGAAATAGTCAAAATCTCTGCAAATGGTCCATGTAAGCTACCCAAGTTAGTTACATAGGGCAGAGAATGCAGGAAGCGGATGTGTATGACTATGGTTAATGAGATTGATCCGTCACACTGGACACAGACAGCTAAGCGTTCTGTACTGTGCAGGATGGTCTGGGTGAGTCTGTTCAGCTGCACTCTGCACAATGCCCCAGCTGGGAGGTTAGGAGCTGGGACATACACACTCCCACACACACTGACATGGACACACACACATGAACGCACACACACAAACCTCAGCCAGCAGCCCCTCTGCTCCATACGGAAGCAAATCAAGCAGCCATGAGTCAGTTTCAGGAAGAGCACATCGGGCCCAGAGGGCTGCTTCCTGGGTTTAAACTTTTATAGCTCCGTTCGAGGGGAGGAGAGAAAGGGCTTTACTTTCAACTCTGTCAGCGCTTACTCATGCCTGAGCCTCAAGTTCAGATGACTTCCGTCTGGATGGTTCTGGGCGAGATGTTGGGGCAGGACAAAACTTGAGCAACTGAAACCATCTCTCGCAGACTAGTATCGAGGAACATTTGTCATGTATTCCTGGCAGCCACTGGGAGGAAAAAAATCAAAAGGAAATGCAGTGGGTTTTAAAACGATTGTGGGGGATGTGGGAAAATACTTTTAAATTAGAGTATTTCTGAAATTATGGCTACAATTGTGAGTGTAATATTAAAGAACAGGGGTAGAGAACGGAGGGGGTGGTAGGGCTGATAAAGCTCTGTGGCTCTGTGGTCTTAGGGCAACAGAACTACCATCACCACACAAGCACTGCTCAGCCCCAACCCCCAGTCATTCTGACAATGAACCCTTTGCTTTGATTGCAGGGGTGCCACCCCATAATAACCAATGACCTTCCCCCCGAGACACAGCCAGGTTGCCAGGAGACACCCTGTCCCCACCCTTTTTCAATTTCCCCTAGACCTTCCCATTTCCCCTCTGATGCACGACAAGCCTGGTTTCATATGCAAAACTTAATTTACATACATCAGAATTCCTAAGCCAATCATCATAGAGGGAAAGATGGATGGGACTGGGAGGTGGGACCTGGGGCCTCTTGCTCTGGTCTGTGTGACCAGTTGGGTTTTATTAAGTGACAGCCCTCACAGCCACACATAGAAGAATGTTCACAGAATGTTCACAGAATACAACCTATTACACAATATAAGAGGACTGGAAAACTGGATAGGCCTTACAACTCTCATCTATGTTACACATGTTATTACTACCACTGAGTTACATGGAAAGAGGAATGTGACTTGTTCAGGCACACCCCTGTTCTATAGTGTATACATTGCATTCTGAAAGTATTCAGACCTAGACTTTTCCCATATTTTAACATTACAGCCTTGTTCTAAAATTGATAAAATAGTTTATTCCCCCTCAATCTACACACAATACCCCATAATCACAAAGCAAAAACATTTTAAAATGTTTGCAAATGCATAGAAAATTCTAACTGAAATGTCACATCTACATAAGTATTCATACCTGTTACTCAGTACTTTGTTGAAGCACCTTTAGCAGCGATTACAGTCTCGAGTCTTCTTGGGTATGACGCTACAAGCTTGGCACACCTGTATTTGGGGAGTTTCTACCATCCCTCTCTGCAGATCCTCTCAAGCTCTGTCAGGTTGGATGGGGAGCGTTGCTGCACAGCTATTTTCAGGTATCTCCAGAAGTGTTCGATCGGATTTAAGTCCAGGCTCTGGCGGGGCCACTCAAGGACATTCAGAGACTTGTCAGGAAGCCACTCCTGCGTTGACTTGGCTGTGTGCCTTGGTTCATTGTCCTGTTGGAAGGTGAACCTTTGCCCCAGTCTGAGGTCCTGAGTGCTCTGGAGCAGGTTTTCATCAAGGATCTGTCTGTACTTTGCTCTGTTCATCTTTCCCTTGATCCTGACTAGGTACCCAGTCCCTGCCGCTGAAAATCATCCACACAGCATGATGCTGCAACCACCATGCTTCAATGTAGGGATAGTGATAGGTTTCCAGAGATATGACGCTTGGCATTCAGGCCAAAGAGTTCAATCTTGGTTTCATCAGACCAGAGAATCTTGTTTCTCATGGACTAAGAGTCTTCAAATGCCTTTGGAAAACTCCAAGCGGAACGTTGTGACTTTTACTGAAGAGTGGCTTCCGTCTGGCCAGTCTACCATAAAGGCCTGATTTGTGGAGTGCTGCAGAGATGGTTGTCCAGAGAAGGTTCTCCCATCTCCACAGAGGAACTCTAGAGCTCTGTCAAATCAAATCAAATTTTATTGGCCACATACACTCGCAATAACATCTGCTAACCATATGTAACGAGATGCTTGTCAGAGTGACCATCGGGTTCTTGTTCACCTCCCTGACCAAGGCCCTTCTACCCCGATTGCTCAGTTCAGCCAGGTGGCCAACTCTAGGAAGGGTCTTGGTGGTTCTAAACTTATTCCATTTAAGAATGATGGAAGCCACTGTGTTCTTGGGGACCTTCAATGCTGCAGAAATGTTTTGATACCCTTCCCCAGATCTGTGCCGAAACAATCCTCCATTCAAATTGCAGAAACATCTCAAGGATGAGCTCAATTTCGAGTCTCATAGCAAAGGGCCTGAATTATGGAGTATTGTGTGCAGATTGCTGAAAAAAATGTTTTTAAAAATACATTTTAGAATAAGGCTGTAACGTAACAAAATGTAAAAAGTCAAGGGGTCTGAATACTTTCCGAAGGCACTGTATCTTCTATTCATTCCTACAAAATTATATTAGTCACAAAACAGAATTGTAGTTCTGTGTGTGTAGCCATTGTAAAGTTATATTGATAGTTATGACACAGATACGCTTTTTACCTCAGTCGTTGCACTAACAATCTAACCATTGAATTGTGCAAAGGCTAAAATATCACACGGGCAGTAACAATAAACAAAACCTGAATGGCTGAACTTAATTTGTGGGAAAAACTTGGCTACACCACCAGTCCAGTGCTTGGAGCCCCTCTGTAACCTCATCTAGAATGCAGATTATGCATATCACATATACGGCCCAATGTCCCATGTTCCTGCCCCCTACACACATACATGCATATATTAGGCCCGGCCGACTTTTGGGAGTGACAGGCAAGGGGTTAGGAGGTCTCGGTGCCTGTGAGTCGTGGCACTGCTGTATTCCCCTTTGCATCATGTCTAGACTGCTAAACAAAGGCCAGTCGAGAGCAGCTATGGAAGGAGGAGACTCACTCACCGGTTGGACACCATTAACAGCTCAGATAACGGGAAATCTGTTTCAGATTCACCTGCAGTGAGGTGCACTAGCTAGCTAGCCTCTAAGCTAGTGATAAAGCCAAATATGGCACTGGCTGAGCACTAAGCTACCATAGGGCTCAACATAAAATTGTAATAGACTAGAAATAGAGCTAACTACTGCAAAAAGCTTCAAGACTACTAAAAAAGCTAGGCCTAAATGGTGAAGGATCAACTTTGGAGCTAGCCATGGCGCAAGCTAAATAATACACTGTAATGCTAGGTTAGTCATGTTGCCTGGTGCTAATAGCTTGAGTCACCCTCCAAACTCCACTATGGCCAAGACCAAAGAGCTGTCAAAGGACACCAGAAACAAAATTGTAGACCTGCACCAGGCTGGGAAGACTGAATCTGCAATAGGTAAGCAGCTTGGTTTGAAGAAATCAACTGTGGGAGCAATTATTAGGAAATGGAAGACATACAAGACCACTGATAATCTCCCTCAATCTGGGGCTCCACGCAAGATCTCACCCCGTGGGGTCAAAATGATCACAAGAACGGTGAGCAAAAATCCCAGAACCACACGGGGGGACCTAGTGAATGACCTGCAGAGAGCTGGGACCAAAGTAACAAAGCCTACCATCAGTAACACACTACGCCGCCAGGGACTCAAATCCTGCAGTGCCAGACGTGTCCCCCTGCTTAAGCCAGTACATGTCCAGACCCATCTGAAGTTTGCTAGAGAGCATTTGGATGATCCAGAAGAAGATTGGGAGAATGTCATATGGTCAGATGAAACCAAAATATAACTTTTTGGTAAAAACTCAACTCGTCGTGTTTGGAGGACAAAGAATGCTGAGTTGCATCCAATACCTACTGTGAAGCATGGCAGTGGAAACATCATGCTTTGGGGCTGTTTTTCTGCAAAGGGACCAGGACGACTGATCCGTGTAAAGGAAAGAATGAATGGGGCCATGTTATTTTGATTAAAGCAACAAAACTGGCCTTCTTCAGACTAGTTGAGTATCTGGAGCATCAGCATTTGTGGGTTCGATTACAGGCTCAAAAATAGCCAGAAACAAAGACCTTTCTTCTGAAACTTGTCAGTCTATTCTTGTTCTGAGAAATGAATGCTATTCCATGTCAGAAATTGCCAAGAAACTGAAGATCTAATACAACGCTGTGTACTACTGCCTTCACAGAACAGCGCAAACTGTCTCTAACCAGATTATAAAGGAGTGGGAGGCCCCAGTGTACAACTGAGCAAGAGGACAAGTACATTAGAGTGCCTAGTTTGAGAAACAGATGCCTCCCATGTCCTCAACTAGTAGCTTCAATAAATTGTAACCGCAAAGATGCTGGCCTTCTAGGCAGAGTTGCAAAGAAAAAGCCACATCTCAAACTGGCCAATAAAAAGAAAATATTAAGATGGGTGAAATAACAGACACTGGACAGAGGAACTCTGCCTAGAAGGCCAGCATTATGACACTTCCTGAATGTGATGTCATTCTGGGAAGGGGATATTTTTTTTAAAGTGGAATAAAAAATAAAAACATGGTGGAAAAAAGTGAAACCAGGGACACAGAAAATCTTAAATACAATAATCATGAACAAATACTTCCTGGGGACAGAAAAGGCACCGCATTGTAGAAATGATCGACCTGATGCAAAAAATATATAATATATTTATATAAATATAATATAAATATATAATATATATCTATATATATATAAATATATAATATATATACATAATTAAATAAATAAATGGGCAAATCATTCAAACTAGCAAGGAATATCAACAACGGTGCACACGAGGCTACACGCAGCTCTGTGATTTGATCTCAAAGGGTAATTGAAAAAGACTGCTCATGCCCGTCAATGCAATCTGCAGAAATGGTAGAACACAGTGCAAAACATTGCATCTGGAGGACATTGATCCAATTCTGATCAGAGTAATTGTTTTATATTGCATGATATGTATTTACTTGCCCATTCGGACAACTTAGACCTAAATTCTGCTTGCCCAACATTTTATTTTTTACTTGTCCCGGACAGGCGTTAATGTCTTGCCCTGCCGTACATTCAAATCAAATGAAAATGTATTGGTCACATACACATGGTTAGCAGATGTTGGTGAGTGTAGGAAAATGCTTGTGCTTCTAGTTCTGACAGTGCAGTAATATCTAACAAGTAATCTAACAATTCTCCAACAACTACCTAATACACACAAATCTAAAGGGATGGAAAAATAATATGTACATTAAAAAAAAACTGCTCAAAAAAATAAAGGGAACACTAAAATAACACATCCTAGATCTGAATGAATGAAATATTCTTATTTCATGTGAAAGAGAAATCTTCTGCCGGAGTGCTGGACATTGTTCTCTGGGCTTTCCCAGAAGTGAACATATGCACTATTCAGGGCCAATATGGCTCAATACGTGAGAGAGAGGGAGACAGAGAATGAGGGACAGATAGCTACCCCACCCCACAGCCCAACCCCAAACTTTCTGCCACAGTGGGGGCAACCAGACATGGGTAGTGATTAGCAGAATGACTAATGAAGGCCTGTTAGGGGCTTTGGGTTAGTTTGTTCTGATGGGGAGTTGCCATCTTCTGTGCCAACATACGTTCCTCCCATCTCCACATATTCCCATGCCCCACTCCACTGTCCAGGCACAGCAGTGAATAACCCCTTTGTGAGGAGAAACTACAATGGTTTAAGATAATTTATTTAGATGTGAGACTCTTTAATATCATGTTTTCAATCAATAGAGTGACTGCCCAAGATCGATTATGCCCTACAGCAAAAAATGTACATCTTCGCCAAAAGCCTTGCTAAAAAACTTCAAACTCTGTTTAGATGAACGGTATAACTTACAAAAGACACTATACAAAAATTAGCACATCTGAGTTTAGTGTTCTATCAAATATGAATATCAAATAATATGTTGTCTTGCCTTTTTTAAACCATAGACAAAAAAAGACCCCCCAACACCAGCCTGTAAAAACATACTGGGTTTGCCATCAAATTGACTTTGACTGTAAATCCATAGGCGGATGCCAACAGCCAGCTCAAAGTGCTGAATAGCTCAGAAACAAAGCTGATCTCCTTGGAGCTTTCACACTGGATGCCAAGAACCAAAGTCACTGGGAGAACAGCAAGGAGGATCTGCTACAGGGAGGGTAGAGGGGGACAAGACAGACACTGACAGAGAGAGAACAAGAGAGAGAATAAGAGAGGTGGTGTAATGAATGAGTGCTCAATAGTGATAGCACCACTGGGCTCTATTTGCAACACATGGTGTTCTGTTTATAGCAAGGCTAGCTTGACTCTGGGACCTGCAAACCACTGATTGAGAGCCATTGTGGCCGGCTAACATTCAAAAGAGGCAAGCTGGAGAGTGTAGCTACACTTAGCCTAGCCATGCTAGCTCTATGGAACCTACGGGTAAGGGCATAGTTTGTGAACACACAGTGCCTTTGGAAAGTATTCTGAACCCTTGACTTTTTCCACATTTAGTTACATTACAGCCTTATTAGATAATGGATTCAATAGTTTTTTTCCTGTCATCAATCTACACATTATACCCTATAATAGTTGACTGAAATTTCTGCAAATGTATTTACATGAGTATTCAGACTTTGGTTCGTGGCATCCAGTGTGAAAGCTCCAATGAGATCAGCTTTGTTTCTGAGCTATTCAGCATTGAGCTGGCTGCTGGCATCTGCCTATGGATTTACAGTCAAACCCAGTGGGTTTACAAACCCAGAGGGTTTTTAGAGGCTTGGAGTTGGGGTCTTTTTTGCCACTGGTTTTTGTTACTCAGTACTTTGTTGAAGCACCGTTGGCAGCGATTACAGCCTTGAGTCTTCTTGGATATGATGCTACAAGCTTGGCACACCTGTATTTGGGGAGTTTCTCCCATTCTTCTCTCTGCAGATCCTCTCAAGCTTTGTCAGGTTGGATGCAGAGCGTTGCTGCAAAGCGATTTTCAGGTCTCTCCAGATATGTTCGATCGGGTTCAAGTCCGGGCTCTGGCTGGGCCACTCAAGGACATTCAGAGACTTGTCCGGAAGCCACTCCTGCGTTGACTTGGCTGTGTGCTTAGGTTCGTTGTCTTGTTGGAAGGTGAACTTTTACCCCAGTCTGATATCCTTAGAGCTCTGGAGCAGGGTTTCTTCAAAGGATATCTCTGCACTTTGCTCCGTTCATCTTTGCCTCGATCCGGACTAGTCTTCCAGTCCCTGTCACTGAAAAACATCCCCACAGCATGATGCCATCCCCACAGGGATGGTGCCAGGTTTCCTCCAGACTTAAAGCTTGGTATTCAGACCCAAGAGTTCAATCTTGGTTTCATCAGACCAGAGAATACTGTTTCTCATTGTCTGAGAGTCCTTTAGGTGCCAACTCCAAACCGGCTGTCATGTGCCTTTTTACCGAGTAGTGGCTTCCGTCTGGCCACTCTACCATAAAGGCCTGATTGGTGGAGTGCTGCAGAGATGGTTGTCCTTCTGGAAGGTTCTCCTGGATGGTCACTGTCAGAGTCAGGTTCTTGGTCACCTCCCTGACCAAGGCCCTTCTCCCTTGATTGCTCAGTTTGGCTGGGCAGCCAGCTCTAGGAAGAGTCTTGGTGGTATGAAACTTCTTCACTGTGTTCTTGGGAACCTTCAATGCTGCAGACATTTTTTGGTACCCTTCCCCAAATCTGTGCCCCGACACAATCCTGTCTCGGCGCTCTACAGATAATTCCCTTCAACCTCCTGGCTTGGTTTTGTTCTGACATGCACTGTCAACTGTGGGACCTTATATAGACAGGTGTGTGACGTTCCAAATTATGTCCAATCAAATTAATTTACCACAGATGGACGCCAATAAAGTTGTAGAAACATCTCCAGGATGATCAATGGAAACAGGATGCACATGAGCTCAATTTCGAGTCTCATAGCAAAGGGTCTGAATACTTCCATAAATAGGGTGTTTTAGAACACCTACTCATTCAGGTTTTTCTTTATTTTGATTATTTTCTTCATTGTAAAAGAGTGAAGACATTAAAACTATGAAATAACACATACGGAATCATGTAAACCAAAAAAAGTGTTCAACAAATCAAAAATATTTTATATTTGAGATTCTTCAAATAGCAACTGTTTGCTTTGATGACAGGTGTGCCTTGTTAAAAGTTAATTTGTGGAATTGATATCCTTCTTAATGCGTTTGAGCCAATCAGTTGTGTTGTGACAAGGTAGGGGGGTATACAGAAGAAAGCCTTATTTGGTGAAAGACCAAGTCCATATTATGGCAAGAACAGCTCAAATAAGCAAAGAGAAACAACAGTCTATCATTACTTTAAGACATGAAGGTCAGTCAATACAGTTAAGAACTTCATTAGAGTTACCAGCCTCAGAAATTGCAGCCCAAATAAAAGCTTCACAGAGTTAGACATCTCAACATCAACTGTTCAGAGGAGAATGTGTGAGTCAGGCCTTCATGGTCAAATTTCTGAAAAGAAACCTCTACTAAAGGACACCAATAATAAGAAGAGACTTGCTTGGGCCAAGAAACGCAAGCAATGGACATTAGACTGGTGGAAATTTGTCCTTTGGTCTGGAGTCCAAATTTGAGATTTTTGGTAACAACCGCTGTGTCTTTGTGAGACGCAGTGTGGTGTGAACGGATGACCCCTGCATGTGTATTTCCCACCGTAAAGCATGGAGGAGGTGGTGTTATGGTGTGGGGGTGCTTTGCTTGTGACACTGATTTATTTAGAATTCAAGGCTGTTTAACAGTCTTTCACCCGCATGGCTACCACAGCATTCTACAGTGATATGCCAACCCATCTGGTTTGGGATAAGTGGGACTATCATTTGTTTTTCAACAGGACAATAACCCAACACACCTCCAGGCTGTGTAGGGGCGGGAGTGTGATGGGAGTGCTGCATTAGATGAATCTCAAATATAAAATATATTCTGATTTGTTTAACACGGTGTTATTTCATAGTTTTGATGTCTTTATTATTCTACAATGTAGAAAATAGTACAAATTTAAGAAAAAACCTTTGAATGAGTAGGTGTTCTAAAACGTTTGACCGGTAGTGTATATTTGCAAAAATGTCAAAAAAGCTGTTTTCGCTTTATCATTATGGGGTATTGTTTGTAGACTGATGAGGATAAACATTTAATAAATTTTAGTATAAGGCTGTAACGTAACAAAATGTGGAAAAAGTGAAGGGGTCTGAATACTTTCCAAAGGCACGGTACATGTAGAAAGGACCCTTACAACAGATCTACAGTAGCCTACACTCAGTTTAGATCTATTCAATCCTAACCCTCACCACTAGGCCATAAAACTCTAGCCTGAACTTAGATCAGCTCTTACGGGTCAGCTTTAGCCTTCATTGCTAAAGTAGTAGCCATTTGTCCGAGACAGTCTGGCTCAGTGTCAGACAAGAGCCCGGGGCTACTAGCCAGCCAGCCACTGTAGTTAATAATTCAATTACAAAAGAGACACCACCTGTAAATGGGTATAAAAATAGAGAGGGCCCTCATGTGATCTAAGTTACTATTACAATGGAATGCTCCGTTTGCCTTGCGGCATTGTGCAATTGCAGTGCGTTCTGTGTGGTGCATAATTTGGATATATTGAACATACGCATCAAATTGTATGTGCAGACGGCTTGACAGAAAGGGGTAGCAGAAGGTTCATGTTGAACTTTTGTTGCACACATCCAGATGATGCTGCATACCATTTTGAGCAATGACGCTGTAGGTGTGTTTGAGGCCTTAGGCTAACAAATACAAAGCAGAAAGACGGCCATTTCTAAATAATCTGGGGGACAACAAAAATAATTTCATCGACAAAGCTCTGTCTGAACGCCCACTCCCGCCCGCAGCATGAAAAATGCAGACTGTGTAGCAATGATCTCTATCAGGACCCGCAGGTCCTGTGGGCATCCCACGGGAATGCAGCCCTCTACCCCCATGTGATCTGTGACTTTTATACTGGGCGGCGGGAGAAGGTTAGTGTAACTGCAAGTGTATGCTGTAGAGGAGGTAGGGGTGGCAGGGAGGGGGCTTGGAGTGACAGAGGGAGTTTGTATTTATAGAGAGGGAGAACCTCTGCTTAACAAGTGTGAGAACTTGTGCCAGATGGGCAGTGAATGATCCTTTGGTTTTAAATGGGGAAGAGAAAGGGGTGGTCAGTCGCTTAACAAAGGGGTACCCGATTGAATACTCAGTGGGGTCCGAAATTACTGACACCCTTGATTAAGACTAGGAAAAATGACTGTATAAAATAAAATGTTTCAAATACTGAACTACACTGCTCAAAATAAATAAAGGGAACACTAAAATAACACATCCTAGATCTGAATGAATGAAATATTCTTATTAAATACTTTTTTCTTTACATAGTTGAATGTGCTGACAACAAAATCACAAAAATCTATGGAAATCAAATTTATCAACCCATGGAGGTCTGGATTTGGAGTCACACCCAAAATTAAAGTGGAAAACCACACTACAGGCTGATCCAACTTTGATGGAATGTCCTTAAAACAAGTCAAAATGAGGCTCAGTAGTGTGTGTGGCCTCCACGTGCCTGTATGACCTCCCTACAACGCCTGGGCATGCTCCTGATGAGGTGGCGGATGGTCTCCTGAGGGATCTCCTCCCAGACCTGGACTAAAGCATCCGCCAACTCCTGGACAGTCTGTGGTGTAACGTGGCGTTGGTGGATGGAGCGAGACATGATGTCCCAGATGTGCTCAATTGGATTCAGGTCTGGGGAACGGGCGGGCCAGTCCATAGCATCAATGCATTCCTCTTGCAGGAACTGCTGACACACTCCAGCCACATGAGGTCTAGCATTGTCTTGCATTAGGAGGAACCCAGGGCCAACCACACCAGGATATGTCCTCACAAGGGGTCTGAGGATCTCATCTTGGTACCTAATGGCAGTCAGGCTACCTCTTGCGAGCACATGGAGGGCTGTGCGGCCCCCCAAAGAAATGCCACCCCACACCATGACTGACCCACCGCCAAACCGGTCATGCTGGAGGATGTTGCAGGCAGCAGAACGTTCTCCATGGCGTCTCCAGACTGTCACGTGCTCAGTGTGAACCTGCTTTCGTCGTCTGTGAAGAGCACAGGGCGCCAGTGGCGAATTTGCCAATCTTGGTGTTCTCTGGCAAATGCCAAACGTCCTGCACGGTGTTGGGCTGTAAGCACAACCCCCACCTGTGGACGTCGGGCCCTCATACCACCCTCATGGAGTCTGCTCAAACGGTCAGAAACAGACACATGCACATTTGTGGCCTGCTGGAGGTCATTTTGCAGGGCTCTGGCAGTGCTCCTCCTTGCACAAATGCGGAGGTAGCGGTCCTGCTGCTGGGTTGTTGCCCTCCTACGGCCTCCTCCACGTCTCCTGATGTACTGGCCTGTCTCCTGGTACCGCTTCCATGCTCTGGACCCTACGCGGACAGACACAGCAAACCTTCTTGCCCCAGCTCGCAATATATTCCATCCTGGATGAGCTGCACTACCGGAGCCACTTGTGTGGGTTGTAGACTCAGTCTCATGCTACCACTAGAGTGAAAGCACCACCAGCATTCAAAAGTGACCAAAACATCAGCCAGGAAGCATAGGAACTGAGAAGTGGTCTGGTCACCACCTGCAGAACCACTCCTTTATTGGGGGTGTCTTGCTCATTTCCTATAATTTCCACCTGTTGTCTATTCCATTTGCACAACAGCATGTGACATTTATTGTCAATCAGTGTTGCTTCCTAAGTGGACAGTTTGATTTCACAGAAGTGTGATTGACTTGGAGTTACATTGTGTTGTTTAAGTGTTCCCTTAATTTTTGAGCAGTGTATATTGTATGCTCCCAAAAAATGCCAAACTATATTATTTTATATAAATACAATTGCTCGAGGAAAGATTTGTATTACTTGTTACACAAAATCTCTATCAAAAAAATTTTGGGGTCAAAATGATTGACACCCCTCACCTTGCGAGCATAACGACACTGAATGTTTAAATGTTTTAAAAAGTTGGAAAACACATTGGAAGGGATCGTCGACCATTCCACCATACATAATCCTTCCAGATCCTTGATCTCATTTGTCTGGGCTTATGGACTACCCATGTCAATTGAAACCACAGGTTTTCAATGGGTTTGGAGTCTGGAGAGTGAAATGGCCATTGCAAAATTTTGATTTTGTGGCCAATTAACCATTTCTTTGAGGATTTTGATGTGTGGTTGGGGTTATTGTCTTGCTGGAAGCTCCACTGGTAGCCAAGTTTTAGCCTAAAATATCCTGGTAATGAGGAAAGTTGATGCCGTTGCCATTGACCCTAACAAGGGTCCCAGGATTTTATTTTCTGCTCATGCATTCTCATTTCGATGCCAAACCCACCATTGGTGTGCGTGGCCAAAGATATCTATTTTCATGTCATCTAACAAAAGTAAACACCATGGAATTTGCCAAAAGTCATTCTCTCCTGCAGATAAATTCTCCAGGTGATTATGTTTTCAGTTGAAAATAGTGTTTCCATCAAGAATCTTTTAAAATATTGTTTGGGAATAATTGCAACAGAGTGATCGAAGAAACCCTTCCTTTAAACGTTGATATTTTCCAAATTGGCCAGATGTGCTGGTGGACCAATCTAACTTTCACAGAAGACTCGGGGGGAAAGACAGAAACAAAACTCAAGCGGTTGATTCAATAACAGACAACTGCATTCGCTAATGCGAGCAGACATTTAGCCTCTACTCACCAAGGTTGCTCACATGCACATGCTCCTACACAAGCACCACTGTTATTAGTGCCAGACAGTGTCTGAGTCGCCTCCCACTGTCTGCAGGCTCCATTCATGCACCACAGTCGTCAAACAGGGACGACCCAGTCACACTTGACGCATCGACTTCTCTCCTACATTATTTTAGGGGATCCGCCATGTTAATCCGCTTCTCTCACTGGGGTCTGGGTCACAAAGAGAGGAGCAACAGTCTCTTAATATTACTGATCTCTTCCAAACGGGTTGGCGAGCTTCTTCGTAGTGTGTGTGTGTGTGTGTGCAGGCTAAATAAAGCCAGGGTTGCAGAGCAGTGAAGATGTGTGCAGCAAGCAGACGGCCTAGATACTGTCGCTGGGGTGAGTCTGCAAAAACCTGTGATGTGGTTTGCGCACACATATTGCTATAAAAATATATGAATCCAAAAATGAACATGGTAAAATGGATGCCCTCGTATGTCTCCGTTGGGCTCCAGGCAGGTTGATATCTTTCATTCTGTTTCATCCTCCCTCTCACTCGCACTCTTGTTTGGATGTTTGGATGGGAGATAACAGCTCTCTTCTCTCTATGTAATAGTTAAGGTGTTGAGTGGGCTATGTAAAATGGAAAGAGGGAGGGGCAGCTGGTGGAGCAGAGAAGCACACAGCCGAGTGCTTCTCATTGTTGCGGTTACAGTGGTACAGTCCAGTATCCCACAGACCCCCAAAGAATTTACAAAATGTTCCGAGTGGATAGGAATAAGCGAAACACAAAACAGAGGAGGGTGAGGGAGTGAGTGGTTTAGTGAAAGAGGAAATCGTGTTTTTGTTTGGGATAATTTGCTGAGTGGCAGAACACCTGTGCAGAACACCTGCACAGACAAGGCTCTACCTTTGCAGAGCACACGCCCCTTTGCCCTTCCTGTCTTCAAAGTGCCCTTTACGATGGTGGTATAATTTTCACCTAATGTTTTTTTAGGAGTATACATTTTTTGTTTTTGGTCTGAACTCACTGCCTGCAATCATTGTTAAATTTTCATCTATGCTTCAGAACCAAAAAGTTGCACATCTTGATTGTTGACCATTGACCAATCAGCAGCATTGGCACGCAAAGGCGGGCTCACATATCCAGATTAGTGACCAGAAGGAACTTGTTAATTTCCCCCAGTTTTACCTGGCAACATTTATCATCTATATAAAATAGTTTAGCAATCTACTACTAGCCAATTTGATTGATCATTTTCAGATATGCCTAATTAGGGTGGCTACTGGCTATATGACTAAAGAAAAGCAGCTGTAAAATTGCACTGCCTTCAATATTATGGGAGGAAGATGTAACATATTCTGGCAAAGAACAGGGCTACCCGGCTGGCAATGAGCACTCTGCTGGCAGGGTGCCCTCCTGCAACCTCCACTTAGTTTGCTACAGGTAGGCCATACGATTTCGCTTGCTCTGGACTCCAAAGTGACACACACACACACACACACCCCTTCAAATGAGTGGTATCGGCTATTTCAGCCACACCTGTTGCTGACAGGTGTATAAAAAAAAATTGAGCACACCGCCTTGCAATCTCCATAGACAAACTTTGGCAGTAGAATGGTCTTGCTGAAGAGCTCAGTGACTTTCAAAGTGGCACCGTTATAGGATGCCACCTTTTCAACAGGTCATTTTGTCAAATGTCTGCCCTGCTAGAGCTGCCCCGGTCAACTGTAACTGCAGTTATTGTGAAGTGGAAACGTCTAGGAGCAACAACGGCTCAGCCGCCAAGTGGTAGGCCACACAAGGTCACAGAATGGGACCGCTTAGTGCTGATGCGTGTAGCGTGTAAACATTGTCTGTCATCAGTTGCAACACTCCCTACCGAGTTCCAAACTGCCTCTGGATACAATGTCAGCACAATAACTGTTAGTCGGGAGCTTCATGAAATTGATGTCCATGGCTGAGCAGCCACACACAAGCCAAAGATCACTGTGTGCAATGCCTTTCCTGTTTAAGCAAAACAAGACCCTCATGCACAAAGCGAGGTCCATAAAGAAATGGTTTGTCGAGATCGGCGTGGAACTTTACTGGCCTGCACAGAGCCCTGACCTGGGATGAAAACCTAATTGCCCAACATCAGTGCCCGACCTCACTAATGCTCGTGGCTGAATCGAAGCAAATCCCCGCAGCAATGTTCCAACATCTAGTGGAAAGCCTTCCCAGAAGAGTGGAGGCTCTTCTGGGAAGAAGAGCAAAGGGGACACCAACTCCACATTAATGCACATGATTTTGGAAGATGAGATGTTTGAAAAGAGCAGGTGTCCACATACTGTATATTACACACACTACATGACGAAAAGTATGTATATGACAGTAGGTATAAACAGTATAGGAAAAGCAAAGGTGTACAGCAGTAGTTATACAGGATGAGCCTTGGCTATAATACAGAATCAAATATGAAGTAAGTAAAACAGTATGTAAAAATTGTCAAAGTGACCACTGTTCAATGGCTATGTACATTACCTTCAGAAAGTATTCATACCCCTCGACTTATTCAAAATGTTGTGTTTACAGCCTGAATTCAAAATGTATTAAATATATTTTTCCACCCATCTAAACACAATACTCCATAAAGACAAGGTGAATTTTTTCGTTGCTGATATTTTAGCAAATTTATTGAAAATTAAATACAGAAAAATATACATTTCTATAAGCATTTAACACACCCGAGTCAATACTCTGTGGAATCACCTTAGAAAGTGATTCGTCTTTAAGAGCTTTGCGCATCTGGATTGTACAATATTTGCCTATTATTCTTTCAAAAATTCTTCAAGCTCTGTCAAGTTGATTGCTGATCATTGCTAAAGAGACATTTTCAAATCTTGCCATAGATTTTCCAGCTGATTTAAGTCAAAACTGTAACTACGCCACCCAGGAAGATTCACGGTCGTCTTGGTAAGCAACTCCAGATCTGGCCTTGTGTTTTAGGTTATTGTCCTACTGTCACATGCACCAAATACAACAAGTGTTGACTTTACCGTGAAATTCTTACTTACAAGCCAATAACCAACAATGCAGTTCAAGATGAGTTAAGTAGACTAAAATAAAAACTAATAATAAAAAGTAACACAATGAGAATAACAATAACGAGGCTATGTACAGGGGGCACCGGTACCGAGTAAGTGTGCGGGGGTACAGGTTAGTTGAGTGACTATGCACAGATAATAAACTGCAAGTAGCAGCTGTGTACAAAAGGGAGGCGGGGTGTCAATATAAATTGTCCGTCTTATGGCTTGGGTGGGGGGGTGGAAGCTGTTGAGGCCAAGAATTCTTGTGAATTTGTCTCAAGGTGTTTGTTGGAAAACAGGTCTTCCTCTAGGATTTTGCCTGTGCGTATAGCTATATTCTGTTTATTTTTATCCCCCAAAAACTACCTGGTCCTTGCCAATGACAAGCATACCCATAGCATGATGCAGCCACCACCATGCTTGAAAATGAAGAGTTGTACTCAGCGATGTGTTGTGTTGGATTTGCCCCAAACATAACGCTTTGTATTCAGGACAAAAAGCTCATTGCTTTGCCACATTTTCTTGCAGTTTTACTTTAGTCCTTTGTTACAAACAGGATGCATGTGTTGGAACATTTTTATTCTGTACAGTAACTTCAATGTTGTTGATCCATCCTCAGTTCTCTCCTTACACAGCCATTAAACTCTGCAACTGTTTAAAATCAACATTGTCCTCTTGGTGAAATCTCGGAGCAGTTTCCTTCCTCTCCGGCAACAGCGTTAGGAAGGACGCCTGTATCTTTCAATGTCTATTTATTTTACTTTAAAAAATTTTTACCTACTGTATACCAAATCAGTGCACTTCTTTGCCAGGCATTGAAAAACCTCCCTGGTTTGTGGTTGAATCTGTGCTTGAAATTCACTTCTCGATTGAGGGACCTTCCAGATAATTGTATGTGTGGGGTACAGAGATAGGGTAGTCATTCAAAAATCATGTTAACCATTATTATTGAACACAGAACGGGTCCATGCATCTTATTAAATACTTACTGACTCAAGACATTTCAGCTTTATTTGTTATTAATTTCAAAACATTTCTACAAACAAAACTCCACTTTGACATTATGGCGAATGGAGTGTAGATCAGTGACACAAATTCAGGCACTGTACATAGATAGAGACTGCTACCCTAAGGTGTAGGTTTGAGTACCGGATGTTGGCCGGCTAGTAACAGTAACTAAAGTTCAGGGCAGGGTACTGGGCAGAGGCCAGCTAGTGGTGACTATTTAACAGTCGGATGGCCTGGAGATAGAAGCTGTTTCAGTCTCTGTCCCAGCTTTGATGCACCTGTACTGTCTCTATCTTGCAGATGGTAGCGAGGTGAACAGGCTGTTGCTCAGGTGGCTGAGGTCCTTGATGATCTTCTTGGCCTTCCCGTGACACTGAGCGGTAGATGTCTCGGACGGCAGGCAGTGTGCCCCCGGTGAAGCGTTGGGCTGTCTGCCCCACCCTCTGGAGAGCCCTGCAGTTGCGGACCGTGCAGTTGCCGTACTACGCAGTGATACAGCCCGACAGGATGCTCTCAATGGTGCATCTGTAAAAGTGCCTGAGGGTCTTAGGAGGCTGAAGAAATTCAGCTTAGCCCCTGAGGTTGAAGAGACGCTGCGGCGCCTTCACCACACTGTCTGTGTGAATGAATAATTTCAGGTTGTCAGTGATGAGTACGACGAGGAACTTGGAGCTTTTCACCCTCTCCACTGTGGCCCCGTTGATGTGGATTGGGTGTGTTCTCTCGGCTATCTACTGATGTCCATGAGCAGCTGCTTCGTTTTGTTGAGGGAGAGGTTATTTTCCTGGCACCACTCCGTGGGGGCCGTCACCTCCTCCTTGAAGGAGGTCTCATCGTTGTTGGTAATCAGGCCTACTCCTGTTGTGTCTTCTGCAAACTTGATTGAGTTGGAGACGTGTGTGGTCACGCAGTCATGGGTGAACAGAAGGGGGCTGAGCAAACACACTTGGGGTAGGCCTGTCAGGAAGTCCAGGACCTAGTTGCACAGGGCAGGGTTCAGACCCAGTGCCTCTAGTTTAGTGATGAGCTTTTAGGGCACTATGGTGTTGAAGGCTGGGCTATAGTCAATGAACAGCATTCTTACATAGGTATTACTCTTATCCAGAAGGGATGGGGCAATGTGCAGTGCGATGGCGTCATCCGTGGATCTGTTGGGGCGGATGCAAATTGTAGTGGGTCTAGGGTTTCAAGTGAGGTGGAGATGTTATGATCCTTAACTAGCCTCTCAAAGCACTTCATGATGATAGTCATTTAGTTCAGTTACTTTCGCTTTCTTCGGTACAGGAACAATGGTGGACATCTTGATGCAAGTGGGGACAACAGACCAGGAGAGATTGAATATGTTAGTAAAACCTCCAGGCACATGCTCTGAGAAGAAGGCTCGGGATGCCATCTGGACCGGCAGCCTTGCGAGGGTTAACACGCTTAAATGTCTTACTCACGTCAGCCACAGAGAACGAGAGCTCACAGTCCTCGTGAGCAGCGGTGGACCACGGCAGCTCAGTATTTTTTCCTCAAAGCTGGCAAAGAATCTGTTTAGGTTGTCCGGGAGCAAGGTGTCGGTATCCTCGATGTGGCCGTCTTTCCCTTTATAATCCGTGATTGTCCATGAGTCCCTGCCACATACTTCTCGTGTCTGAGCCAATTAATTTAGACTCCACTTTGTCCCTCTACTGTCGTTTTGCCTTCAATTACCTTACGGAGGGCATAGCTGGTCTGTTTGTACCAACATTGAACAGTTCTTACCACGGGTATTTCCTCAAATTTGCATTCCTGCAGCATTATTTTGTTGACATATATTTTGATTACTGAGGAATTAGGCTAATTGATTGCACCCAAATTGGCAATTTTAAATTGTTAGTATTCATATATTCAATAAATATAGTACCCAACATTCAATTAGGGCCAAACTTATTATATTTTTTACGAGTAAGACACGACGAATCCACAGATCTTTTTTTGCCACCCACGGACCCCCCACACCAAAAACATGTATATAGTATCAGTTTTCTATGTCTGGCAAGTAGTATAGAGCTGTGGCTTGGAGTATTGTTTCTTTATCCTATGTAATGTATTCTCAAAGAATTTGGTGAGGGTTTTGTTCCCCCTGTTCGGAGAAATTTGTCATTGAAGTTGTCCTCACTACTAGATAGTTAATTGGCCACAGCTGAAGTTGGGTACTGCCCAGATTATGCATTAAGTTTGTTCCTAAGGAAACCCATAGATGAGAATACAATGGTGAATGTGCGAGCCTCTAATTTTCTACTTTTCTTCTATGATGATGAGTATTGGATTGGAATTGTGGAGGATGTGAATGATGAAAACATTGAAGGAAAGCATGCATCTAAGTAATCCAGCAAAGTGACTTTCTTGGCAAAACAAAGAGAACACACGTTTTCTACCAAAACAAGCATCATCTGCACCATTAGAGTACCAAACACTGCTACTTGGCCACCAAAATAATATGGGATTTTAACGACATCACTGCAACAGGAGATGCACTGAAGACAGAAAAGAAAGTGAAATAATTAAATTAATAATAAATAGTCCTGTTTTTTGTTTTCATATGATGTTTCTTTGAGATCTATTTGGACAAATACATTCTCCCAACTGTAGCTCTTAATTGTACGTGTATAAATCATTATCATTTAAATATTAAGTTTTGAGTTAACATTGAGGGGAGGGGATTCTTATTTTTTCACCTAACAGCAGGATCAGCACCATCTAGGGGTTAGAACCTGGTATTATCAGGTTGTGTGATGGGACATAGACAACTTCTCTGAAAAGGGAAAAATAAACAGCACCAAATTTGCTGAGAATACATTACATAGGTTGAATAAATATTTATCCAAGCCGCAGCGTCATAATACTTGTCAAACCATAGAGAACAGATACTGTATACTTGCTGTTGGGTGGGCTTGGTATGGGGTCTTGGAGGTCCGTGGCTGGCTTTTGAACATTTATTTTGATTCTTCACATCTTAATCATTGTTAAGAAGAGGTTTGGTCGAAATCAGTATAATATCAATATAACTACAGAAACCATTTCAGAACAATTTGAGATGGTGGGTGTCATAGCTTGCTGAAATCACATGGAATGACCCAAAATGCTATTGAAATGTCATTTGCCATCGCGCGCATGTGGATTTTGTCCAGTCACACCAGATGTGGTCAGGACAAGCAGGTTGAAATATCAAAACGAACTCTGAACCAACAATATTAATTTGGGGACAAGGCAAAACATTATGAAGTATTCATGGATATTCAGCTAGCTAGCTTGCTGTTGCTAGCTATTATGTCCTGGGATAAAAACATTGGGTTGTTATTTTACCTGAAATGTGCACAGCCCTTTTTTCTTTTACTGGATCTTTGTAGAATTTTGAGCCATTTTCAGTCACACAAAATCGTGTGTTCCCTACTCCGACAATTCATCCACAGATAAAAGGGGAAACAAACTAGTAATCTCTCCTTGTTCAGTCTCCTTCTTCTTCTGTGGATTTTATATGGCGGTTGGCAACCAACTTTACGGTGCATTACTGCAACCAACTGGACTGGAATGTTCAACTTTCAATCACCCACATGGGTATATGCTCCTAAAAACCAATGAGGAGATGGAAGAGGCGGGACTTACAATGCATCAAGCATCTAAAATAGAACCAAGGTCTATTTTAGAGCCTAGCTACGCAGATGATCGCTGACGCGCAAGCAGTTTGAATTCAATTATTGAATAACATGTATATGTAAATGTATTTTGCAACACTCACGCATGCAAGGAGACCAGTGTGGTCAGCATGTAAGAGTTTCCTGCACCAGTGAGCTCGGGACAGACACAGCTGTAGGCTATCTGCGCAAGGGATAAGAGGTAATCAGGTAGGCCTATTTTATGACATTACCATTGGATCAGAGCATGACGTTTTTCCCTTTCACGCTGAGTGATTATCGAAGGGAAAGAACTGGAAAGATTTTACAAATATATTGAGGATCTATTGTCAATATCAATGGATGTAAAAACAGACTTGTTTGTTTGCTGTTTGAGGTGAAGAAAACATTACTTTGAGAATCTCCACAGCTCATTAGTGGTGGTGTATTAAACCAATCAGAAACACCATCAGATCCACAAGTGGGCACATTTATATGCATGCATTTGCGTGCAAGCCAGGTAGCCTATAAACCTACTTCTATGCCTGGGATGCAAACTGGTGAGGGCCCAAAAAGGTGACACTTTTTTTTGTTGCACTGAAACATTCAAAAAAAAAATCCCTGCTAGGGGGAAATGCAGGTTTTAACTAAGTAAAGAACAAAGAATATGATCTCTCTCTTTGTGTAAAAGAAAGTGGTTAATGTGAACCTAACACACAGCTAAAAAAAAGAAAGCAATCCAATGTTACTTGTTGCCTAGACTTTACTGCAAATGACACTCAAGTCTTGATAAAAAACAATACACTAATATTGCAGTTAGGCATGACAGCCTCTATAATAGAATGCTTGTAACCAGACAAACACTATAGGAAAAAAACATCTTAAAGTAGAAATAGAATGAAACATGCATTCTATTGTTGCTCTATTATAGTGCCCACTATAGTAGACATTGATCAAGTGCACAAGGCTACATGTGTGCAAAAATAACAATCACTGACTAACATTTTTATAATCCCCCCTCACTCTCACACACACACGTTACTGTCAAGTTCAACACAACAAAAACAATATCTTTGGGCTATACTTCACATTATTACATTGCACACTTTCTGTCTGTGGACATCTGTTCTACAATGTGCCAGCAGAGCCAGATATCAATTATGCCAACAAAGGGTCTCTTTCAGGCAGAGAGTACACCTGGCATACCCCTTGCCTCCGCAATGGATTAGTTCACTGAGCGTGCCATAAAAAAATATATATATATATTTGCTACTGCTGGATAAAAAAATAAAAAATCTTGTTGGACCAATAGCCTATCGACCAAACAATCAACCAGTCGACTAGTTGAACATGCACGTACAGTGGGGCAAAAGAGTATTTAGTCAGCCATCAATTGTGCAAGTTCTCCCACTTAAAAAGATGAGGCCTGTAATTTTCATCATAGGTACACTTCAACTATGACAGACAAAATGAGGAAAAAAAATCCAGAAAATCATCTTGTAGGATTTTTTATGAATTTATTTGCAAATTATGGTGATTATGATTTTTCACTGCCGATAACGATTAAATCAGCCGATTTTTATTTATTTATTTGTAATAATGGCAATTACAACAATACTGAATGAACACTTATTTTAACTTAATATAATACATCAATAAAATCAATTTAGCCTCAAGTAGATAATGAAACATGTTAAATTTGGTTTAAATAATGCAAAAACAAAGTGTTGGAGAAGAACGTAAAAGTGCAATATGTGCTATATGTAAGAAAGCTAACGTTTCAGTTCCTTGCTCAGAACATGAGAACATATGAAAGCTGGTGGTTCCTTTTAACATGCGTCTTCAATAGTCCCTGGTAAGAGGTTTTAGGTTGTAGTTATTATAGGAATTATAGGACTATTTCCCTCTATACCATTTGTATTTCATTAACCTTTGACTATTGGATGTTCTTATAGGCACTTTAGTATTGCCAGTGTAACAGTATAGCTTCCGTCCCTCTCCTCGCTCCTCCCTGGGCTCGAACCAGCAACACAACGACAACAGCCACCATCAAAGCAGTGTTACCCATGCAGAGCAAGGGGAACAACTACTAGAAGGCTCAGAGCGAGTGACGTTTGAAAAGCAATTAGCGCGCGCTAACTAGCTAGCCATTTCACTTCGGTTACACCAGCCTTGTCTCGGGAGTTGATAGGCTTGAAGTCATAAACAGCGCAATGTTCGATGCACAACGAAGAGCTGCTGGCAAAAGGCCCGAAAGTGCTGTTTGAATGAATGTTTACGCACCTGCTTCTGCCTACTACCGCTCAGTCAGATACTTAGATACTTGTATGCTCAGTCAGATTCTATGCAACGCAGGACACGCTAGATAATATCATCAACCATGTGTAGTTAACTAGTGATTATGATTGTTTTTTATAAGATAAGTTACCTTGGCTTACTGCATTCGCGTAACAGGCAGTCTCCTTGTGGAGTGCAACGAGAGAGAAGCAGGTCGTTATTGTTTTGGACTAGTTTACTGTAATGTTGCAAGATTGGATCCCCGAGCTGACAAGATGAAAATCTGTCGTTCTGCCCCTGAACGAGGCAGTTAACCCACCGTTCCTAGGCCGTCATTGAAAATAATAATGTGTTCTTAACTGACTTGCCTAGTTAAATAAAGGTTTAAAAATAAATAGGCGCCCAAAAATACCGATTTCCGATTTTCAAGTTTTCATGACATTGGCCCTAATTAATCAGCCATTCCGATTAATCGGTCGACCTCTAATGCACACACTAATATCCTCCCTTTCTCTCGGTCACTCTTTTCCCAGAACTGAATAACCCAAATAAATTCTAAATTCCAAAAAAGTCTCCCCAGTCTGGCATTCTGGCCAGCTTCAGACAACAAAGGACATGCATGTTAGTGCCTATCCCCCTAGGGCTGGGGGCGAGGGAGCAGGGGCAGAGGCAGGGGGGGGTGACTGGATGGGAATGGAGCCCAGGACTACACTGATAACAACTGAAGGGGGTGGGGAGATAAAGCATTATACAGCTCAGAGCTCGATCTGCTTGCTTGTGGCCCCTTATTCCCTGTACTGTACACAGGCAAGTCCTCACAGGGGCCCAATGGTACCCACAGATAGAGCCATAGGGGGAGAACTGAAGGGAGTTAAAGAATCGAATAGTCTTGATAAGTAGGGTTAGTGAGTAAGGTCTGTGGTCAGGACTCACTTTGTGATTTTTCCCGTGTTGCTTGCAGGTTTTGCCAGGTCTTGTGTCTTCCACCTCATTTCCAATGCAAATGGATGCCGGTTGGCTAGCTAGCTCACGCATAGCCGGTGTGTCAGAGCAGATGAGCAAGGACTTCAAAGGGAAGAGGCTTGTGTTTTTTCAATGACTGGGCAGTGAGTGGTACTGATGAGATCATTGGTTTTGGCTGCGGCCTAGTTCGGTAACCCATGGAGATGGGGTTAGGTGGGGATGGTGGGGATGGTGTACACAGGGTTATAGAGTGACTAAAATAATCATACCCTGCAATTACTGTACATGCAGGATCCGGGGAAGGGGGAGGGAGGTATGAGGGGAGGGAGGTAAATTTGAAGGTATGAGCAAATAGTAGACTCCCAAAGTTACATTCCTTCAACCTGAGTCAGAGATCTTGACTCCTGGTAACGGTTATGATATAATATAGAAATGAGGGTTTGATTAAAAATGGTTTCACATGAGCAGTCACACAAGGTCTGGAATGAAATGGTGCAACACTCTTACTTTCACCCTGACCCAAGTTCAGAAAGTATTGTACCTCCCCATTTCCCCTCCCCATTTAAAAGTGTTTTTGTCCATTTCATGACCACTGAACATGACCCTGATGTTGCTACATTTGGGTAAATTATAATTAAACCCTCTATTAGGCCTCTGTAACCAGAATAGGTCACTTTTGACTTGCTCCTAATGAGGAAAAAAAATATTCCTCCATTTACAAAAGAACAACATGTGTAGAAGGCATAAGAACTAATGGTAGCCTAACCATTAACAGGTTACTACCCACCTCAAAAAATTCCAATCGAACCACTGTCATTTCATTGAAGTAATTGTGTTGGATTAACGGTTCATTTTATCCGATTCTAAAATAATCTAAACACTAAATGGCATAATCAACCAACCATTGTCATGTTTGCACCTGACTGAAAAAGAATGGAAAAAGGAGAATAGCACTGTGTGGGAACAAGTGATAGAGAGAAAGAAGAGTGAAGGAGGGAGGGAGTTACTGAACAAAACCTGTATCCTGTCCAATGGAATATTCTTCATGTTCTCTTGAATTAGTAGCAGATTTGATTCTCTGTTTTCTTGGGTATGAGGAGAGGGGGAGTTGGGGTAGGGGGGCGATGTGAGCTAGACTTTCCTGGGTGGTCCGTCTTGTCACTGCCTGGGCCTGTTCTATGCCGGCCAGACGGTTACAAATCATAAATCATTTGTTCTTCAAAACAAGTAAATAGGAAGTGCTATTCCAATAAACATAAAATGGTGGGGATTGTGTTAGCGGCACTGAAAAGAAGGTGTCTGATAGTTAAAATAACGCTTAGGATGGCAATAGCTTCAGTGTTCTATTTCACAAGACTGTATCCAATTAATCATACTACATCCTATTTAGTACATGTTTAGTGTACCCTATGCAAGAATAAAAAGATGTGCAGTATATAAAAATGTGTCATAATTGGGGTATGCCTTGAATGACAGGATGTCATACTTAATTTAGCCTTTTCATGTAGTAGGAATTCACTGTACACTTTTCAGTAAGAGAATCACCCTTTTTAGACCAACAATTCAATGCAACCAGAAAAGGGGACGGCTGTAAGAGCAAAAGTTAACAAATGGTGGTCGATAACATGATGGAGCAATAGAACATTTCCTTAATATGGATGAACAGTAGCATGTTGGCCTAGTGTGTAACTGTAGTATGTAGGAGCTTACTGCATACATTATACTAACAGTATGTTCTAAGTAGTAGGCTATATGTAGTACAAGGTAAATACTTTTAGTATGAGAATCCCGACACAGCCAATGGGGTGACGTTCCCCACGAGACACTGAAATGTATTTTGCCAGCATTTAAGAGATTTACAGCATGACAAGAAACACATCAAAATAGACCTAGTGGTTTCCAACGATGAAGGACAGTCTTTGTTGCTCACCCAAGTCCAATTTGATCACAATCAAGACTGTACTTCACAATAAGAAAGAGCAGAATAGATTTTAATTTAAAATCACCTCAACCTCTAAGCTGCTGCGCTCTGATTCCAACAAATCTGCCAACCTGCAGATGTGCTCTGTTCTCTAAAGAATGACAGTCACTTGAAATTCAGACCTATGAGAGCTAGTCAGACAGACTCTCTCCTTACCAATGAAAAGAGAACAGAGAAACAAGAGAATGCATGAACGAACACCTCTTTGGGGGAATATGGGCTCTTATGCAGATTGCTCAACTGAAGACCTGCTAAGACAAAGAGAGAGAGAGAGAGAGAGAGAAAATGGTGTCGAACGCAGAACATTCCACGGTCTGTGGTTGGTTATGTTCCCCGATGCCTGTTTTCCCAACTGTCTACAGAGCAAGGATGCAGGAAAATTAAGTTGCGTGCCAGACTCCCAGCCTGGTTCACAGGTGTATGTGTGTGTAGGTGTACTGTGTGAATTCCCATTTCAAAAGAAAAGCCCTTGCTCTTAAAAACAGTATACAACCCTAACTACAAATTAAATTAGAGTGGGCACAATACTAGGCCTATTTAAAAATTACATTCTTTAGCGACAAATGATTAGGCCCATCTTGACTGCACTGGATCCCTCCTTTCTTCAAACTTTTGTGTGAATAGCAAGAATATGGACAGAACCCACACCGTATCATATTATTCATTATCAAATGTTACAATTGATTGAGAAATGAATTCCCCATGGAAATTAGTGAGACAACCATCCCTTGCCCAAGGCCCTTCCTTGTTTCCAATCCTTCTGAGAATTTAAGGTTGAATTAATGTTTGTAAGCCTCATTAGCTTTGGCGAGACTGACTGCTCTGTTGGTTTCACACCTCCAAGGCATTATTTTGACGTATACACCAAACTGCTATTAGTTAGTTGGTTGTAGAGCAGTGTTTACTGTGGTTTATACCCCGGAGGACATTGACATGCCTATTAGATTGTTTTCACATTGACAATAGCAAAGGGACATTTGAGAGGTTAGTCAAGAGGTATCAATTCTCGAGAGCCAATACTGTTGTATAAAGTCGTAAAATTAGAACGTCTCAAGAGCTACCTCCGGAGGTTGTGCACGACACTCTCCCAACAGTTTCCCCCCTTCCGATCAGGGTAGTGTATTGTCTTAGTTGAGCTCAACACTCCTACAGTGTAAATGATAATAGCAGAGCAATGTCTTTGAAACAGCTGAAATGTATAGACATTTTGGTTATAATTTAGACTTGTTTTATTGAGTTTTTACCTGAAATTGCAGTAACAGCCCGTTACATTCTGAAATTGTCACAGTAGCTGCCGCCTGCCGGCTGCATTGAGCTTATCTAAATCTATGGAAGCCCATTTCTCAACCGTTTTTTTTTATGTCAATACTATATTTTTTTTAAATGATAGTAAATCATACAAATCTGGGACCAGATTTTTTTCTAATCAGGACATGTTTTTTTTTTTGTCCTGGAAAAACTCCTTAGCGAGGATGAAAACAAAAACCCGGTTAAACAAATCATGAGGTGAATCAGTCAAAATAACAGTACTTTGTCCCTCTTTTCAACGCTTGTGTAAATATTTTTTTATTAAATCAAATGAAAAGTGCTAGGGCAAATAGAGGGCAATAGTAATGGAGTCTTTTTGTAGACACTTACAGAAGCTAACTCTGCCATGGCTTGTTGGACAAAGCCTATGGAGAAATTGTTTGTTTTGGATAAACATAAAAAATAAGGTCTGCAGTAAACCAAGGCTTAGATCTTATATATTTTGTTTTATGAGAATCTCATCAGCTAATATTACTGTGTGAATTTTGATGCATTTATGTAATAAAAACAAGTAAAAAGGTTGCAGCCTGAAACAAACAATATAACATCCTTGCATTTTCCTTCGAGCTGGGAAGCAGAAAGCTCTCTAAGCTAACTAGCTTTTTGGTGGACAGTAGCGTAGACTAATCTGCGTGGTCGACATAGTTACGTGAAAAAATGTATGACTAATGTTGTAGTTCCATTTCTGACAGTTAGCGACTCATTAGCAACTCGTTAGCAACTGACATTTTGAGCACGTAAAGGCTTCATAATTCATGTCACGTTAACTGACTAATATTATCTCATAGAACAAAATGAAACATATAAGATCTCCTAAACCTGTGTTAACCTTATTTTTAGCATATATCCCAAAGCTCCATTCCTTTCCCCATTAATTTCGCCCATAGGAATGCTCAATGAACTAGAGGTAGAAAATGCTAACTAATGTCTGTTTTTTTAGGACTACAAGCTGGCAAGTTTATTACACGTTTGTGGCAGCCCTGATGTGCTAATTTCTACAACGTGGACAGATGGAAATTGCCATACAATACTACAAATGAAGAAACAACCTATATGTATGTATTTTTTTGGGGGGGTGGTGGGAAAGGGCTTCCATATAAAACAGCTGAGGTCCCCAGTGAATTATACCCAAGTTCTCAGTAACAATTTGATTTTACCACAAAGCCTAATGATTTGCATGATATTGATAAAAATTGGTTGGTTGTAATGTTAAAAGGTAGGTCTACTGTACTTGTATATTCATATTAGAGGGGTAATTGTTCATTTTGATATGCTAACATTACTTGATGACATGCTGTTAGCTTTAGCTAGCAGTAACTCTGTGCTTTTGTCTTGAAGTAAAAATGTCTACAGTCAAAGAAAAAAAGTATTGACATGCTTGTGAAATGTTGCATTATTAAAGAGATTAATATGGTTTTGTTGCAATAATTAAGTGTAATATGGTAGACGCATGAAGAGTTGCTTGCATAACTTTAGCTAGTAGCTAGCTATGTGAATAGTTTGCTTGGCCTCCTGGCTAGTGGCTATTGTGACATTTACAGTACTTTTGAGCTGCGACGCAAGAACGTATACCGAACCCTCTCTCGGCTAGTGACATTCCCGTCGCTAATGTAAATAGAAAAGTGTATAGTTGAAGTCGTAAATTTACATACACCTTAGCCCAAAAAAATTAAACTCAGTTTTTCACAATTCCTGACATTTAATCCAAGTAAAAATGCCCCGTTTTAGGTCAGTTTAGGATCACCACCTTATTTTAAGAACGTGAAATGTCAGAATATTAGAGAGAATGATTTATTTCAGATTTTATTTCTTTCATCACATTCCCAGTGGGTCAGAAGTTTACATACACTCAATTAGTATTTGGTAGCATTGTCTTTAAATTGTTTAACTTGGGTCAAACATTTTGGATAGCCTTCCACAAGCCTCCCACAATAAGTTGGGTGAATTTTAGCCCACTCATCGTGACAGAGCTGGTGTAACTAAGGCAGGTTTGCAGGCCTCCTTGCTCACACACACTTTTTCAGTTCTGCCCACAACTTTTCTATGGGATTGAGATCAGGGCTTTGTGATGGCCACTCCAATACCTTGACCTTGTTGTCCTTAAACTAAATTGCCTCAACCTTAGAAGTATGCTTGGGGTCACTGTCCATTTGGAAGACCCATTTGCGACCAAGCTTTAACTTCATGACTGATGTCATGAGATGTTGCTTCAATATATCCAAATAATTTTCCTTTCAAGTGATGCCATCTATTTTGTGAAGTGCACCAGTCCCTCCTGCAGCTAAGCTTCCCCACAACATGATGCTGCCACCCCCATTGCTTCACGGTTGGGATGATGTTCTTCGGCTTGCAAGACTACCCCTTTTTCCTCCAAAACATAACAATGGTCATTATGGCCAAACAGTTCTATTTTTATTTCAACAGACCAGAGGACATTTCTCCAAAAAGTGAGATCTTTGTCCCAATGTTCAGCTGCAAACCATAGTCTGGCTTTTTTATGCCGGTTTTGGAGCAGTGGCTTCTCCCTTGCTGAGCGGCCTTTCAAGTTATGTCGATATAGTCGATATAGGACTCGTTTTACTGTGGATATGGATACTTTTGTACCCATTTCCTCCAGCATCTTCACAAGGTCCTTTGCTGTTGTTCTGGGATTGATTTGCACTTTTTGCACCAAAGTACATTCATCTCTAGGAGACAGATTGCGTCTCCTTCCTGAGCTGTATGACGGCTGCGTGGTCCCATGGTGTTTATACTTGCATACTGCTGTTTGTATAGATGAACGTGGTACATTCAGGCATTTGGAAATTGCTCCCAAGGATGAACCAGACTTGTGGAGGTCTACAATTTGTACAGGTTTTGGATTATTTATTTTGATTTTCCCATGAAGTCAAGCAAATAGGCACTGAGTTTGAAGGTAGGCCTTGAAATACATCCTTTAGGTCCACATCTAATTGACTCAAATTATGTAAATGAGCCTATCAGAAGCTTCTAAAGCCATGACATCATTTTATGGAATTTTCCAAGCTGTTTAAAGGCACAGTCAACTTAGTGTTTGTAAACTTCTGACCCACTGGAATTGTGATACAATGAATTATAAGTGAAATAATCTGTCTGTAAACAATTGCTGGAAAAATGACTTAGTTTGTTAACAAGAAATTTGTGGAGTGGTTGAAAAACGAGTTGTTGTCATCACTCCAACCTAAGTGTATGTAAACTTCTGACTTCAACTGTATGCACATATTATGTAAATAGACATTTCACCCCCATAACTCTATTCAGTGAGAATAAGCCCTTAAAAGACAAACTCATATTTCACTTTTTGGGGGACAGACCAAAACCGATTAAAAGAAAACCTAAACCTCTGCCTTTAGTGTTTGTATAATGGGAGAGTATCGTTTTACGATTAATTAAAGTATCACACTCGCTATCTCGAGCAGAGTAAAGTCTTTTCTGAATCCTCTTGGAGTCGGTCTTCAAAGCACTTGCTGGGAAGGAACCAGAGACTAGACAGAATCAAACGATCATCAACAGGAATTCATCACAAATCAAGAAACAATTCAGCCCTCTAGTCTGGGCAGTGAAAAACAGCCATAGAAGGTCCGTTTTTATCAATTACTTTATTTAGGCTAGATAACTTGGTATAGTGCATCAAACGCTCTTTTCCACCAGTGTTTATTATCATTGCATCGAATAAATTGGGTACATTTTACATTTTTGTCATTTAGCAGACGCTACATGAGTATCAGAGCTACTCACAGGAGCAATTATGGTTAAATGCCTTGCTCAAGGGCACAACGACAGTTTTTCATCTAGCCGTCTGGCCTGCTCTGGGATTCAAACCAGCGACCTTTCGGTTATGGCCCAACGCTCTTAACCGTTTAAAGGCTACCTGCCATGAAATTGTTAAGCAGTATTTGGAAGCTTAGAAATATACAGCTTCACTGAAGAAATAGGAGGAAAAGAGGAGTGTGTGTACTGAATAAGTGCATTGTATAATGTTGTGACAAATATCATCTGAGATTGAGAGGAAGTGTGGGTTGTCAAATATCTTTCATTGGCTTTCTGCTCTTTAGAACACCAGACAGCACCAAATCGAAGCTTGAGATGAGCTTCCCACCACCACCCACACAGTCAGATAAGCGTTGAAATTGATTTCAACATATTCTTTTAAATGCTCAGAGAGATAGAGCATTCCCAAAAAGGCTGAGTTTTTGAGTAACAGAGGCAAACAAAGTGAATAACCTAATTCTGGCCGTGGTATTTAGATTTTCCATTTATCTGATTTTGAAGCTTTGTCATCCACCACGTCTCATTCTTTCGGGGGGCTGTCTAGACAAAACGCAGTGGCTTCCTAATGCATTTGTTTCTGATAATGGAAACACTTTCAGACATGCACCTTTTACACTTCATCTTCAGTCAAGACTGCCCTACCACAGAGAAACAAAGCACTACAGACAGGATACAAGAAGGCACTTTTATTATGGGGAAACCAAGATCAGATCACGTTCAAAATTCCATAATTGCACCGGGGGGGGGTGAATTTTGTCTCTTTCCTGGCTAATAATATTTTTGTGTGGAAAAGAGGAGACTGTATGCAGGAGACATGAGCTCACAGTCCATTACTTTAAGGAATTCAATATGTCCAGATCAGTCCCAAGATATCCAGACTGGTTGTCTCTTTGGGAAAACTCTTATCAAACCAGGGACCATCTCTCGCTCTTTTTTATCCCCTCCATCTCTAGACAAAACATCATGTAGTTCTTGCAGGCAGAGCTTAGCACAACTGTCATTATAGGAAATTCCACTTTACTCCTAAATTAGTTTGTGACTATATCGAATCTCTATTATAACTGAATGACATTTCCGAGTGGATTTAGAAGAGACGATACTAATACAATTATTGTTAATGTCTAATAATCACCCCTCTACTCTAATTAAACTATTTCATAAATATATATAAATAAACATATTTATATTTGTAAACCGATTTATTGTGTTTTATTAATTCATTATGAATCCCTGGTAGAATAATCAATCTACTGATTTAAATATGCAAAATGTTGTGATAAAAAAAGCCTCTCATGCCACCATTAAATATTTGGCCCACTGGCTGCCTGGTATGATCAAGATTTAGGTTTACAAGATCACTCCAATAACCAGAATTAATTCATTTGCTTTCATTGTCCATATACATACACAATACATGTACACGGTTTGTATTATAAAATGTCTTCACTGAGCCACCTTTTATGGAAGTATAATTGACCTTATTTAGAGCCAATTACTGGAAATCAGAGATAGCCAGACGTCTGGCCTGCACAAGAGTCAACTTTGTTATGACGACCAGATAAGCTTTCATTTCATCATGTCAAACCACGGCAGACAGTCTAGACCTTTTTTAGTTGACAAAAATCCCCAAGACAAAAAGTAGCTGTGACATGTTATGGCTGAGAAACGTTGCACATAAAAACCGGGCAGTCAGCCAGACATTTTGCTGAATTGAAAGCAGAAAGAGCTTGCATAGATAGCTAAGCTAGCTAGCCTACCAGCCACGCAATGGAAGTCTGCGAGACCTAACAGACAGCTTAGCTTGGTTGACAAGCTTGGTCATTCGAAGTGGGAAAGAAAAGTACAGAAAAGTAGCAGCTTGAACATAACAAAAAGTACTTACTGATCTCCATGCTTTGGAATGAAGTCGAGCGTTTGCAGTTACATGTACAGGATACATTGGTCTGGATGGCCGCTGTACCGTTTATTAGACCCATGAAGTTGAACATTTAAATCTGGAAATGTAGAAGAAAAACGTATCGAAGATCTCTCTCCAGTTCACTTCTCTAGCGCGCGCGACGGTGCAGAAATCACATAAAAACGATATTTTCTTTCTTGGTAAATTCTTTGCGGGTGGAAGTCAGGGGTCTGGGGTCACAGTTGCCTTCGTCCTCCCCCCCTCCCCGGGCCGCAGCCTGCCGTCGGTACTCCAGTATCTCCGATGTTTGTGAACAGCTTGTGCTACTTTGTATCCGTCTGTCTGACGGGCTTCTGAGCTCACCTCATTCAAGTCCAAGTCGGCTGAGCTCCTCTTGGGGCGGGGCTTAGAGGCAGACAAGATTACGTCAACACCAGACTTGAACTGGCAAGAGTGACAGGATGTCTGGCCAATCGAATCGCAGTCTGAATGCCCACACAGTTTATTGTAGCCAATGTGCATTGGAAGCTGCATATTAGATTCAGACAGTAATTTTCATTCGTTTTGGAAAAGAAAATCAAACTGAAACACCAATCATACACTGATCAATTTAATATATTTTAATTTTAGTGTTCAAAAAGAGTAGTAACATGCTCTGTTTCAAGCATTTGTACTGCACATGGGTGGGCTTACTGGGCTATAATTAAAACGTTCTTGCATTTAATATTATCCAACGCAGTACATTTTGTTCTAACTTTACCACAGCCTCATTTGCTTGTCGTCTACTCTAATGCAAATAGATTAATGGTTTTAACGATGACATAACAATGTCTTGAAAGCCGCATGACTGTTCAGTGACCCAGAGAAAGAATAGCTTCTTCTATGTCTGAAGATATATAATAGCCTATATGATTTTCTACAATGTACATACATTTCAGACTATCATTGCAGATCTGTGTGATTCACATTTTTATTTCTCACATTTTCCAACGTAGCTAAACATTTGAGTGAGGTTTTTTCCTTGCCTGAGTAGCCTTGTTTCGGTGTCAAAATCAAATTTAATCATCTAGTGTTCAGCAAAATAACAACACAATGTCAAATACAGGTAGCCTAGTGAAATAATTAACATCCAATCACATTAACCGTTACTCTCTTGCGGGAATTCCACTAACAGGCCTTATGTAGCCAAACGTAGCTGCTGCTCATATTGGTATCTGTACTGATGGCGCAAAAGCCATGACAGAGAGACATAGTGGAGTGGTAAACGCGTGTGTGCAAGCAGTTGCTCCCGACGCAACTTGTTTTACACTGCTGCATCCACCGAGAGGCTCTTGCGGCCAAGGGAATGCCTGACAGCTTGAAAGACGTTTTGGACACAACAGTGAAAATGGTTAACTTTGTTAAAGCAAGGCCCCTGAACTCTCTTGTATTTTCTACACTATGCAATGATATGGGCAGCAACCATGTAACGCTTTTACAACATAGAGAAGTGCGCTGGTTATTAAGGATGCAAAGTATTGACACATTTTTTTTTATGAGAGCTTAGTTTGTTTTACTGACCATAATTTTCACTTGTCTGACGGCTTGCATGATGACGAGTTTCTCACACGACTGGCCTATCTGGGTGAGGCAACTATATTCAATGTGCGGTACAAAATTGAGGCTATGGTTAAGAAGTTGGAGCTCTTCTATGTCTGCATTAACAAGGACAACACAGGTCTTTCCATCATTGTATGCTTTTTTATGTGCAAATGAACTCAAGCTTACGGACAATGTCAAATGTGCTATAACAAAGCAGTTGAGTGAATTGGGAGTTCAATAACTGGATTTGTTATCCCTTAAATTTGATTTACATCAGAAGCCACTGCCAGATTTCTGGATTGGGCTGCGCTCAGAGTATCCTTCCTTGGCAAATCGCGCTGTTAAGACACTGATGCCCTTTTGCAACCACGTACCTATACGAGAGTGGATTCTCGGCCCTCACTAGCATGAAAACTAAATACAGGCACAGACTGTGTGGAAAATGATTTAAGACTGAGACTCTCTCCAATACAACATTGCAGAGTTATGTGCATCATTTCAAGCACACCCTTCTCATTAACCTGTGGTTAATTTTATATGTAAGATGGTTAAGAGCAAAATTATTGATTATTATATTATTATTTGTGCCCTGGTCCTATAAGAGCTCTGTCACTTCCTACGAGCTGGGTTGTGACAAAAACTCACACTCATTCTTATGTTTAATAAATGTATCATACAGTGTGTTTGTGACAGGCTTACAATGATGGCAAAAAACATTTGAGAGTGCGCTGACCCCGGTGCTAGAGCGTTGGTACGCAGCTTGAGGTTGAATGTTTGAAGGAGTACGGGACTATAAAACATTTGGGAACCACTGGACTAGAGGAATAGCTGCCCTCCAAAAATATGGAAATACAAGGCAAGTTCGCATTGAACACCATTTTTTTCTAAGGGGGGAAAAAAAATTGTAGTATGATGCACTTGTTTCTTTTTATGGATTTAAATGAAATATGTAACATTTTGACTGGTGACAAAATTCACTTGGGGCATATTCACTAGGAACCAAATGTAAGAAAAAAGGCAGGAATGGGGAGAGACTAACCTGAATTTGTCAAATAAAAATAAAAAACATTTTGCTACGGTTTACAATTGTGTGCCCTAATGAATACACCCCAGCCCAGGGTCTGACAGAATGGAACGGCCATGTCTTGGTTGTATAGTACTTCCCAATTGATGTATCTGTATTGCAATGCAATGGATGTCAAACCATCTCTGTCATGCCTTATTTATAAACGCAACATATTTGCACATGATGTATAAACAACCATTATCTTTTCTCTTTAAGGCCAACAAGACCACAAGTGATGTCAACGTTGCTTCAACCGACATCAAATCTATATTTTTTAAATCTATATTTTTAAAAACAATTTAAATACCTCCGCCAAACCCTGCTATTAAGTACAATGTTACATTTGTAGGTTTGGCCAGAGTTCCTCTGTTGCGATACGAGAACCTTCCAAAAGGACAACCATCTCTGCAGCACTCGACTAATCAGGCCTTTATGGTAGTGGCCAGACGGAAGCAACTCCCTCAGTAAAAGGCACACCAGCCCGCTTTGAGTTTGCCAAAAGGCACCTAAAGGACTCTCAGACCATGAGAAAAGAGATTCTCTGGTCTGATGAAGCCAATATTGAACTCTTTTTGCCTGTATGCCAAGTGTCATGTCTGGAGGAAACCTGGCACCATCCACTCTGTGAAGAATGGTGGTGGCAGCATCATGCTGTGGGGATGTTTTTCAGCAGCAGGGACTGAGACTAGTCAGGATCGAGGGGAGGATGAATGGAGCAAAGTAGAGAGATCCTTGATGAAAATCGGAGGTCCTGAGCGCTCAGGACCTCCGATTAGGGCGAAGGTTCACCTTCCAACAGGACAACGACCCTAAGCACACAGCCAAGACAACGCAGGAGTGCCTTCGGGACAAGTCTCTGAATGTCCTTGAGTGGTCCAGTCAGAGACCAGTCTAACATCTCTGAAGAGACCTGAAAATAGCTGTGCAGCGACGCTCCCCATCCAACCTGACAAAGCTTGAGAGGATCTGAAGAGAAGAATGGGAGAAACTCCCCAAATACAGGTGTGCCAAGCTTGTAGGGTCATACCCAAGAAGACTTGAGGCTGTAATCGCTGCCAACGGTGTTTCAACAAAGTACATTTCCAAAAATGTAAAAAAAAACTGTTTTTTGCTTTGTCATTATGGGGTATTGCGTGTAGATTGGTGAGGGGAAATCCTTTTTAGAATAAGGCTGTAACGTGGAAAAAGTGAAGCGGTCTGAATACTTTCAGAATGCAATGTATATAGCAAAAGAGCCTGGAACGAGGTTATGTTCCCCGCTGTTTTCTGACCAGGTAATAGTAGTTCCTTTTGTGACATCAACAAACACAACAAAAAGATGACATACATCAACATATTTTGATACGGTTTTAATCTGCGACCGGATTCATTTTCCCGGCCATCCTCACAAATAAAATAAAAAATAAAAATGTTGTTCCACTTCACGGTTTTCACCTATGGAGGGCATTTGATTGGTTTGATGTATTGTGATGTGTCATACATTTACAATGGTTTTCCACACCTTTTTAGCTATTTCCTGCCAAAGGATGTGTCCCTTTGCTCAGTTGGTGGATTGTGTAGCCATAGTGTCCCGTCCCCCCCCCCCATGTGCGTCTCTGCTGGGACAGCTTTAGAGATTCCTGCTTTTCTACAACCAAGACAGCCATGACTGCAATTATTTCACATAGAAGTTTACTTCCAATGAAGAAGACTTTGTCAATAACGTACTAAATCATGTGAAAGGATGTAATTCAAATAAGTTGACTTACCCACATAAGTATACCTGGATGCACATGTATCAACTTGGAAACATGGTTTGCTTTGTTTGGGCTAATGGCTATGGCTAATGGCTTCTATCTGAGCGTGTGGTAATTGTCTGCAATTCACACCTCCCAGTATAGATGGTGATGATTATCATAACGCTCCGTGCTCTGCCCCTCTTTTCCGCCAAACATTCCTTTGTTCTTTGAGCAGCTTTGCTGCGTGAGCCAGGCGGGGGAGAGGAAATATAGCGCTGCTCAATTCATGGCCATGTCGCCGACGCAGGCAGTATCTCCACTTCAGTCTGCGGCATCATTATTTTTGACAGCTTGGTTTAAATGTGGCTATGAAACCTGCGTTAACAGACAAGAATTTGCCATTGGCTGATGAGTTGCATTTCCTGAGTTCCGAATGGGCAGCAGAATGCGCCCATAGACCACGATGACGTATAACATCCTGGGCTCTATTTTAAACAAATCTAATGCAATGGTAAATCTTAGCACTAGCAGTAGTGTTATAGGTTCAGGGGTGTGTCAGAAATATTTGTGCTATTTTCACAACCGGAATTATGGGCTCATTATTTAAAACATATTTTTATTTAACCAGGTAGTCTAACCATGTTCTCATTTACAACTGTGACGTGGCCAAGAAAGCAAAGCAGTGTGACAAACAAAAATAAAATAAAAAGAGAGTTACATGGAATAAACAAACATACAGTCAATAATACAATAGAAAAAGTCTATATACAATGTGTGCAAACGAGGTAGGAAAATGGAGATAAGGCAATAAATAGGCCATAGGTGCAAAATAATTACAATTAAACACTGGAGTGATAGATGTACAGAAGATGAGTGTGCAGGTAGAGACACTGGGGTGCAAAGGAATAAAATAACAGTATGGGGAGGAGGTAGTTGGATGGGATATTTACAGATGGGCTATATACAGATGGGCTATATACAGGTGCTGTGATCTGTGAGCTGCTCTGACAGCTGGTGCTTAAAGTTAGTGAGGGAGATAAGTCTCCAGCTTGAGTGATTTTTGCAGTTCTTCTAGTCATTGGCAGCCAAGTACTGTATGGAAAGGCAGCAGAAAGAGGAATTGGCTTTGGGGGTGACCAGTGAAATATACCTGCTGGAGAACGTGCTACGGGTGGGTTCTGCTATGGTGACCAGTGAGCTGAGATAAGGCGGGGCTTTACCTAGCAAAGACTTAGAGATGACCTGGAGCCAGTTGGTTTGGTGACGAATCTGAAGCGAGGGCCAGCCGACGAGAGCATACAGTGGTGGGTACTATATGGGGCTTTGGTGACAAAACGGATGGCACTGTGATAGACTGCATCCAATTTGCTGACTCGTGACGGAGGCAATTTTGTTAATGACATCGCCAAAGTCGAGGATCGGTAGGATGGTCAGTTTTACGAGGGTATGTTTGGCAGCATGAGCGAAGGAGGCTTTTTTGCGAAATAGGAAGCCGATTCAAGATTAAATTTTTTACTGGAGCTGTTTAATAATGTGAGTCTGGAAGGAGAGTTTACAGTCTACACCTAGGTATTTGTAGTTGTCCACATAAGTCAGAACCGTCCAGAGTAGTGATGCTGGACGGGTGGGCAGCGATCGGTTGAAGATCATACGTTTAGTTTTACTTGCATTTAAGAGCAGGAGTGTTGTATGGAATTGAAGTTCATCTGGAGGTTAGTTAACACAGTGTCCAAAGACGGGCCAGAAGTATACAGAATGGTGTCGTCTGCGTAGAGGTGGATCAGAGAATCACCAGCATGCAAGAGTGACATCATTGATGTAGACAGAGAAAAGAATCAGCCAGAGGATTGAACCCTGGGGCAACCCCATAGAGACTGCCAGAGGTCCGGACAGGCCCTCAAATTTGACACACTAAACTCTGAGAAGTAGTTGGTGAACCAGGCGAGGCAGTCATTTGAGAAACCAAGGCTGTTGAGTCTGCAAATAAGAATGTGGTGATTGACAGAGTCGAAAGCCTTGATCAGGTCAATGAATACAGCTGCACAGTACTGCCTCTTATCGATGGCGGTTATGATATCGTTTAGGACCTTGAGCTTGGCTGAGGTGCACCCATGATCAGCTCGGAAACCAGATTGCATAGCAGAGAAGGTACGGTGGGATTCGAAATGGTCGGTGATCTGTTTGTTAACTTGGCTTTCGAAGTCCTTAGAAAGGCAGGGTAGGATAGATATAGGTCTGTAACAGTTTGGGTCTAGAGTGTCACCCACTTTGAAGAGGGGGATGACCACAGCAGCTTTCCAATCTTTAAAGATCTCAGACGATACGAAAGAGGTTGAACGGGCTAGTAATAAGGGTTGCAACAATTTCGGCAGATAATTTTAGAAAGAGAGGGTCCAGATTGTCTAGCCCGGCTGATTTGTAGCATGTCCAGATTTTGAAGCTCTTTCAGAACATCAGCTATCTGGATGAAGAATAAATGGGGGAGGCTTGGGCAAGTTGCTGTGAGGGTGCAGAGCTGTTGACTGGGGTAGGTGTAGCCAGGTGGAAAGCACGGCCAGCCGTAGACAAATGCTTTTTGAAATGATGGATTATCGTAGAGTTATCGGTGGTGAGAGTGTTTCTTAGCCTGAGTGCAGTGGGGAGCTGGGAGGAGGTGCTCTTATTTCCCATGGACTTTAGTATCCCATAACCTTTTGGAATTTGTGCTACAGGATGCAAATTTCTGTTTGAAAAAGCTAGCCTTTGCATAGTGGTTCCTAACTTCCCTGAAAAGTTGCACATCGCGAGGGCTATTCATTGCTAATGCAGAACGCCACAGGATGTTTTTGTGCTGGTCAAGGGCAGTCAGGTCTGGAGTGAACCAGGGGCACGCTTATTTAAGATTGTGAGGAAGCCACTTTTAAAAGAATAACCAGGCATCCTCTACTGACGGGATGAGGTCAATATCCTTCCAGGATACCCAGGCCAGGTCGATTATAAAGGCCTGCTCGCTGAAGTGTTTGACAGTGATGAGGGGTGGTCAGCAGAGGTATATTTGGAGGGCAGGTTGGTTAGATGGCGTAGCAGTAAAGACGTGTTTTGTTCGTCCTCTCATGTACTTTTGTATTTTTCGTATTTTTGGAATATATATTTCAATTTTATTTTCAATCTCTTTTCAATTTTACCTTCCGGTAACCTGCCTCACCCAATGTGATACGGAATCGCTATTACTTTTAATTTTAGAACACATTCAAGAACCTCCAGAAGCTAACCAGCTAATTAGCTACAAGCTATTTGGTCATTGTTAGCCACTATTGTTAGCCACTGCTAGCGGCTTTTACCTTCTGCACAGATACCAGCCCTGTTTTTAGCCTGGATAATACTCGCCAGTCTACCAGTATCGGACTGTCTCTCCACAACAACGCCGGATTCCTGCCGGAATCCCTGGACCACTACTTCTGATCCTCACAGCTAGCTTGCACCCAGTACCGAAACTATCCCTGAGGCCCACCTCCCGGCCTACTCAGCTGCTCACCCGAACCCCACTCATACACGGCTAGAGCCCAATACTCCACCGGATCCTTGCTGCAAACTCTGGACCTTGGCACCGGATCACCGCTGCTACCGATTGGCTATAGTGGCTAACGCCACTGCCACGAAGCTAGCACCAGTTAGCCGTGAGCCAGGCGCATCTCCCGGCTAGCAAACAAAATTCTACAATACCTCTTTCGCCATCTGGCTTGGATTCTCTATCGACACGGCGCCCCGCCGCACCACCACGACTGGTCTGCCGACGAATACTCCATCCGCTGTGCCTTCAACCGGCCTCCGTCGGAGCAGACGCTCCTACTAGCCCCGGGCTACTAACTTTAAACGCCGTGTCGCCCGCATGCTAGCGTAGTGGCAGCTTCCCTGTTCTATCTACTGCTGCCCCCTGCACACTATGATCACTTGGCTACATAGCTGATGCCCGCTGGACTGTCCATTAATCACGGTACTCCCTTCTGTTCATTATTATTTTTTATCTGTCAGCCCCAGCCGCAAACTCAGGCTCTGTGTGTAGTTAATCCGACCCTCTCTGCCTAGCCATCGCCATTTTACCTGCTGTTGTTGTGTTAGCTGATTAGCTGTTGTTGTCTCACCTGTTGTTTTAGCTAGCTCTCCCAATCAACACCTGCGATTACTTTATGCCTCGCTGTATGTCTCTCTCAAATATCAATATGCCTTGTATACTGTTGTTCAGGTTAGTTATCATTATTTTAATTAATTTTTTTACAAATAGAGCTCCTAGTTCCACTCCTCATACCTCTGATACCTCCTTTGTCCCACCTCCAACACATGCGGTGACCTCACCATTCTAACCAGCATGTCCAGAGATACAAACTCGCTTATCACCCAGTGCCTGGGCTTACCTCCGCTGTACCCACACCCCACCATACCCCTGTCTGCACATTATGCCCTGAATATATTCAAACATACCCAGAAATCTGCTCCTTTTATTCCTTGTCCCCAACACTCTAGGCGACCAGTTTTGATAGCCTTTAGCCGCACCATCATCCTACTCCTGCTCGGTTCCGCGGGTGATGTGGAGGTAAACCCAGGCCCTGCATGTCCCCAGGCACCCTCATTTGTTGACTGTGATCGAAAAAGCCTTGGTTTCATGCATGTCAACATCAGAAGCCTCCTCCCTAAGTTTGTTTTACTCACTGCTTTAGCACACTCTGCCAACCCTGATGTCCTTGCCGTGTCTGAATCCTGGCTTAGGAAGGCCACCAAAAATTCTGAGATTTCCATACCCAACTATAAAATTTTCCGTCAAGATAGAACTGCCAAAGGGGGAGGAGTTGCAATCTACTGCAGAGATAGCCTGCAAAGTTCTGTCATACTTTCCAGGTCTATACCCAAACAGTTTGAACTTCTAATTTAAAAATGTAACCTCTCCAGAAATAAGTCTCTCAACTGTTGCCACCTGCTACCGACCCCCTTCAGCTCCCAACTGTGCCTCGGACACCATCTATGAATTGATCGCCCCCCATCTAGCTTCAGAGTTTGTTCCGTTAGGTGACCTAAACTGGCATATGCTTAACACCCCGGCAGTCTTACAATCTAAGCTAGATGCCCTCAATCTCACACAAATCATCAAGGAACCCACCAGGTACAACCCTAAATCCGTAAATATGGGCACCCTAATAGACATCATCCTGACCAACTTGCCCTCCAAATACACCTCCGCTGTCTTCAATCAGGATCTCAGCGATCACTGCCTCATTGCCTGTATCCGCTACGAGCCCGCGGTCAAACAAACACCCCTCATCACTGTCAAACGCTCCCTAAAACACTTCTGCGAGCAGGCCTTTCTAATCGACCTGGCCCGGGTATCTTGGAAGGATATTGACCTCATCCCGTCAGTTGAGGATGCCTGGTCATTCTTTAAAAGTAACTTCCTCACCATCCTAGATAAGCATGCTCTGTTCAAAAAATGCAGAACTAAGAACAGATATAGCCCTTGGTTCACTCCAGACCTGACTGCCCTCGACCAGCACAAAAACATCCTGTGGCGGACTGCAATAGAATCGAATAGCCCCCACGATATGCAACTGTTCAGGGATGTCAGGAACCAATACACGTCAGTCAGGAAAGCAAAGGCCAGCTTTTTCAAGCAGAAATTTGCATCCTGTAGCTCTAACTCCAAAAAGTTCTGGGACACTGAAGTCCATGGAGAACAAGAGCACCTCCTCCCAGCTGCCCACTGCACTGAGGCTAGGTAACACGGTCACCACCGATTAATCCATGATAATTGATAACTTCAACAAGCATTTCTCAATGGCTGGCCATGCCTTCCTCTTGGCTACTCCAACCTCGGCCAACAGCCCCCCCCCCCCCCCCCGCAGCTACTCGCCCAAGCCTCCCCAGCTTCTCCTTTACCCAAATCCAGATAGCAGATGTTCTGAAAGAGCTGCAAAACCTGGACCCATACAAATCAACTGGGCTTGTTAATCTGGACCCTCTATTTCTGAAACTATCCGCTGCCATTGTCGCAACCCCTATTACCAGCCTGTTCAACCTCTCTTTCGTATCATCTGAGATCCCCAAGGACTGGAAAGCTGCCTCGGTCATTCCCCTCTTCAATGGAGGAGACACCTTGGACCCAAACTGTTACAGACCTATATCCATCCTGCCAAGCCTATCTAAGGTCTTCGAAAGCCAAGTTAACAAACAGATAACCCACCATCTCGAATCCCACCGTACCTTCTCCACTGTGCAATCCGGTTTCCGAGCCGGTCACGGGTGCACCTCAGCCACGCTCAAGGTACTAAACGATATCATAACCGCCATCGATAAGACAGTACTGTGCAGCCGTCTTCATCGACCTGGCCAAGGCTTTCGACTCTGTCAATTACCATTCTTATCGGCAGACTCATTAGCCTCGGTTTTTCTAATGACTGCCTTGCCTGGTTCACCAACTACTTTGCAGACAGAGTTCAGCGTGTCAAATCGGAGGGCTTGTTGTCCGGTCCTCTGGCAGTCTATGGGGGTGCCACAGGGTTAAATTCCCGGGCCGACTCTTTTCTCTGTATATATCAATGATGTTGCTCTTGCTGCGGGCGATTCCCTGATCCACCTCTACGCAGACGACACCATTCTGTAAACTTCTGGCCCTTCCTTGGACACTGTGCTATCTAACCTTCAAACGAGCTTCAACGCCATACAACACTCCTTCCGTGGCCTCCAAATGCTCTTAAACACTAGTAAAACAAAATGCATGCTTTTCAACTGTTCGCTGCCTGCACCCGCACGCCCGACTGGCATCACCACCCTGCATGGTTCCGACCTAGAATATGTGGACATCTAAGTTCCTAGGTGTCTGGCTGGACTGTAAACTCTCCTTCCAGACTCATATCAAACATCTCCAATCTAAAATCAAATCTAGAGTCGGCTTTCTATTTCGCAACAAAGCCTCCACCACTCACGCTGCCAAACTTACCCTAGTAAAACTGACTATCCTACCGATCCTCGACTTCGGCGATGTCATCTACAAAATAGCTTCCAATACTCTACTCAGCAAAATGGATGCAGTTTATCACAGTGCCATCCGTTTTGTTACTAAAGCACCTTATACCACCCACCACTGCGACCTGTATGCTCTAGTTGGCTGGCCCGCGCTACATATTCGTCGCCAGACCCACTGGCTCCAGGTCATCTACAAGTCCATGCTAGGTAAAGCTCCGCCTTATCTCAGTTCACTGGTCACGATGGCAACACCCACCGGTAGCACGCGCTCCAGCAGGTGTATCTCACTGATCATCCCTAAAGCCAACACCTCATTTGGCCCCCTTTCGTTCCAGTTTTCTGCTGCCTGTGACTGGAACGAATTGCAAAAATCGCTGAAGTTGGAGACGTTTACAGTGCCTTGCAAAAGTATTCGGCCCCCTTTTGACACATTTCAGGCTTCAAACATAAAGATATAAAACTGTATTTTTTTGTGAAGAATCAACAAGTGGGACACAATCCTGAAGTGGAACGACATTTATTGGATATTTCAAAGGAGTGGCCACTCGGATAGCAGCTAGCTAGCTGCGATGATCCAGGGGAAAAGGTTCAGAGCTTGCGGTAGGAATCCGGAGAGATGGAGAAAAATAAGTCCGATTTGCTCTGGTTTGAGTCGCGCTGTGCAGACTGGCGAGAGTTGTCCGGGCTAAAAGTAGCTGATGACCGCAAGCAGTGGCTAGCTGACAACTAGTTAGTTAGCTGGCTAGCTTCTGTTGGGGTTCCAGTTTAAAAGTAAATAAAATAGCAGATCCATTCCACATTGGGTGAGGCGGATTGCAGGAGAGTACAGTGCCTTGCGAAAGTATTCGGCCCCCTTGAACTTTGCGACCTTTTGCCACATTTCAGGCTTCAAACATAAAGATATAAAACTGTATTTTTTTGTGAAGAATCAACAACAAGTGGGACACAATCATGAAGTGGAACGACATTTATTGGATATTTCAAACTTTTTTAACAAATCAAAAACTGAAAAATTGGGCGTGCAAAATTATTCAGCCCCCTTAAGTTAATACTTTGTAGCACCACCTTTTGCTGCGATTACAGCTGTAAGTCGCTTGGGGTATGTCTCTATCAGTTTTGCACATCGAGAGACTGAATTTTTTTCCCATTCCTCCTTGCAAAACAGCTCGAGCTCAGTGAGGTTGGATGGAGAGCATTTGTGAACAGCAGTTTTCAGTTCTTTCCACAGATTCTCGATTGGATTCAGGTCTGGACTTTGACTTGGCCATTCTAACACCTGGATATGTTTATTTTTGAACCATTCCATTGTAGATTTTGCTTTATGTTTTGGATCATTGTCTTGTTGGAAGACAAATCTCCGTCCCAGTCTCAGGTCTTTTGCAGACTCCATCAGGTTTTCTTCCAGAATGGTCCTGTATTTGGCTCCATCCATCTTCCCATCAATTTTAACCATCTTCCCTGTCCCTGCTGAAGAAAAGCAGGCCCAAACCATGATGCTGCCACCACCATGTTTGACAGTGGGGATGGTGTGTTCAGGGTGATGAGCTGTGTTGCTTTTACGCCAAACATAATGTTTTGCATTGTTGCTAAAAAGTTCAATTTTGGTTTCATCTGACCAGAGCACCTTCTTCCACATGTTTGGTGTGTCTCCCAGGTGGCTTGTGGCAAACTTTAAACAACACTTTTTAAGGATATCTTTAAGAAATGGATTTCTTCTTGCCACTCTTCCATAAAGGCCAGATTTGTGCAATATACGACTGATTGTTGTCCTATGGACAGAGTCTCCCACCTCAGCTGTAGATCTCTGCAGTTCATCCAGAGTGATCATGGGCCTCTTGGCTGCATCTCTGATCAGTTTTCTCCTTGTATGAGCTGAAAGTTGAGGGACGGCCAGGTCTTGGTAGATTTGCAGTGGTCTGATACTCCTTCCATTTCAATATTATCGCTTGCACAGTGCTCCTTGGGATGTTTAAAGCTTGGGAAATCCTTTTGTATCCAAATCCGGCTTTAAACTTCTTCACAACAGTATCTCGGACCTGCCTGGTGTGTTCCTTGTTCTTCATGATGCTCTCTGCGCTTTTAACGGACCTCTGAGACTATCACAGGGCAGGTGCATTTATACGGAGACTTGATTACACACAGGTGGATTGTATTTATCATCATTAGTAATTTAGGTCAACATTGGATCATTCAGAGATCCTCACTGAACTTCTGGAGAGAGTTTGCTGCACTGAAAGTAAAGGGGCTGAATAATTTTGCACGCCCAATTTTTCAGTTTTTGATTTGTTAAAAAAGTTTGAAATATCCAATAAATGTCGTTCCACTTCATGATTGTGTCCCACTTGTTGTTGATTCTTCACAAAAAAATACAGTTTTATATCTTTATGTTTGAAGCCTGAAATGTGGCAAAAGGTCGCAAAGTTCAAGGGGGCCGAATACTTTCGCAAGGCACTGTATGTTGAAGTTAAGGACAATCAGAATGTGCTCCATGGCTAAATATGTTGTTGCTTCAAGTTGTGTACTTAAGGTCTTTTATGTATTGCTTTGTTATCAACTCCAATTCCAATGTTAGTTGGTTATCACCGATTTGATTAAATAAGCTGCCCCATATTCAGAAAAACATTGTTAAACATAGACTACAGAAATCTCAGTGATATAAGGGTTAGGCCTACTGTAAATTGCAGTCTGGACATGACAGTCAATAAGCAAGATTACATTTACTAGGCTGATAAGGCCTAAAAAGAAGGTGTATACTTTTTTGGGATAAAATTCTAATAAAACATAAAAACTTGTTTAAATAGGCTGTCTAAATACAGTTACAGGCACCATAATTTCTCCCCTGGGTGTATAATATAGACAAGGCAACTTAGACTATGGAGGGTTTTACGCACATCCAAACTTTTCATAGGAGCTGGATAAAGATTAAATATAAAGAGAATGGGGGAACTGTATACTGTATACCGTTATTCTCCTTGCAAATGTAATGTTTCATAAACATAATGGAACCATCTTACAGATCATATTTGTACTTTTCCAGAAATAGCAGACAAAATTGCAATGCAATCGAGCAATGTATCCTTCTCACATGAGGGAGGACAGCTCATAATCTCTGGAATGGAGTAAATGGAATGGTATCAAACACATGGAAACCATGTGTTTGATACCTTACCATTAATTCCATTCAACCCCTTACTATTGTAACACATACATAGGGAGTCAGGAAGCAGGTGCAGAAGGTGAGATTAAGAACCATGGCAATAATCAAACTAGGGGTAGCATACCTAACGTGAACAAAACCAACACTGCCTGAAGACTGAGGCTACTGAGGGCTAAATAAAGGGAGATTAATCAGGGTGATGATGAAGTACAGGTGTGAGCAATGATTGTTGCCAGGTGTGCGTAATGTCGGTTGCCATTACCGGTGGTTACTAGCGGGAGTAGTGACAACTATGACCACATCCTCCCCAATTAAAGTGCCAGCAGCCACCTGTGGTGCACACGTGTTGTTTTTACGCTTAACATTCGCAATTCTATACAAAATACTAGGCTCATGTCTAATGTATCATTGCCTGTGTGCGAGACAGATTCTAAAAAAAAATCTGCCGTTGATATGACATTAAGTCTGTGGCATGCTTCCAAGTCAAAACAGTTTGTGCATATATGATGACAAAATGTTTTGATTATGTTTTTGTTCGTTTCGCCAGGTTTTTTTTCTGCTGTTTATACACACATTTTTATTGAGGCAAGTTGAAGTTCGGTTGCCGAAGTCTACGCCCATACTTCTGTGATTGGTCAACCATACTAATCAAATCAAATTGTATTTGTCACATGCTTTGTAACAGGTGTAGAATAACAATGAAATGCAAGTTAATGTGCAGGTGTACGAGGTAATTGAAGTAGATATGTACATATAGGTAGGGATAAAGTGACTAGGCAATAGGATAGATAATTAACAGTAGTAGCAGTGTATGTAATGAGTCAAAAGACAGATAGTCAGGGTAGCTATTTGTTAACTATTAAGCAATCTTATGGCTTGGGGGTAGAACCTGTTCAGGGTCCTGTTGGTTCCAGACTTGCTTCATTGGTACCACTTGATGTGCGGTAGCAGAGAGAAGAGACTATGAATTGGGTGGCTGGAGTCTTGGACAATTTTTAGGGCCTTCCTCTGACACTGCCTGGTATAGAGGTCCTGGATGACAGGCAGCTCGGCCCCAGTGATGTACTGGGCCGTACGCACTACACTCTGTAGCAGCTTGCGATCAGAAGCAGTTGCCATACCAAGCGGTGATGCAGCCAGTCAAGATGCTCTCAATGGTGCAGCTGTAGAACATTTTAGGATCTGGGCCCATACAAAATATTCAGCCTCTTTAGTGGGAAGAGGCCCTGTCGGGCCATCTTCATGGCTGCATTGGTGTGTGAGGACCATGATAATTCCTTAATGGTGTGGACACCGATGAACTTGAAGCTCTCAACCCACTAAAGCCCCGCCGATGTGGATGGGGATGTGCTCTGCCCTCCGTTCCCTGTAGTCCACGAATCAGCTCCTTTGTCTTGCTGACGTTGAGGGAGAGGTTGTTGTCCTGGCACCACACTGCCAAGTCACTGACCTCCTTGCTATAGGCTGTCTCATTGTTGTCAGTGATCAGGCCAACCACCGTCATGTCATCAGCAAGCTTAATGGTGTTGGAGTCGTGCACGGCCACGCAGTCGTGGGTGAACATGCAGTACAGGAGGAGAATAAGCAAGCATGTGTTGCCAACCCTCACCACGTGGGAGCGGCCCGTCATGAAGTCCATGATCCAGTTGCAGTGGGAGGTGTTTAGTGGGAGGTTAGTTGTTAGGTTAGTTGTTACAAATGTAATAAAAAATAAGCTGAAATGTCTTGAGTCAATAAGTATTCAACCCCTTTTATGGCAAGCCTAAATAAGTTCAGGAGTATACATTTGCTTAACAAGTCACATAAGTTGCATGGACTCACTGTCTGCAATAGTGTTTAACATGGGTTTTTAATGACTACCTCATCTCTGTACCCCTCACATACAATTATTTGTAAGGTCCTTCAGTCGAGCAGTGAATTTCAATCACAGATTCGACCACAATAAACAGGGAGGTTTTCCAATTCCTCACTGTGACAAGGTAGAGTTGAACCCATGAGCAGAGAATGAACCTGACCAGGAATCAGCAACTTGGGAAAAACATAAACACTTTACTTGAATAATGGAGAACACAACGATACTTAAAACCAAAAACAACATCCTCTAGAACTCAAAACTCACACGGGGGAGACATACAGGGAACTGAATTGAAGAACTAACAAAGGGAAACAGAAAACACACCTCTCTTAAAGGGGAAACAATCATGAAATAATAAGACACACCTGAGTACAATAAAAGTCTCTAGGGCGATCTCTACCGCCCTCTGGTGCCAGGAGGAACCATGACACTCGCAAAGAAGGCTACCTACCTCAGATATTGAATATCCCTTTTAACATGGTGAAATTATTAATTACACTTTAGATGTCGTATCAATACACCCAGTCACTACAAAGATGCAGGTGTCCTTCCTAACTCAGTTGCCAGAGAGGAAGGAAACCACGTAGCGATTTCACCATGAGAACAAAGGTAACTTTAAAACAGTTACAGAGTTTAATGGCTGTGATGGGAAAAAATTGAGAATGGATCAACAACATTGTAGTTACTCCACAATACTAACCTAAATGACAGAGTGAAAAAAAGGAAGCCAATACATAAGAAACAATATTCCAAAATATGCATCATGTTCGCAAAAATAAACTAAAGTAAAACTGCAAATAAATATGGCAACGAAATTAACTTTATGTCTTGAATACAAAGCATTATGGTTGGGGCAAATACAACACATCACTGAGTACCACTGAATACCACGCATGTTGGGGGCTGCATCATTTTATGGGTATGCTTGTCATCCGCAAGGACTAAGGAGTTTTTTTTTAGGATAAAAATAAATGGAAAAAGAGTTAAGCACAGGCAAAATCCTAGAGGAAAACCTGGTTCAGTCTGCTTTTCAACAGACCGGGACACAAATTGAGGTTTCAGCAGGACAATAACCGAAAACTTTGGAGTTGCTTACTAAAATGACATTGAATGTTCCTGAGTGCCCTAGTTACAGTTTTGACTTAAATCGGCATGATAATCTATGACCAGAATTGAAAATGGCTGTCTAGCAATGATCAACAACCAACATGGAAGAGCAAATATACTTTGGAGTTGCTTACTAAAATGACATTGAATGTTCCTGAGTGCCCTAGTTACAGTTTTGACTTAAATTGGCATGATAATCTATGGCCATACTTGAAAATGGCTGTCTAGCAATGATCAACAACCAACATGAAGAGCTTGAAGAATAAAATAAAAAGTATAATGTGCAAATATTGTACAATCCTCGTGTGCAAAGCTCTTAGAGACCAGAAAGACTCACAGCTGTAATCACTGCCAAATGTGATGCTAACATGTATTGACTCAGGAGTGTGAATGAGATATTTGCAAACATTTCTACAAACGTGTTTTCACTTTGTCAATATGGGTATTGTGTGTTAAATCAATTTAATACATTTTTAATTTAGGCTGTAACACATTTATAAAAAAAGAAGTCAAGGTGTATGAATAATTTCTGAAGGCACTAAGCATTCTCACGTAGGTGTTCCTATTTTCCAGGTGGGAGAGGGCAGTGTGGAGTGAAATAGAGATTTCGTCATCTGTGGATCCATGACCAGCCTTTCAAAGCATTTCATGTCTACAGATGTGAGTACCTCGGGGCGATAGTCATTTAGACAGGTTTCCTTGACGTTCTTGGGCACAGGGACTATGGTGGTCTGCTTGAAACATGTAGGCATTACAGAATAGTTCAGGGAGAGATTGAAAATGTCAGTGAAGACACTTGTCAGCTGGTCAGCACATTCTCTGAGTACGCGGTCTGGTTATCCGTATGTGAATGTTATCCTGTTTAAAGAAATTACATCAGCTACGGAGAGCGAGATCACACAGTCATACGGAACAGCTGGTGCTCTCATGCATGGTTCAGTGTTGCTTGCCTCGAAGCGAGCATAGAAGGAATTTAGCTTGTCTGGTAGGCTTGTGTCAGTTGGCAGCTCATGGCTGGGTTTTCCTTTGTAATCTGTGATAGTTTGCAAGCCCTGCCACATCTGACGAGCGTCAGAGCTGGCATATTAGGATTCGATCTTTGTCCTGTATTGACATTTTATCGGTTTGATGGCTTGTTGGAGGTTGTAGCAGATTTTATTACAAGTGTCCAGATCAGTATCCTCTCCTTGAAAGCGGCAGCTCTATCCTTTAGCTCAGTGAAGATGTTGCCTGTAATCCATGGCTTCTGGTTTGGATATGTACGCATGGTCACTGTGGGGATGACGTCATCGATGCAGTTATTAATGAAGCCGGTGACTCATGTGGTAAATGCCTCAATGTTATCTGAACATATTCCAGTCTGTGCTACTGAAAAAGTCCTGTAGTTTAGCATCCACATCCTCAGACCACTTCACTGGTACTTCTTGTTTTAGTTTTTTCTTGTAAGTAGGAATCAGGAGGATAGAGTTAGGAGGGCGAGGGTGAGATTTCTATGTGTATGTGTGTGTGAATTAAAGGTGTTTTACAATTTTTTTGCCTCTAGTTGCACAGGTGACCGGTAAAAATTAAGTTTGACAGATTTCAGTTTCCCTGCATTATAATCAACGACCACTAGGACCGCTGCCTCTGGATGTGCATTTCTAGATTGCTTATGGACCTATACAGCTCATTGAGTGTGGTCTTAGTGCTAGTATCAGTTTGTGGTGGTAAATAGACAGCTACGAAAAATATAGATGAAAACTCTCTCTGGTAAAAAGTATGGTCTGCAGTTTATCATAAGATATTCTAACTCAGCCGAGCAAAACCTTGAGACTTCCTTATTAAAATTAGAGATTGCTCACCAGCTATTGTTAACAAAGAGACACACACCTCTACTCTTAACCTTATCCGAAGCTGCCTTTCGGTCTTGACGATACAAAAAAAACAGCTAGATGTTTAATATCCATATCTTTGTTCAGCCACGACTCCGGAACTCGTCCAGTTTGTTCTTTAAAGATTGTACGTTCGCCAATAGAACAGAGGGTAGAGGCGGATTACTTACTCGCCAAAGGGTAGAGGCGGATTACTTACTCTCGTCAGGGAGCCCAATTAATTTTCCTCTCTTGCGCCATCTCTTCATCTTTCGAGGCCCAGGGATAGGGCCTGGTCCAGAATGAGCAGTACATCCAAAACTGCCTACTCGTTGAAGTAGAAATCTTCATCCAAATCGAGGTTAGTGATCGCTGATGTCCAGAAGCTGTTTCCGGTCATAGGAAATTATGGTGGAAATATTATGTACAGAAAAAGTTAAGATCAGTGTGAAAAAACACACCAAATAGCAGAATTGGTCAGTAAAACGGCAGCTATCCATTGCAGCCCCATAATCTACTCTTACTCCTAGTAGCACGGGAACTAGGGATGGGATTCTTCAAGGAAGTGTTTGTTGTCATTGAACGAGATGACTAGTTTTCATGCAAATGTTTTCACTTGAGATAAACTGCACCAAACATCTTAGTTTGATGTAAAAACACTTCCTCTGTAAAAATGTCAAAATTAATGAGTGATTCTTGAGTTGATTAATTTGGACTATTTTGAGGAAGTGTATACTGGCTATGTTGTTTCCACAGTGTCTCAAAAGGAACACTAATATTGCCACTTTTGGATAGATAGCCTACTAAAAGCGAAATGCAGGTATGTGAATTGCAAATAATGAAAAGGCATGAGGGCAAAAACCGACAAAGATATTTCAACGCACACTCAGTAGACTATTTTAAACCCCTTCATTTATAGGGTACTTTTGGTTAGTGGCCAAGATAAAAAAGACGCACCTACTGTATGTGATGCTGCTAAACCAGCCTTAATGAAGGTGAGGGTAGGCTATGCTTGGTTTTTAAATGGGGGGAAACCAATGCTTTTGTTTGTTTCTACAATAAATACGAGACTTATCAGGACAAAAGGCAAATCTCTCTTTCCATGGGCACTGTGCATCATGGCTGGATAGACTGCTTATGCCATTATCAACTGCATTATTGTTAAGACCTGTATTTGTGGGTCCTAAAACTTTCCACTAGCTCTGCATGAAATTGTCACTTTTGCGCTTGTTTTTAAGGAACCTCAAATATTGCCACCCCTCCCACCTCAGCACCAGCGAGCTGATGTTAGACAGGTAAATAGAACCTTGCGTTAGAGCTGGATGAAATTGAAAACTAGCGTGCGTTTGACAATTGCACCTCCATTAGCGCCAGACGTAAATAGAGCCCCCTGTGTTGTTCCTGCTGTTTCTCACTTAATTTCTGTATGAAAAGGTCATAGAAGTAATGGTGTTGGGCTACTAACAGGCTGTTAAATGGCTCAGCTAAGGTATAATCTAAACAAGTAAAACATTCTCCTCATTATTTTTTTAAAATGTCTTCCTAACCATCTTAAATAAACATGCCCCATTCAAGAAATTTAGAACCAGGAACAGATATAGCCCTTGGTTCTCCCCAGACCTGACTGCCCTTAACCAACACAAAAACATCCTATGGCGTTCTGCATTAGCATCGAACAGCCCCCGTGATATGCAGCTGTTCAGGGAAGCTAGAAACCATTATACACAGGCAGTTAGAAAAGCCAAGGCTAGCTTTTTCAAGCAGAAATTTGCTTCCTGCAACACTAACTCAAAAAAGTTCTGGGACACTGTAAAGTCCATGGAGAATAAGAACACCTCCTCCCAGCTGCCCACTGCACTGAAGATAGGAAACACTGTCACCACTGATAAATCCACCATAATTGAGAATTTCAATAAGCATTTTTCTACGGCTGGCCATGCTTTCCACCTGGCTACTCCTACCCCGGACAACAGCACTGCACCCCCAACAGCAACTCGCCCAAGCCTTCCCCATTTCTCCTTCTCCCAAATCCATTCAGCTGATGTTCTGAAAGAGCTGCAAAATCTGGACCCCTACAAATCTGCCGGGCTAGACAATCTGGACCCTTTCTTTCTAAAATTATCTGCCGAAATTGTTGCCACCCCTATTACTAGCCTGTTCAACCTCTCTTTCGTGTCGTCTGAGATTCCCAAAGATTGGAAAGCAGCTGCAGTCATCCCCCTCTTCAAAGGGGGGGACACTCTTGACCCAAACTGCTACAGACCTATATCTATCCTACCGTGCCTTTCTAAGGTCTTCGAAAGCCAAGTCAACAAACAGATTACCGACCATTTCGAATCTCACCATACCTTCTCTGCTATGCAATCTGGTTTCAGAGCTGGTCATGGGTGCACCTCAGCCACGCTCAAGGTCCTAAACGATATCTTAACCGCCATCGATAAGAAACATTACTGTGCAGCCGTATTCATTGATCTGGCCAAGGCTTTCGACTCTGTCAATCACCATATCCTCATCGGCAGACTCGACACTCTTGGTTTCTCAAATGATTGCCTCGCCTGGTTCACCAACTACTTCTCTGATAGAGTTCAGTGTGTCAAATTTGAGGGTCTGCTGTCCGGACCTCTGGCAGTCTCTATGGGGGTGCCACAGGGTTCAATTCTTGGACCGACTCTCTTCTCTGTATACATCAATGAGGTCGCTCTTGCTGCTGGTGAGTCCCTGATCCACCTCTACGCAGACGACACCATTCTGTATACTTCCGGCCCTTCTTTGGACACTGTGTTAACAACCCTCCAGGCAAGCTTCAATGCCATACAACTCTCCTTCCGTGGCCTCCAATTGCTCTTAAATACAAGTAAAACTAAATGCATGCTCTTCAACCGATCGCTACCTGCACCTACCCGCCTGTCCAACATCACTACTCTGGACGGCTCTGACTTAGAATACGTGGACAACTACAAATACTTAGGTGTCTGGTTAGACTGTAAACTCTCCTTCCAGACCCATATCAAACATCTCCAATCCAAAGTTAAATCTAGAATTGGCTTCCTATTTCGCAACAAAGCATCCTTCACTCATGCTGCCAAACATACCCTTGTAAAACTGACCATCCTACCAATCCTCGACTTTGGCGATGTCATTTACAAAATAGCCTCCAATACCCTACTCAACAAATTGGATGCAGTCTATCACAGTGCAATCCGTTTTATCACCAAAGCCCCGTATACTACCCACCATTGCGACCTGTACGCTCTCGTTGGCTGGCCCTCGCTTCATACTCGTCGCCAAACCCACTGGCTCCATGTCATCTACAAGACCCTGCTAGGTAAAGTCCCCCCTTATCTCAGCTCGCTGGTCACCATAGCATCTCCCACCTGTAGCACACGCTCCAGCAGGTATATCTCTCTAGTCACCCCCAAAACCAATTCTTTCTTTGGCCGCCTCTCCTTCCAGTTCTCTGCTGCCAATGACTGGAACGAACTACAAAAATCTCTGAAACTGGAAACACTTATCTCCCTCACTAGCTTTAAGCACCAACTGTCAGAGCAGCTCACAGATTACTGCACCTGTACATAGACCACCTATAATTTAGCCCAAACAACTACCTCTTTCCCAACTGTATTTAATTTTAATTTATTTATTTATTTTGCTCCTTTGCACCCCATTATTTTTATTTCTACTTTGCACATTCTTCCATTGCAAAACTACCATTCCAGTATTTTACTTGCTATATTGTATTTACTTTGCCATCATGGCCTTTTTTGCCTTTACCTCCCTTCTCACCTCATTTGCTCACATTGTATATAGACTTGTTTATACTGCATTATTGACTGTATGTTTGTTTTTACTCCATGTGTAACTCTGTGTCGTTTTATCTGTCGAACTGCTTTGCTTTATCTTGGCCAGGTCGCAATTGTAAATGAGAACTTGTTCTCAACTTGCCTACCTGGTTAAATAAAGGTAAAATAAATAAATAAAAATGCATTCTTAATCATGTTCGCAGTGCTCAGCGTGACAGAGAGGGAGTAGAGAGAGTCGGGAGAGAGATAGCCAGAACATGGCGGTTGGTGGCATCTAAGGTGCGTTCTCTTCTAGTCTCCCTGTTACACACATAACGATTTGCAGTCTTAAGACTGGCACAATATAATTTTCAAAAGAGGATTTGCAGAGATTTACCATGTTCCTCATGAAGGTAGATGGATTAACTGTAATCTGTCTTCAATTTTAACAAAATGTCAGTTGTGGCATTCCTATGTACTGTCGCCTAAAATGTTGGTTCATTAGAAGAGGAAATTCACTTGTTTCCTCCCTGGTTTGCAGTCACACAATAGACCAAGTGTCATCATCTTATCTCTTAATTGGCTTCATAGACAGCATGTTGTTTGGTTTTTGAAGAATTAGTACCCACTGGGCAAACCCTGGTTGCATCAACTTTGTTCCATGTCATCGGCCTCCACAAAAATATCTGATGACGTTGAATCAATGTGGATTTTCAAAAAGTAATCAAAGTAAGGAAATTTCCTTTTTTTCACTAAACTTTTAACCAATGACATGCTGACATTTGTTGTCCATTTGACATTGAATTCACGTTAGTTGATTTCTCAAACAAATGTACATCAAAACTAGACGTTGAAATTCCATCTGTGCCCAGTGGGTAGTATGGTACAGGGCCCAGTTTCCAAAAAGCATCTTAAAGCTAAATTAATTGATAGAACCACATGAGTATTGTTAAATCTCTGAGATGTTTCCCAAAAGCATCTTTACTTAAGTTGCACTTCAAAACACTCGTTATTTACGACTGCCTCAGACCACTAGAACAGCTAAGTGCGTCGTTAGATGCTTTTTTGCCCTTCAGCATCACTTTATACACAGGAGATTTCCTCTAAATATAAAATTAAGGTGTTAATCTGTTTCTCTGCGACCACCAGAACTTCAGAACAAAGTTTACTATAAATACAAAGTTGCCAGTGTATTTGCAATTGTTAGAAACAAGCGAAAGATTAAAAAAATATGCTTCAAATGAAAGCCAAGATGACAGCATGAAAAGACAAATACAGTAGGCTATAGGCTACATAGGCCAATATATTTTAATCATATTAACGTCAAAGTAATCTTCAATCAGTTGAGTTCTATAGGTAACTGCCAAAATAATGGAAAAACTTGAGTAAATGAGGGATACAAAGTATATTGAAAGCCGGTGCTTCTAGACAGGTGTGGTTCCTGAGTTAATTAAGCAATTAACATCCCACCATGCTTATTTAGGGTCATGTATAAAAATGTTGTGATATTTTTTGCTACCATGGTTATGCTCCCACAGGGTGACAATACCCCCATCCACAGGGTACGAGTGGTCACTGAAGGGTTTGATGAGCATGAAAAAATGTAAATGTCAATGACACATGTCATGGCCGTCTCAGTCACCAGATTTCAACCCAGTTGAACACTTATGGGAGATTCTGGATCGGCGCCTGAGACAGCGTTTTCCACCACCATCGACAAAACACTAAATTATTGAATTTGTCATGGAAGAATGGTGTCACATCCCTCCAATAGAGTTCCAGACACTTGTAGAATCTATGCCAAGGTGTATTGAAGCTGTTCTGGCTCGTGGTAAACCAAAGCCCTATTAAGACATCTTATGTTGGTGTTTTCTTTATTTAGGCAGTTACCTGTAATTTGCGAATTGTAGGCTTCTGTCTGTCATTTTTGCCTCAAATTTTTTTTATGATGTGCAACAACATGTGTGCAATGATGTGCCAAATCAGTGATTTAGTACATCATTATAGGGTAAGCATTAGAATAAGCTGCCTCAATTGCAGCTATATAGTGATAATACACTACATGACCAAAGGTACTGTATGTGGACACATGCTTGTCAAATATCTCATTCCAATATCATGGGCATTAATATGGAGCTGGTCCCCCCTTTGCTGCTATAACAGCCTCCACGCTTCTGGGAAGGCTTTCCACAAGATGTTGGAACATGGCAAACAGTTATTGTGCTGACGTTGCTTCCAGAGGCAGTTTCGAACTCAGTAGTAAGTGTTACAACCAAGAACATGCGCTTCAGCTTGTGTGGCCTATCACTTCATGGCTGAGCCGTTGTTGCACCGAGACGTTTTCACTTCACAATAACAGCACTTACAGTTGACCGGGGGCAGCTCTAGCATGGCAGAAATTTGACGAATTGTGACGGTGCCACGTTGAAAGTCACTGAGCTCTCCAGAAGGCCATTCTTCTGCCAATATCTATCTATGGAGATAATCTGTTTATTTGTTTGTTTTTCCATGTTTCAGATTACCCCTATTTTTCCCCATTCCCCCAAAAGTAGATTCTCTGTGTTCACAGCAACGCTTAAACTGCATCAGAGGACCATTTTTGAGGTCTGGGAAAAATAGAAGAAACTTCGATTTTTGAGAGATGTTACCCTTTAATTACCTTTTAACACATGCACTGCTGTTTGGTTAGTGGTGTATCAGTAGCGGAGTAAACACACGTGATGGAATTTGCAAATCAAATGCCCACTTTTGGTGCCACTGGACAGCAAAAAATGTGTAAGTTTACCTTTATTTCTTGTCATTTAAATGACTTTGTAGTAGTTAAGCATCGAGTTAGATTACATAGCTACCTCAATCGTTATTTCAAATATTTTCGGTGACTTCAGAGCAATTGCTAGCCAGCTAACATTAGATAGCTAGCTCAACTAAAATAAATCCCCCTAGATATAGCCACGTCTCATAGTCATGTCATGAGATTTGTAAATGAAAGGGGAATATAATAACATGAATCGAAAGGAGTTTCCCATCTCCTCATTTATAGTATTTCTGGTGCAGCACAGATATTTCCTTATCCAGATGGTGTGACAAAAGCATTTCCTAACAGACCTGCTAACATTCTTTGTTATTACTTTTGAGGTTGGAACCTTGGTACCTTTAGCAGGCAGAGAGGCAAGAACCATTAATTCACCAGCTCAGGTACAAACTACACTATTCACAGGCCTGTGTAGTGTATTAAATGTAATTGCTGAACTTTGTGAAATTTAAAGCATGGGTATTGTTTAAAAATGTAAGAATAAAAGTATGGTTTAAACTTGTATTGAATTTTAATTTGTTTTAGCAGTTCCCTAAGTGTTAATACATTTGTGTTTACCATAAGCCTTTATGTATCTGTTATGAATGACCAAAGGTGTCTTTTAGAGTGACTTACAGGAGTAATTAGAGTTAAGTGCCTTGCTCAAAGGCACATTGACAGATGTTGGCTTGGGGATTTGAACCGCACTCTTAGCCCCTAGGCTACCTGCCGACCCTGCATTTATGTATGTGTTATAAATTACCAAAGGGGTCTGACATTAAAGTAAATACAGCGTCATGCGATATAGAGTCTTTATGGACGCGTTATGATTGACCGAAGGTGTCTCACTTCAAACTAAATATTACTGGACAATACATCCAGTGTCAATAAATAGGTTATCAACATTCTGCTAATTTATGAAGGTTTTCTCATGATCTACAGGTTACTGTAGGGTGTGAGCGGTATTTAGATGGGTTGTTGGACCTGCAAAGCTTGCATTTGTGTGTGTCAGAGCCAAAATGATTTAGAGTAGGCCTACCTGAGACTACCACATCAGCTTTTCCTTTTCTGTTCCCATGCTGGAAACCAGGGCATGATTACAACCTGTTACAATGGTACCAACATTTTTATGGCTGATCTTTCAGCGTGGGAGTGGGTGAATGTGTCAAAGATCTGACTGGGCACAGCAGTGCACGGCATGGCTTGTTATATTGTTGTGTGGGTGTTTGTGTACTGTAACTTGGTTCCAGAAAAAAGCCACTTTCAATTTACTTATGTTCAGTTTCCTGAAGTACAGTTGAAGTCAGAAGTTTACATACTCCTTAGCCAAATACATTTAAACTCAGTTTTTCACAATTCCTGGCATTTAATCCCAGTAAAAAATCCCTGTTTTAGGTCAGTTAGGATCACCACTTTATTTTAAGAATGTGAAATGTCAGAATAATAGTCGAGAGAATGATTTATTTCAGCTTTTATTTCTTTCATCACATTCCCAGTGGGTCAGAAGTTTACATACACTCAATTAGTATTTGGTAGCATTGTCTTTAAATTGTTTAACTTGGGTCAAATGTTTTGGGTAGCCTTCCACAAGCTTCCCACAACAAGTTGTGTGAATTTTGTCCCATTCCTCCTGATAGAGCTGGTGTAACTGAGTCAGGTTTGTAGGCCTACTTGCTTACACACGCTTTTTCAGTTCTGCCCACACATTTTCTATGACATTGAGGTCAGGGCTTTGTGATGACCACTCCAATACCTTGACTTTGTTGTCCTGAAGCCATTTTGCCACAACTTTGGAAGTATGCTTGGGGTCATTGTCCATTTGGAAGACCCATTTGCAACCAAGCTTTAACTTCCTGACTGATGTCTTGAGATTTTGCTTCAATATATCCACCTCATTTTCCTTCTCATGATGCGATCTATTTTGTGAAGTGCACCAGCCCCTCCTGCAGCATAGCACCCCCACGACATGATGCTGCCACCCCAGTGCTTCACGGTTGGGATGGTGTTCTTCGAATTGCAAGCTTCCCCCTTTTGTCCCCAAACATAGCAATGATCATTATGGCCAAACAGTTATATTTTTGTTTCATCAGACCAGAGGACATTTCTCCAAAAAGTACGATCGTTGTCCTTTGTTGTTGTTCTGGGATTGATTTGCACTTTTTGCACCAAAGTACGTTAATCTCCAGGAGACAGAATGCGTCTCCTTCCTGAGCTGCGTGGTACCATGGTGTTTATACTTGCGTACTATTGTTTGTACAGATGAACGTGGTACATTCAGGCATTTGGAAATTACTCCCAAGGATGAACCAGACTTGTGGAGGTCTACATTTTTTTTCTGAGGTCTTGGCTGATTTCTTTTGATTTCCCCATGATGTCAAGCAAAGAGGCACTGAGTTTAAAGGTAGGCCTTGAAATACATCTACAGGTACACTTCCAATTGACTCTAATGATGTCAATTAGCATATCAGAAGCTTCTAAAGCCATGACATAATTTTCTGAGCTGTTTAAAGGCACAGTCAACTTAGTGTATGTAAACTTCTGACCCACCAGAATTGTGATACAGTGAATTATAAGTGAAATAATCTGTCTGTAAACAATTGATGGAAAATTACTTGTGTCATGCACAAAGTAGATGTCCGAAACAACTTGCCAAAACTATAGTTTGTTAACAAGAGATTTGTGGAGTGGTTGAAAAATGTTTTAACCTCTCTGCACAGAACCCGGAAGCGGAATGAAATTCGACAACATACGGTGATCGCTACATAAATAGTCATATTAAACATTCATGAAAACACAAGTGTCTCACATGTTTTGAAAGCCTAGAATCTTGCTAATCCAACTGCACTGTCAGATATAAAAAATATTTTCTGCGAAAGAATACGATGCGATTATCTGAGGATAGAGCCCCATAAAAATAAAAAAAATTCAACCAGCACAGGCGTAACAAAATCACAAACTGCAATAAAATTAATCGTTTACCTTTGACGATCTTCCTCTGTTTGCAATCCCAATGCTCATTGTTACACAATGAATGGTCTTTTGTTTGATAAAATCCATTTTTATAGCCTAACACGAAACATTTTCTGAACCACTTGTGTCGTGAATTCCGTCTCATTCCATTTTTGACGACACATTCGAGGTAAATACACACACAAAACGTGACTTTTCCAGTCATGTTTGGTTTCATTGCAATCAACTGGTTTGTTTGTAACACAACCAAACCTGATGGGTCATTTCGCGGGACATATTGACTGAAAGAAACCGATTTGAAGACAACAAGTAATGACATCATTGTGCACCAATGATATGACCGCTGTTTCGTTGATTGACTGTATTTAACCCAATGACAACTGATCGTCTTGAAATCTAGCTGGGTAGATAGGCATTGAGCTGAGGTAAACGCAATATGTAATGTGTATGTGTTGGAAGACCAACCCATGTAGTAAACTCCGGCGTAAAGAGGTTCATTCGCCATTGACGATTCATACCGGAAGGAGCCACACATGTTGCACACAGTATTGTTTGGTAAAGCGCATATTCAGCTGTTTATATATCAATCAGTATGGTGACTAAGTCAGGGAAAGCTAAATCTAAGTCTCGATATACAGATGTACACACAATTTTAGAAGAAATTGATAGAGGTTTCATTTAGCGGGAGAGGATATCGTTTTGGACTGGTAAGTTCTTCTCATGCTAATGCCGTTGTTTGAAATTAATAATATAAAATATGATTTGTGAAACGAAATAGCCTATTTAAGGCTGTTGAAGGGAGGGCAGGCCCACAACAATGGCCAAAGTGAAATGGAGACAGTAGATACAGCTGGTCTGTTGTAATATAATAAAGACAGTAGATCTAGCTGGTCTGTCATAATATAATAGAGACAGTAGATCTAGCTGAAATAGCATAATATAAATGAGACAGTAGATCTAGCAGGTCTATAATAATATATTCAACCTTATGTTCCCTGTACTCATGTATATATATATATATATATATATATATATATATATATATGTTTATTATACCTGTTGATACAGGGCTCATATGTGAAACTATTCTAACTGAACATTTTCTTTCACAGTGACACTGACTCCGAATGGGAGCCCCCAGTGTCAAGATGTCCATCCCCCACTGAAGCTTTATTTCTGCAGGCATGGATGTGCCTCAGGGCCAAAAGGGCACAGCATGGAGGCGTCGCTGTGTTCTTTGCAAAATGAAGTCACCTGCACCACATGCTTGGTGACCCTCTGCTTTACAGCAGAAAGAGACTGCTATGGCACTTGGCATCAGCAGCACAATATTGTGTAGAGGACTGAGGGTCTTCCAAATATTGAAAGTGTTATTTTGTAAATGTATATATATTTTTTTTTTTCATGTTTTTTCTCAATTTTTTTGGGGGGTGTGTTAGAATACCATTTGGTATTTTGTATATTGTTATTCCATTCAAAATGTATAACTTGGGCTACTTGTGTGGGACACCTGGGTGACTTCATGATAAATGTCATGTAGCACACTCATTATGGAAGTTATCATTCTGAAACTTTGTACAAGTACTCTTACGTTTTTCACTGAAATTGTCCCCATCATCCTGTCTGAATGTTTGGATGTTCTTGTTCAGTTGAAAGATAAAAGATAAAAAAGATCAAAACAGAAAACGTATGTTTATTTCCTTGTATTTTCTTCTACCAGATCTATGGTGTTATATTCTCCTACATTCAATTCACATTTACACAAACTTCAGAGTGTTTCCTTTCAAATGTCTTTCCAGGAGACTTACAGTACAAACAAATCTTCTGCAAAAGGTCGAAGCAGTGGGTGTTGAAGAAAGTGCTGTCCACCTGGCTGTGGAGTGCAGAAAGGACCAGACGTTTGTCTACATAGAGTCACAGCCCCCTAAACCCAACATGCCTGTCAACATCGCCACAGCGGCAAAGCTTGCTAAACCAGCTGCCATTACCCAACACAAGAAGAGGTTCACCAGCTGAAGAACATTCTGGATCCTGCCCGGAAAATTCAACCAACACAACAACCATATTCAGTTAGAGTGATGTTGTAGAATATATGGAATGCCTAGTATGCTCAAAACTGCAATTTGGCATAGATATTGCTACTGTAGCTCTATGTAAATAATGGTGTTTTATATCATATTTTGGTAACACTTTACAAGACAACCAGCAGGTTAAACGCGTTACGACATGGTCATAACCATGTCATAGCAGTTGACATGACTTGTCATAACCTTTTGTAATATGGTAATAACACTGTCATGACACATATTTAGACCTGTTGTTACATATATTGCATTATTGTATGGCTAGTTATGGCACCTTAATAAGAGTGTAAAAACCCACAAAACCTTCCACACAAGGCAAAACATTCCATTACACCATAGCGTATGTGTCAAAAGTATGTTTATGGTATATATATATTAAATTGACCATATAAAATGATAATTGTCTTGCACACACATTGATGTCAGACATGCACCTACCCCAATGCTCTGTTGCTGATGACAGATGAATGCAGGAGTAGATTTCAGGAGCAGGACAAGGCACCCTCTTTTTGAATGATGACTCATATAAGGGCATGTACGTGATAGGGCTATCTGGCTTATATGGTTATGATGGTCAAAATGCTTCTTGACAGTGTCATTGTGTATTTTCTTAGTCCAAGTGAAGTGACACAGGATGGTCATAAGGCTTCTTAACAGTGGCATAAAGTGTATTTTCTCAGTCCAATTAAGGGTGCGTTTGTAAATTCACTCTGGCTATCTACTCTGATTTCAGAGCACTCTCGTCTGAGTGTGCCAGAGTGCAGAATAACTGATGAATTTAACAAACACTCAGCACCCGTTGAATATGGTCGGAGTCAGTAAACGTTTGCAAAAAAGCATCATTAAATTGTTGCCAGCAGCACAGTTACAGTCACCAAATCTCTGGATAACATGAAAACAGCCTAACCAACTCTGCTAGGTTGAGTAAATTGGTCAGAGTGAGGTTCTCTCATTTGTGTCTGGATGTAGCTAGTAGTAAGCTAGCCAGTTAGCTTGGGTGCTTGACTGCTGTTGTGACGTCAGAACTCTCAGATCAACTCTACTCTTCTGCCAGCACGTCCAGTGTGCACTCTGAACACTCAGAGAGTGAATGCTCTGAATTTAGGAATGGACAATCTGACAACCTCTGAATTTACTAACACGCTCTGTGCGCACTCTGGCACTCCAGATTGAATATACAAACACACCCTAATGTGGTACAGGATGGTCATAATGCTTCATAATAGTGTCAAGAAGTGCATTTTCTACAAGTTATTTAAAATATAATGAAAAAAAGAAGACTGTAAAGAATTATTTAAAACAACAAAGGATTCAAGTAACAAGCTTTAAAATGAAAGGGAACTTTCTTGGCAGGGATAAAAAAATAATAATACATGTGGGTTTTGACACTTATGTAGGTGTAACGGTTCTCCTCTTCGTCTGATGATGAGGATTAGTTATCATGGGACCAACACGCAGCGTGATAAGTGTTCATAGTCAATTTAATTAAATAAACTGAACACTGAATGACAAAAAACAACAAAGCGAGTGAACGAAACAGTCCTGTAAGGTGAAAAAAACACAAAACAGGAAACAACTACCCACAAAATCCCTGTGGGCAAGAGCTACTAAGTATGGTTCTCAATCAGAGACAACGATAGACAGCTGTCCCTGATTGAGAACCATACCGGCAAAAAACAAAGAAACACAAAAACATAGAAAAAAGAACATAGAATGCCCATCCTAGTCACACCCTGGCCTAACCAAAATAGAGAATAAAAACCTCTCTATGGCCAGGGCGTGACAGTAGGTGTCATAACTAGCCATAACATAATGCAATATATTATTGTGTTGGAAGAATGAGACTTTGTTCTTTATCAACGACACAAAGTTTATTCACTATCACTCTAACATGCCCACTGTCCTGAGCTCGCATAACAACCCCGTTTTACCAAAGTACGGTGGCTCTTCAGGATAACAATACAGTGAGTCAAAAGACCCACAACAAACTCACAAGAGCCCCCCCTGGTAGTATCAAAGTCCTGGACGTGCTCATTTTGTTGGCCTGATAAGGTCGACGGGCTCTGACTCAGAACTCGGGGGAGACTCACGTAGTGGGGTGAGAAGCAAAGCAGTAGTGAAGAAGGGTCTGGGAGAGTGCAGTCCCCAGAGAGTAACCTTCGGCAATGTGCGTGCGCAGCACATTTTTCAGGACTGATTAAATCAGTTTTTTTTATGTTGGGGGGGGGGGGCTAGATAAGCTATAATATTGCAGATAGATTGTGGTTCCATCAATGTAATTGTCTGCATCATTTCCAATCCCCCATATATTTTGGGGTAAATATATACAGTACCAGTCAAAAGTTTGGACACACCTACTCATTCAAGGGTTTTTCTTTCTTTTTACTATTTTCTACATTGTAGAATAATAGTGAAGACGTCAAAACTATGAAATAGCACATATGGAATCATGTAGTAACCAAAAAAGGGTTAAACAAATTAAAATATATTTTAGATTCTTCAAATTAGTCACCCTTTGCCTTGATGACTGTCACGTTTTGACCTTAGTTCCTTTGTTTTGTCTTTTCTTTTAGTATGGTCAAGGCGTGAGTTGGGTGGTTTGTCTATGTAAATTTTTCTATGATTTTCTATTTCTGTGTTTGGCCTGGTATGGTTCTCAATCAGAGGCAGCTGTCAATCGTTGTCCCTGATTGAGAACCATATTTAGCTAGCCTGTTTTCTATTGTGTTTCGTGGGTGGTTATTTTCAGTCTTTGTGTGTCTGCACCAGACAGAACTGTTTTGGTTGTTTCTTTGTTGTTTTGTTATTCAGTGTTACATTTACTTTATTAAAAAGATGAACACGTACAACGCTACGCATTGGTCCTCACCTTCTTCCCACGACAGCCATTACAATGACCGCTTTGCATGCTCTCCATATTGGTCAAATAGCCCTTACACAGCCTGGAGGTCTGTTGGGTCATCGTCCTGTTGAAATACAAATGATAGTCCCACTAAGCGCAAACTAGATGGGATGGTGATTTGCTGCAGAATGGTGTGGTAGCTATGTTGGTTAAGTGTGGCTTAAATATTAAATAAATCACAGACAATGTCACCAGCAAAGCACACCCACACCATCCCACTCCTCCACATCCTCCTCCTCCACATGCGGAGATAATCCGTTCACCTACTCTAAGTCTCACAAAGACACGGCGGTTGGAACCAAAAATCTCACATTTGGACTCATCAGACCAAAGGACAGATTTCCACCGGTCTCATGTCCATTGCTCGTGTTTCTTGGCACAACCATGTTTCTTCTTCTTTTTGGTGTTCTCTAGTAGTGGTTTCCTTGCAGCAATTTGACCATGAAGGCCTGATTCACACAGTCTGCTCTGAACAGTTAATGTTGAGATGTGCCTGTTACTTGAACTCTGTGAAGAATTTATTTGGGCTGCAATTTCTGAGGCTGGTAACTCGAATGAAATTATCCTCTGCAGCAGAGGTTACTCTGGGTCTTCCTTTCCTGTACTCATAAGAGCCAGTTTGATCATAGTGCTTGATGGTTTTTGAAACTGCCTCGAAGGCTAGCATCCCAGAGTCATCTCTTCACTGTTGACGTTGAGACTTATGTTTTGTGGGTACATTTTAATGAAGCTGGCAGTTGAGGACTTGTGAGGTGTCTGTTTCTCAAACTAGACACTCTAATGTACTTGACATCTTGCTCAGTTGTGCAACGGGGCCTCCCACTCCTCTTTCTTTTCTGGTTAGAGCCTGTTTGCGCTGTTCTGTGAATGGAGTAGTCACAGCGTTGTACGAGATTTTCAGTTTCTTTGCAATTTCTGACATGGAATAGCCTTAATTTCTCAGAACAAGAATAGACTGATGAGTTTCAGAAGAAGGTCCTTTGTTTCTGGCCATTTTGAGCCTGTAATCGAACCCACAAATTATGATGCTCCAGATACTCAACTAGTCCATAGAGGCCAGTTTTATTGTTTATTTAATCAGCACAACAGTTTTCAGCTGTGCTAACATAGCAATTAAACACTGGAATGGCAGAATGTGCAGAAGATGAATGTGCAAGTAGAGATACTGGGGTGCAGAGGAGCAAGATAAATTAATAAATACAGTATGGAGATGAGGTGGATTGGATGGGCTATTTACAGATGAGCTATGTACAGGTGCAGTTAGTGAGGGAGGTAGGAGTCTCCAGCTTTAGTGATTTTTGCAGTTCAGTCATTAGCAGCAGAGAACTGGAAGGAGAGGAGGCCGAAGGAAGAATTTGCTTTGGGGGTGACCAGTGAGATATACCTGCTTGATGCGAGTGCTACGGGTGGGTGCTGTTATGGTGACCAGTGAGCTGAGATAAGACAGGGTTTTACCTAGCAGAGAATTGTAGATGACCTGGAGCCAGTGGGTTTGACGACGAGTATGAAGCGAGGGCCAGCCAACGAGAGCGTACAGGTCACAGTGTTGGGTAGTATATGGGGCTTTGGTGACAAAACGGATGGCACTGTGGTAGACTGCATCCAATTTGTTGAGTAGAGTGTTGGAGGCTATTTTGTAAATGACATTGCAGAAGTTGAGGATCGGTAGGATGGTCAGTTTTACAAGGGTATGTTTGGCAGCATGAGCGAAGGATGCTTTGTTGCGAAATAGGAAGCCGATTCTAGATTTAGTTTTGGATTTGAGATGTTTAATGTAAGTCTGGAAGGAGAGTTTAGTCTAACCAGACACCTAGGTATTTGTAGTTGTCCACATATTCTAAGTCAGAACTGTCCAGAGTAGTGATGCTGGATGGGAGGGCAGGTGCGGGCAGCGATCGGTTGAAAAGTATGCATTTAGTTTTACTTGCATTTAAGAGCAGTTGGAGGCCACAGAAGGAGAGTTGTATGGCATTGAATCTCATCCGGAGGTTAGTTAACACAGTGTCCAAAGAAGGGCCAGAGGTATACAGAATGGTGTCGTCTGCGTAGAGGTGGATCAAAGAATCACCAGCAGCAAGAGGGACATCATTGATGTATACAGAGAAGAGAGTCGGCCCGAGAATTGAACCCTGTGGAACCCCCATATAGACTGCCAGAGGTCCGGACAACAGGCTATCCGATTTGACATACTGAACTCTATCAGAGAAGTAGTTGGTGAACCAGCTGAGGCAATCATTTGAGAAACCAAGGCTGTTGAGTCTGCCAATAAGAATGTTGTGATTGACAGAGTCGAAAGCCTTAGCCAGTTCGATGAACACAGCTGCACAGTCATGTCTCTTATCGATGGCAGTTATGATGTCGTTTAGGACCTTGAGCGTGGCTGAAGTGCACCCATGATCAGCTCTGAAACCAGATTGCATAGCGGAGAAGGTATGGTGGGATTCAAAATGGTTAACTTGGCTTTCGAAGACCTTAGAAAGGCAGGGTAGAATCGATATAGGTCTGTAGCAGTATGGGTCTAGAGTGTCTCCCCCTTTGAAGAGGGGGATGACCCGGCAGCTTTCCAACCTATGGGAATCTCAGACGAAGAGAGGTTAAACAGGCTAGTAATAGGGGTTGCAACAATTTCGGCAGATAATTTTAGAAAGAGAGGGTCCAGATTGTCTATCCCGGCTGATTTGTAGGGGTCCAGATTTTGCTGCTCTTTCAGAACATCAGCTATCTGGATTTGGGTGAAGGAAAGGTGGGGGAGGTTTGGGCGAGTTGCTGTGGGGAGCGCAGGGCTGTTGACCGGGGTAGGGGTAGCCAGGTAGAAAGCATGGCCAGCCGTAGAAAAATGCTTATTGAAATTCTCAATTATAGTGGATTTATCGGCGGTAACAGTGTTTCATAGCCTCAGTGCAGTGGGCAGCTGGGAGGAGGTGCTCTTATTCTCCATAGACTTTACAGTGTCCCAGAACGTTTTGGAGTTTGTGCTACAGGATGCAAATTTCTGCTTGAAAAAGCTAGCCTAGCTTTCTTAACTGCCTGTGTATATTTGTTCCTAACTTCTCTGAAAAGCTGCATATCACAGGGGCTGTTCGATGCTAATGCAGAATGCCACAGGATGTTTTTGTGCTGGTCAAGGGCAGTCAGGTCTGGAGAGAACCAAGGGCTATATCGGTTCCTGTTTCAATTCTTTTTAAATGTGGCATGCTAATTTAAGATAATTTAAGATCCTCTACAGACAGGATGAGGTCAATATCCTTCCAGGATACCCGGGCCAGGTCGATTATAAAGGCCTGCTCGCTGTGTTTTAGGGAGTGTTTGACAGTGATGAGGTGAGGTCGTTTGACCGCAGACCCATTACGGATGCAGGCAATGAGGCAGTGATCGCTGAGATCCTGGTTGAAAACAGCAGAGGTGTATTTGGAGGGCAAGTTGGTTAGGATGATATCTATGAGGGTGCCTGTGTTTACGGATTTGGGGTTGTACCTGGTGGGTTCATTGATCATTTGTGTGAGATTGAGGGCATCAGGCTTAGATTGTAGGATGGCCAGGGTGTTAAGCATGTCACAGTTTATGTCACCTAGCATCACAAGCTCTGAAGATATATCGGGGGCAATCAATTCACATATGGTGTCCAGGGCACAGTTGGGGCAGCTATAGCAAGTGGCAACAGTGAGAAACTTGTTTCTGGAAAGATGGATTTTTAAAAGTAGAAGTTCAAATTGCTTGGGTACAGAGCTGGATAGTAAGACAGTACTCTGCAGTAGATTGCAACACCGCCCCCTATGGCAGTTCTATCTTGTCAGAAAATGTTATAGTTAGGGATGGTTTTTGGTGGACTTCCTAAGCCAGGATTCAGACATGGCTAGGACATCCGGGTTGGCAGAGTGTGCTAAGGCAGTGAATAAAACAAATTTAGGGAGGAGGATTCTAATGTTAACATGCATGAAACCAAGGCTTTTACGGTTACAGAAGTCAACAAATGAGAGCACCTGGGGAGTAGGAGTGGAGCTATGGTAGGATGTGAGTACATTGAAGGTAAACCTAGGCATTGAGTAATGATGAGAGAGATATTGTCTCTAGAGACAATACCAGGTGATGTCACCGCATATGTGGGAGGTGGGAACTAAATGGTAGGTTAAGGCATATTGAGCAGGGCTAGAGGCTCTACAGTGAAATAAGACAATAATCACTAACCAGGATGGATAGTAATGGACAAGGCATATTGATATTAGAGAGAGGTATGCGTAGCCAGGTGTCAATAGGGTCCAGTGAGTGGTTGGGCTGGCTGGAGACACGGCGATTCAGACAGCTAGCAGACAGGGCCTAGCAAGCTAGCAGACCGGGGCTAAGGGGCCTCTATACCTATCTAGATAGTCCATTCAAAATCAGCTGTTTCCAGCTACAATTGTCATTTACATTAACAATGTCTACACTGTATTTCCGATCAATTTGATGTTATTTTAATGTACAAAAATGTGCTTTTCTTTCAAAAACAAGGACAGTTCTCAGTGACCCTGTCACGGATCCCTCCGGAACATTAATTACGCACACCTGTCCCCTGTTCCCATTGATTAGTACTTCTATAAGTGTGCCCTTTGGTTTCCATTGGGAAGTCGAATATTGTTACTATGTCCGTTGGTGCATGTGAATACCTGTGCAGTGTGTTTTGGCTTTCGTGCCATTGTGGATTGAGCAGATGATTACGGGTCTTAATGTTAATCATTGTGCGCGTGTGTTATTTATTCGAAGTACTCCTCACTCTTTTGCTTTGGGTTTCTACCCTGTGTTTTGTTATGTGTTTGTTTGGCCTTCGTCCCCGTGCCTTTACACGGCACACAGTAATTTGGGATTAATAAAACCCCTATTACGCATTCCTGCGCCTGTCTCCCGAATCTCTTCTGTGTATGGTACGAACTGGACATGACTGACCCAGCAGACTTGGACCAGCTCCGCGATACCATCTCCTCCCAAGAAGCCACCATCGGAAGGCACAAGGAGTTGCTTCGTGGTCTTATGGAAGGATTCCAGACTTTGGCCAAATGCCACGACCAAGTGTTGAAGACATTGCTGGAGTAATTCCACGGGTTGTCTGTTAGGCAGCCTACCATGACGGTAAACTCCCAGCCCCTCAGTAACCTGGCTGTTAGCAGCACCGCCTCCCCGGTTTTCCGGGAACCCCGCTTACCTCCCCCGGAACACTTGGAGAGTGGAGAGTTGGGCACCTGTCGGCGTTTCTCGCTCAATGTTCCCTCATCATCAATCTGCAGCCATCCTCCTTCCCCTCGGACCGCTCTAAGATAGCGTACCTCATCACGCTGATGTCCGGGAGGGCTCTCGCCTGGACTACGGCAGTATGGGAACAAAAGTCAGCCATATGTTTCAGTCTGGAAGAGGTTGTGGTGGAGGTAAAGAACGTTTGATGCTCCACTGTCCTGGAAAGAGGCTGCCTGGAAGTTACTCCAGCTTCGGCAAGATTCCCACAATGTGGCAGACTATATGTTGGATTTCCGCATGTTGGCAGCTGAGAGAGTGCCTGGAACCCGTAAGCGCTGTTCAACATGCTCCTGCAGTATCGGAGGAAGTAAAGGACGAGCTTGCAGCCTGGGAACTACTGACGGATCTCGACTCGCTCATCGCCTTGACCATTCGGATCGATGGGCGACTCGAGGATTCCACCTCGCCTCTGTGGCATCCCAGAAGTCCCTGACGGCTCCATTGCCAAGAGAACCCGAGGCTACCCGAGTTCCCCCGAGAGTCTCCGAAGACTGCCGATTCACCTCTTCCCGAGCCTATGCAACTAGGCAGAGCTAGGCTGTCTCCAGCTGAACGGCTATACAGGCTTCACACTAAGAGTTGCCTGTATTGTGAGACTACTGGTTATTTCGTCTCCACCTGTCCACTAAAAGACCAGACTCACCAGTAGAAGCGAGTACTCTGGTGGGCCATTCGGATAACTTTTCCTCTCCCCATACTCGCACCCCTTTTCATGCCATTTTTGCTGTGGGGGAACCAGTCAAAATCTCTCCGGGTACTCATCGACTCTGGGGCCGATGAGAGCTTGATGGACGCTACCCTGGCTTCAGAGCTGGACATCCCCACTCAGCCTCTCTCCATTCCCATGGACGTTAGAGCACTGGACAGGTGCCCTTATAGGCTGGGTCACCCACAATACCACCCCCATCAACCTACATGTGTCAGGGAGCCATAGCGAGATGATCCAATTCCTGCTCATTAAGTCTCCTTAGGTTCCCGTGGTATTGGATTCTCTTGGCTCCAGCGACACAATCCCCTCATTGACCTGTCTGCTGGTGCAATCATGGCTGGAGCCCGTTCTGCCACACCCATTGCCTGAAGTCAGCACAGCCTGCCCCGGGACGTCTTCCTGGGGGCTCGGAAGTTGCCCTGGACCTCTCCGCCATACCCACGGAGTACCAGGAACTGAGGGAGGTGTTCAGTAAGACACGCGCCACTTCGCTTCTACCGCACCGGCCATATGACTACGGGATTGACCTTCTCCCAGGCACCACTCCGCCCCGGGGATGACTGTATTCTCTGTCGGGTCTGGAGACCAAGGCTATGGAGAAGTACATTAAGGACTCCCTTGCTGCAGGGTTCATCCGTCCTTCTGCCTCTCCTGTCGACTCAGGGCTCTTCTTTGTGGAAAAGAAGGACAAAACCCTGCGCCCGTGCATCTACTACACCGGTCTCAACGACATCATGGTGAGGGAACCATGAACCATTACCCGTTACCCCTCATAGTCTGCAAACTGGGAGTTCAGCAGGGATTTAGCAAATGTCAGGCAGCTCCCGTCTGCTCTCCAAGGACATGATTCCGAGGGTATCAAGGGGTGCCCGGTAGCTGGTGTACGACGCACAGAATTATTCTGCAGGCTCTCTTTTGGACACACTCCAGCTGAGCTGTCAAGGTTTGAGTGAGGCCAGAGTACCAGGCAGGGACAGCATACTCCAAAACTGGTCTTATGTAGCCAATGCAGATGGTCTGCATAAAACATCCATTAATACATTTGAAGTCCTTCAGTGTAGAGACTACATATCCTCTGAGGGTGGGGTAGGCAAAATTATTACAACCGAATATGCCTAATTGAAAGAATAGTGATAAAGGAAACGAAAAATGCTGGGCAGAGCATTGCCAGAGCAAATTTGGAGCAGGAGTGAAGGCAGACAGCATTTTTCTAATCTGCTCGAGTTACGCACTGCTCCTCGCTCCACACTTGACCACTTACATGCTCTGGAATTCAAAAACAGCCCTGCTTTATTTGATTTATCTTGGCAAGTCAGTTAAGAACAAATTCTTATTTACAATGACGGTCTATCCATTAATTATATCAATGGATGGAATCAGTGAATGAAAGGCTGCAGCAACAATTACATGGTCTGACAAATAATTAAGTCGTACAAATGAGATAATAACTAATTCAAACAACTTAGTGTCTCGTTTGAACAACTTAGTATGTCATTTGAACGAGTTGTTCAAACTAGATCATTTTAAAAGTCAACTTTTTTTTGCCTTGGGCTTTAATACCGTACAATAATGTCTTGGTAATTGATTTTATTCATCTTTCAAACTTTACATATATCAAAGTGTTTTAACCGAGAGCAATATAGGCCTCCCGGGTGGCGTGGTGGTTAAGGGCGCTGTACTGCAGCGCCAGCTGTGCAATCAGAGTCCCTGGGTTCGCGCCCAGGCTCTGTCGTAACCGGCTGCGACCGGGAGGTCTGTGGGGCGACGCACAATTGGCCTAGCGTCGTCCGGGTTAGGGAGGGCTTGGTCGGTAGGGATGTCCTTGTCTCATCGCGCACCAGCGACTCCTGTGGCGGGCCGGGTGCAGTGCACGCTAACTAAGGTTGCCAGGTGCACGGTGTACCCTCTGACACATTGGTGCGGCTGGCTTCCGGGTTGGATGCGCGCTGTGTTAAGAAGCAGTACGGCTGGTTGGGTTGTGTATCGGAGGACGCATGACTTTCAACCTTCGTCTCTCCCGAGCCCGTACGGGAGTTGTAGCGATGAGACAAAATAGTAGCTACTACAACAATTGGATACCACGAAATTGGGGAGAAAAAGGGGTAAAAAAATTTTATAATTAAAAATGAATTAAAAAAAAAAGTGTCTTGTGACCGGTTCATGAGGGAACTGTTCAAAGCTCATTGGGTGAAATCTGCTGACATACAGTAAGCCATTCTTTACCATATTTACTCTGTCTTTGAACATCTATTTTGACCCAATTTCTCTTCCCCTTGCTTTCCTCAATTTATTACCTCCTTTAATTAGCTTTCCCTCCCTTTTCCTTTTCTCATTTTCTCAAAACCAGATTGTATACTTGTCTCAGTTAATAAAGAAACAAGCACAGCAATCTGAATCTCAGGGATCCTTTTGGATCTAATTACAAGGTGCCAATATGTCTGCTTTTACAGTAATATCCGTATTTATAATAATCAAGTCCCTCTCTCTCTCTCTCTCTCACACACACACACACACACACACACACACACACACACACACACACACACACACACACACACACACACACACACACACACACACACACACACACACACACACACACACACACGGTGGCAGGTAGCCTAGCGGTTAGACCCTTGGGCCAGTAACCGAAAGGTTGCTTGTTCGAAACCCTAATTTGGAACAAGGGAAACGTACTACTATGGCTGACCCTGTAAAACAACACATTTTACTGCACCTATCCGGTGTACAGTATGTGACAATAAAACATGTTTAAAAAGACATACCCACAAAAGCTGCGGCTACACATTAAACCATAATAGTTCTCAAAATGGTTATGACGTTGGGCAGAACTGAAGGAAAGGGGGATAGCTAGTAGAATCACAGAATGACAGAGTGACTGATAGATAGAGAGACAGGACTAGAGGCAGCAGTGCCAGCCTCTGTGCACGAGCACTGAGAGCGTGGGGGTGCCTGCATGCCACTGCAGGCATGAGGTAACGTCTGGCTTTGACGCCAAACTGCGGAGCCAGTCTAGCACACCCTGCAAGAATAATAACACATCACCCTCCTCTCCTCTCATCTCACACCTCCTCTCCATCCCTGACTCCTTCACTCTGACTTTCAGGGAAAAAAGTACCAGTCGATCCTCCTCTTCTTCACTCTCAACTCTCCCATCTCCACTTTCTTCTCCTGTGCATTTTTTTCTCTCTCTCTCACACACACACATCCCCTCTTTCTGTGTTGCTAAGTGTAGGTGGATATCGTGGAGAGAGACACTCTTATCAAATAAATACTTGATTCATTCTGGGGATGGGCTTGTCCATAATGCTGTTACAATTTTTTTGTCATGGGTGCATGAGCAAGATCTGGTTATTTGAAGACAAAAGACTGGCACCTGTTCCAGAGGCATGATTGTAAATGAACTGTGAACTGCCTCTTGAGCTGTCATTGCATTGGTTCTTTGTTTTTTTTATTAGGAAAGAGGGAAAGCTGAGGATGCAGCAGAGGATAAAATAGTCTGATAAAATTGGCCAGACTTAGTATGTCATCACTTTCCACACTCAAAGTGCACTCTATCAAACTAGTCTACGGAAATCCCTGTAAAACCCTACCATAAACTGAATTGCAAAAAACATTTACAGTCTCGAAATGCAGTTTTGTGGTATGCTTATGCCACACATGCCATCTCTCGTCTCTCCTCTCTCTGCCTCTGCCTCTCCCTCCCCTCTCCCTCTCTCTCTCCCTCTCCCATTCTCTCTTTCTAGCACACACACAGACACCCTATGAAATACTCAGAAGAGACATTAGGATCTTTCCTAAAGTCCCCTGGCAACACAACAACAGAGACTAATAATTCCAGACTGCCAGCTCTATCTCCTGCATATTTTGATCATTTAATGGTAGAGGGTAATCATCATAATCTGATTTGGCCATGACAGCTTTAGTTCCTCAGAACTTCCTGCGCAACCCCCTCCAATACAAATCCCACACACACCATCCACCACACTCTCACACACTGTGTACAATGAGAACCCTGGCAACGGAAAAGGAACCAGCTCCAATTTCCTGCTAAACCTGGAACTTTCCCCAGTAAGTGTGAAGTTCTCTCTGCCTGTGTATGTTTCTCACTAGCCTCCTATAAACCAGCGAGGTCTCAGAGAATTTCATATTATTCTGTACATAAATCCGAAACACTCCATTTAGTATGATTACCTTCCAAATGGTAGGTATTCATTTGTGGATCTCCATCATCCATTTCGTATGATATGTTACAAATTTCAATTTGCACAATATGTTACAAATTGCAATTCGTACAACATGTTATGAATTTACTAAACGTACTGTATGATATGTTATGAATTCCAATTTGTTGGTGCTAATGTTAGCTAGGTGGCTAGGTGGCTAACACTAATGTTAGCTAGCTCTAGGGGTTATGGGTTAAAGTTAGGGTTAAGGTTAGGAGCTAGCTAAAGGGTTAAGGTTATGGGAAGGGTTAGCTAAAAGGGTTAGGGTTAGGGGAAGGGGTTAACTAAGATGCTAAGTGTACTGAACAAAAATATAAATGCAACATGCAACAATTTCAAATATTTTACTAAGTTACAGTTCATATAAGGAAATCAGTCAATTAGGCCCTAATCTATGGATTTCACATGACTAGGAAAACAGATATGCATCTGTTGGTCATAGATACCTTTAAAGAAAAGTAGGGGCGTGGTTTAGAAAACCAGTTAGTATCTGGTGTGACCACCATTTGCCTGATGCAGCACGACACATATCCTTCGCATAGAGTTGATCAGGCTGTTGATTGTGGTCTGTTGAATGTTGTCCCACTCCTCTTCAATAGATGTGAGAAGTTGCTGGGTATTGGCGGGAACTGGAACACACTATCATAAATGTTGATCCAGAGCATCCCAAACATTCTCAATGGGTGACATGTCTGGTGAGTATGCAGGCCATGGAAGAACTGGGACATTTTCCGCTTCGAGGAATTGTATACAGATCCTTGCAACATGGAGCCATGGCATTATCATGCTAAAACATGAGATGATGGCGGTGGATAATTGCCAAGACAATGGGCCTCAGGATCTCATCACGGTATGCCTGTGCATTGAAATTGCCAATGATAAAATTGTGTTAATTGTCTGTATGTTATGCCTGCCCATACCATAACCCCACCATCACCATGGGGCACTCTGTTCACAACGTTGACATCAGTAAACCGATCGCCCACCTGACGCCATACATGTGGTCTGTGTTTGTGAGGTTGGACATACTGCCAAATTCTATAAAATGACGTTGGATGCAGCTTATGGTATAGAAATGAACATTCAATTCTCTGGCAACAGCTCTGGTGGACATTCCTGTAGTCAGCATGCCAACTGCACACTCCCTCAAAACTTGAGACATCTGTGGCAATGTGTTGTGTGTCAAAACTGCGCATTTTAGAATGACCTTTTATTTTCCCCAGCATTTTATTTACCTTTATTTTAACTAGGCAAGTCAGTTAAGAACAAATTCTTATTTACAATGACGGCCTAGGAACAGTGGGTTAACTGCCTGTTCAGGGGCAGAACGACAGATTTGTACCTTGTCGGCTCGGGGATATGAACTTGCAACCTTTCAGTTACTAGCGCTCTAACCACTAGGCTACCCTGCCGCCCCAAGGTGAACCTGTGTAAGTTGAAAATGTGTAATGATTATGCTGTTTAATCATCTTGTTGATATGCCACACCTGTCAGGTGGATGGGTTATCTTGGCCAAGGGGAAATGTGCACTAACAGGGAAGTAAACAAATTTGTGCACAAATTATAAGAGAAATAAGCTTTTTGTGTGGATTGGAAATTCATGGGAGCTTTTATTTCAGCTCATGAGACATGGGACCAACACTTTACATGTTGCACTTATATTTTTGTTCAGTTTAGTTTTAAAGAAGTTAAAAAGTAGTAAGTAGTTGCGACGTTGCTAATTAGCTAAAGTTGTCCGTGATGAGATTCAAACATGCAACCTTTGGGTTGCTAGACATTCACATTATACATCCACCCACCCACCCTGACCAACCACCCTATTGCCTTTTAAGTAACCTTCTGTCTTATGTAACCACACCAAACGTAACATATACTAATTTGAGCATCCCAGATTTACGTTTACTATGTTACATGTAGTCTATGAAACCAGTCTGTATGAACACCTGCGGGGCTAAACAAAATGGAGATAAGTGCAGTAAAAAGCTCCCCAAACCAGCGCTAGTCTTAATATTTTAGTGCTTAGTAAAATTGCCCACGTAAAATAGGGCAGTTATTCCTCTGAAAGCATCCATAATCAGCGTGGGTTTGAAAAGACGGCACTCGAGCTGAACCAGAATTTAATTATGAATTCAATTTGAGGGTGTTCATTATATCCATTAGACAGTGTTGTAGTTTTTGGCGGAGTCTGACAGCCTTTCAAGGCGAGTGAAACCATTTTTGAAGGCCTCAGAGACATTCCATTCAGTCCAGTTCGCAGAAAATATTTGTCATTGCCAGGACATATTCATCACTGGTATGACAAAATGAAACAGTTCAACCATTTCACAGAACAACAACAAGCCACTGACAATGCTGATTGAGGGATGATTGGAGTTCAAGTGGGAAAAGTTGGCCCGTTGAATGCTTTGCTTTGTATTGAGCTGTTTTACATTTAACCCTGTTGTTATGGTTGGTCAAGGGTGTGACACCTTCTGTAACAGACAGTCACGGATAGTATGACCTGAATCTGACCTTTTACCTTTATTTAACCAGGCAAGTCAGTTAAGAACACATTCTTATTTTCAATGACGGCCTGGGAACAGTGGGTTAACTGCCTGTTCAGGGGCAGAACGACAGATTTGTACCTTGTCAGCTCGGGGGTTTTGAACTCACAACCTTCCGGTTACTAGTCCAACGCTCTAACCACTAGGCTACCCTGCCGCCCCGTAAGACCTTGCCTCTGCTACAGACAAAACTTTGCTTCAGAGACTGTGAGAGATGCTAGCCTGCCTGATCTGCGACCCACGTGACGAGAAAGCATAGAGAGGATGGTCTTAGCAAGACTAGAGCGATGCCTGATTGGTGATGTCATTTGGACTATATCCTGCATTCAGTTAGGTCACTACAACAAAAACAAACAAAAGTTGTTTTGTCTGGTGAAGAACAGACAGCCTTTGATGAAATTGTACTGCCAAATATAAAGGGACATAAAAGGGAAACATGCAAATGAAAGGGACATTTTGAAATGTGACCTCTTCCAGAAAAAACATGAAGATTGGGGACATTTTGAAACAGCTAATGGTATGCTCACATGAGGTTCATGCAGCCACTGGCGGTTTTAGCATGTAAATCTTGGTGGGGTAAAAAAAAGTGGGATGCATGCCAGCAAAGCCACTACACAACACAACTCTAAACAATACATTAAGTGCACTATAACGGTGACAAACGGTGCCCACAAACTGTTAGGGCCTACATAAAGCTGTCCCAACAGCAGAGTCCCAACAGCAGTCCCAACACCTTACCACTACTACACCTGGCTATCAGCAGAGCCTTGTATGGCAGCAAAACAGTTCCTTCAGCCTCATTTACTGCCTTTAAAAAAAAACATAGCTGATATGGCTGACTTGCTTAAACAAATGTGATTTCTACTGACAATTGAGATGTACAAACTATGGCATAAGGGGACGACAAGTGGATAAGAGGCCATCCATAATTTCGATTAAGACATTCATGAGCGAGCTAGGACGGACGTAGTCAATATAACTATTTGTTCAGCACTTTTGAATGTACAGCGACAGAATTCAGAACATGGGACGTTCTTACAGTGTTCTCCCTGTACACCAAATCAGAACGGTAGGATAAATAAAGGGGGCATATAAGCAGACAATGAAAGCTCTTACAATATTCAATGATTACATTGGTCAAAAAACAGGTTATAGGCTAAATGTGCACCACCAAGTCAGAACAGAAGGCAAAATTAAGAGGTGAAAATCGACCAAATTATTAGGGGGAGACACATGAGCTACTAACAGCTTACTTCACTTAGTACTACTTTCTTAGCAACAGTATGCAGTATGCATATCTCCCTGGCATATTACATCATTTTTGGACTCACCTTGTGCTGTGCTCACATGAACAGGAAGGTGGCGCGGTGGTCCTTCGTGGGCAAATTTTGTCATCAAACGTTGTCATCAAAGTCTGGAATTCTCTGGATTCGTGGTGCTTTCAAGACATCTAGGAACTCGAAAGAAAAAAAGGTCATCATGATGACGTCGGTATTCTTCGGGTCGTAGCTCTAGAAAGAGGCCCGAGTTCCCAATTTACAATTCCGAGTTCGATGAAAGTTCAAAACGTATTTTCCAAGTCGTTTTTCCTGAGTTCCCAGTTGTCTTGAACTCACTAAGTCAGATTTTGCAGTTCCGAGTTAACAATTGTTTTAAGCGCGGCACAAAACATGCTTCATTGACAGCATGGCCAATGTTGAATGTTTAGTATTTTTAACTAGAGAAAGAGACCCTTAATCTTAAACTTGGGACCACAAAACCACTCCACTGAATAGCAGGCTAATGATTACTTTGTGATGCTTGTGTTAGCCACTGATTTCTTCCAAACCACTCATTGTTGAATTTGCGATTTCCAACTTGTTGTGTAATGTTTATGTCCAATGGCCGATGAGCACCGATACGTTTTATATATAATTTCTCTTAATTATTTATCTTCATATGACAAAGATTAAAAAGGATTTGCCAGTAGATTATCGACTTGATACATGATGATGACTGCTAGCTAAGAGTTTAAAAGTATGATGTCCAATCAAAGCTACTGTTGAAATAATGTGATTTGATGTAATTTTGTCTGTGGCCAATGACCTTGATTCTTCTTGTATCAGCACTTCTAATGTAACTCCATGGCAGCACCCAAGGGTCTTACATTTTCGAGCTCTACCCCTAGACTTCGTGGTGACATAGTGTCCCCATGAGTGACAGAACACTGAGCCAATAACGTCGCAATGCTTCGTATTTTCTGCTGGCTTGTCCCACCATCACAGAAAGCACTGCACACCCGCATTTTGAAAACAAAAAAGAGACAATATTTGTATGTAGCTTTATTAACTCAATGATATATATATATATATATTTACATTGCTTGTAAACTGATATGTGACACGTATTAATGCCAAAATAACATGTAAAACAGGCAAGCCCCAACAACAACAAAAATATTTTTATTTATTTATTTTTTGCTAAAAATGTGGGGCTCAAAACAGGTGGGGCTCTGCATTATGATATGATTATGTGATATTATTATGATATGATAAGTTACCTACAGTACTATCTGAACTGAGAAGCTATAGGATCTTAAGGAATGTCTGGATTCCCGAAGAGAAGTTAACATCTCATGTCATCAGACTTGTAATTTACTTCATGCAAACCAAGAACAATCCCTCATTCATTAGATAGAAGAGGAATTTATTCACCCAACAGCTATGAATAATAAAGCCTTAATCAAAGCTTAGGTTACTCAAGTGCCCCATTTATTTATTCAATTTATTATACAGTACACGGTTAATGAGAACAACTGAACATAAAGTATCTCTTTCTCCTTTTCAGTGGCTGTATGGATACTTATTATACGTTGTTAAATCAATGCTAAATGATTACTTCAATAGTCTAAATAAATTCTGTTGAGAGCCATTGATGCACATGGAGTATTCCACCAGCCTATTTATTATCTAAAAGAATCCTTTGCTTTTCTATGATCTCAAATGCCATGGGGAAATAAGGATAAGAGTGACAATGTGCTGGCATGTGAATTCATGTCACATTGCAAGGCTCTCTAAATGGTTATGAATGACATGAATAGGTTTCAGCCCTGACAATGTAATTGATATATGACATTATGAGTGACAGTAGGACATTGATACAATGTTAACATGAATCTACCTTGCAATGTTAATGTTCACTATTTCCTTAAACACCCATGACGATGAGAAGTCAAAAAATGAAAAGAAGGACACTAGATTCAAAACGTTCAATTTAGATTTTTTTACGTGATGAGGTCATTAACTAAAATAGACACAATTTATTCTAACTTTCTTAACTTACTAATATAGCAAATCTTGACTTTAAATATGTGTGTGCAATATTGGAAGTTGTGTAGATATGCCCATGCAAGAAAATATAGCTGTGAGCAGCAATGAACTGGGTTCACAGGATGACAGAAAGGACACAAGATCAGTTGGATAACAAAGCAAGCACTATCGTGTAGAAACTATCTTCCTTTATGTGCAATTAGTGAAAGCATTACCAAGTTTATCTCTCAATACCACAAGGAAGATGCAAGTGAAGTTTAGTCTAGTGTTGTAGGTTGGTCATCTTTGAATGCAGCACTGTAATCATTCTTAAAGTCATGACTTGATTAAATTGTCATTTTTTTGTCACAGATCTACACATAATACCCCATAATGTCAAATGTTAAATGTGTACATATTAATTAAAAACTCAAATCTGAAATGTCTTGAGTCAATAAGCATTCAACCTCTTTGTTATGGCAAGTCTAAATAAGTTCAACAGTAAAAATGTGCTTAACAAGTCACATAATAAGTTGGTGTTTAAGATGATTGGCATTTAACATGATTTTTGAATGACTAACCCATCTCCGTACCCCACATCTGTAAGGTCCCTCAGTCGAGCATTTCGAATTTCAAACACAGATTTAACCACAAAGACCAGGGAGGTTTTCCAATGCCTCCAAAGAAGGGCACTTATTGGTAGATGGATAAAAAAAGCAGACATTTAATATCCATTTGAGCATGCTGAAGTTATTGATTACACTTTGGATGGTGTATCAATATAGCCAGTCACTAAAAGATACAGTTAATAAAACTCAGTTGCCGGAGAGGAAGGAAACTGCTCAGGGAATTCACCATGAGGCCAATTGTGACTTTGAAACAGTTACAGAGTTTAATGTCTGTGATAAGAGAAAATTGAGGAGGGATCGATAACATTGTGGTTATTCCACAATACTAACCTAATTAACAGAGTGAAAAGAAGTAAACCCGTAGAGAATAAAAATGTTCCAAATCATGCATCTTGTTTGCAAATAAGGCACTAAAGTACTGTAAAAAATGTGGCAAAGCAATTAACTTTATGTTCTGAATACAAAGTGTTACGTTTGGGGCAAATCCAATACAACACATTACTGAGTCCCGCTCTCATATTTTCAAACATAGTCGTGGCTGCATCATGTTATGGGTGCGTTTGTAGTCATTAAGGACTGGGGAGTTTTTCAGGATAAAAAAAATAATGGAATGGAGGAAAACCTGGTTTAGTCTGCTTTCCACCCCACACCGGTTTCAATTTAAATCGGATTGAAAATCTACGGCAAGACCTGAAAATGGTTGTCTAGCAATGACCAACAACCAATTTGACAGAGCTTGAATAATTTTGAAAAGAGTATGGGTAAATGTTGCACAATTCAGGTGTGGAAATCTCTTAGAAACTTACCCAGACTGATTCACAGCTGAAATCACTGCCAAAGGGGATTCTAACATGTATTGACTCAGGGGGTTGAATACTTATCTAATCGATTTATATTAGTGTTTTATTTTTCATAAATGTTTTACATATGTTAAAATTTTTCTTCCACTTTGACATTAGAGTATTTTGTGTAGATCGTTGACAAAAAATAACAATCAAATCCACTTTAATCACACTTTGTAATACAACAAAAAGTCAACGGGTGTGAATACTTTCTGGAAGCACTGTATATATCATGTTTTAGGGAAGACCCAGATGCTGGAAACTGGAGACAAAAGGCTGTGAGACATGTTTTATTTTAGACACATGAAAAGTAGGATGTATACGGAGGGTACGGGCCAACAGAAGATGAACAGCAGAGGGGCTAATGACCTTGGAGATGGGGGAAAATCAGGGGGAAAGTTTGTGGGACTCCACTCGGCAGATCCTGGTTGGACAGCCATACCCTCTGTCCGAGACGATACTGGGGAGCCGGGGTCCAGTGGAGGTCCGCTTGTCGTTGATACCTGGAGGTGGTCTTGAGAAAGGCCAACCGGGCTCTCTTCCAGGTACGACGACAGCGGCGGCCAAACTTCTGGGCTGAAGGTATGCCGTCCTCTTACTCAGGGAAGAGCGGGGGCTGATAGCCCAGGGCACACTCAAAGGGCGAGAGACCCGCGGCAGAGCAAGGAAGGGTCTTGCGGGTGTATTCGACCCACACTAGTTGCTGCCTCCAGGTGGTGGGGTTGGCGGAGACCAGCCCTCGTTTCCAAGTCTTGGTTGGCTCGCTCCAACTGCCCGTTGGACTGGGCGTGGAACTCGGAGCACAGGCTGGCCGATGACCCAATGAGTGTGCAGAACACCTTCCAGAACCAGGACGAGAACTGAGCTCCCCTTGTTGGAGACCATGTCTACTTGGAGTCCATGGATCCGGAAGACATGCTGCACCATGAGCTGGGCCGTCTCTTCGGCAGAGGGTAGTTTGGGGAGAGGAATGAAGTGAGCGGCTTTGGATAACCGATCCACTATCCAGTGTTGCCATCAGATGGGGGGAGACCCATGACAAAGTCCAGGGCTATGTGAGACCAGGGACAGTGAGGGACAGGCAGAGGTTGAAGGAGACCAGCCAGAGCTTGCTGAGCAGTCTTGTTCTGCTCAAAGACCGTGCATGCGGCGACAAAGGAATCATGGTAGGCCACCAAAAGCGTTGTCGCTCAAAGGCCAGGGTCCGACGGGAGCCCGGGTGGCAGGCAAGCCTGGAGGAGTGGGCCCACTCCAGAACAGAGGAGCAGGCCGTGTCAGGAACAAACACCAGGGGTTCGGCTGGGAATGCTGTGCCTCACAAACTTGCTTCCCTATCCCCCAGCTGAGTCCCGTCGCCAGGCACGAGGTGAGAAGGATGCTCTCGGGTTCCAGTGTTGTAGCCATGGGGATATAGCGGCGCGACAGCGCATCTGGCTTGACATTCTTGGATCCTGTTCGGTATGAGAGGGAGAAGTTGAACCTGGTTAAAAGCAGGACCCATCTAGCTTGCCTGGAATTGAGCCGCCTGGCGGTGCGGCGATATTCCAGGTTCTTGTTGTTGGTCCACACAATGAATGGATGTTCCGCCCCTTCCAGCCAGTGCCTCCACTCTCCCAACACCATCTTCGCCGCGAGAAGCTCACGATTCCCCACAACGTAGTTCCTCTCTGTAGCGATGAAGCAATGGCAGAAGGCAGCACAGGGAAGTAACTTGACGTCCAGGGAAGAATGCTGGGACAGAACAGCCCCCCACTCCGACATCTGAAGCATTGGCCACCACCACGAACTGGCGGGATGAGTCAGGACGAACCAAGATGGGAGCTGTGGTGAAATGGTGTTTGAGATCCAGGAACACCCGTTCAGCAGCTGGTGACCATGTGAACGGAACCTTGGGAGAGGTGAGTGCAGGCAGGGGGAAGCCAGGGGGCTGTAACCCTGGATAAAGCAGCGATAAAAGTTTAAACTTTGTAGCTTAACCCTGGACGTAGGCTGGCGCCAATCCACCACCACTCTCACCTTCCCGGGATCCATCTGTACACTCCCTTCAGTAATGATGTAACCCAGGAAGGGGAGGGTGGAGCGATGGATTTCGCACTTCCCAGCTTTCACAAAAAGCTGGTTCTCCAAGAGGCGTTGGAGAACCTGTCGGACGTGTAGCACGTGTTCTTGGGCGGCGCTCGAGAAGATGAAGGTAGATGAGGATGAACCGGTTCAACATGGCAGAGAACATCATTAACCAGAGCCTGGAACACAGCAGGGGTATTGGCAAGCCTAAATGGCATGACCAGATCCTCGCAGTGACCGCTGGTCATGTTGAAGGCAGTCTTTCACTTGTCCCTTTCCCGTATCCGCACCAGATGGTAGGCGTTCCATACATCCAGCTTGGAGAACATGGTGGCCCCATGAAGCAGCTCAAAGGCCAAGGAGATGAGTGGTAGCGGGTAGCGGTTCTTCACCGTGATGTCGTTGAGACCCCGGTAGTCGATGCACGGGTGTAGGGTTTTGTCCTTCTCCACAAAGATGAACCCTGCGCCGGCAGAGGGAGGCAGAGGGAAGGCTGAACCCTGCAGCTAGGGAATACCCCAGGAAGACGTCCCGGGGCAGGCTGTGCTGACTTCAGGCAATGAGCGTGGCAGAACGGGTACCAGCCCATGATGGCATTGGCATGACCAGTTAATAAGGAGATTGTGTCGCTGGAGCCAAAATAATCACAATACCACAGGAACCTGAGGAAATTTAATGAGCAGGAATTGGATCGTCTCACTGTGGTTCCCTGACACCATAGGATGATGGGGGTGGTACTGGGGGTGACCTGGCCTATAGAGTGCCTATCCAGTGCTCTAACGTCCATGGGAATGGAGAGGGGCCTAGTGGGGATGCCTAACTCAGACGCCACGGTAGCGTCCATAAATCTCTCATCGGCCCCAGAGTCGATGAGTACCCAGAGAGGTTTCAACTGGTTTCCCCACAGCAAAATGGCATGAAAAGGGGTGCGAGTAAGGGAAGGTAAAAGTCTTCCATTTGGCCCAGCAGAGTACTCACTCCTACTGGTGAGTCTGATCTTTTAGTGGACAGGTGGAGAAGAAATGACCAGTAGTCCCGCAATATAGGCAACTCTTAGTGTGAATCCTGTATAGCGGTTCGGCTAGAGACAGCCTATCTCTGCCTAGTTGCATTGGCTCGGGAAGAGGTGAATCGGTGGTCTTCGCAGATTCTTGGGGGAACTTGGGTAGTCTCGGATTCTCTCGGCAATGGAGCTGTCGGGGACATCCAGGATGCCTCAGAGGCGAGGTGGATTCCTTGGACGGAAATCAAATCTCCTTTCCTTCCTTCGTTCCCGTACTCGCCCATCGATCCGAATGGTCAAGGCAATGAGCCAGTCAAGATCCATCAGTAGTTCCCGGGCTGCAAGCTCATCCTTTACTTCCTCCGATACTCCATGCAGGAACATGTCAAACAGCGCTTCCGGGATCCAGGCACTCTCAGCTGCCAACGTGCGGAAATCCACCGCATAGTCTGCCACACTGCGGGAGTCTTGTCGAAGCTCGTGTAACTTCCGGGCAGCCTCTCTCCCAGACAATGGAGCATCGAAAACTTTCTTTACCTCTGCTATGAACTTCTCCCAACTGAAATATACCGTGACTGCTGTTCCCACACTGCCATAGCCCAGGTGAGAGCCCTCCCGGACATAAGCGTAATGAGGTACGCTATCTTAGAGCGGCTATCTTAGAGCGGCTATCTTAGAGCGGCTATCTTAGCGCAGTCTGAGGGGAAGGAGGAAGGCTGCAGATTGATGATGAAGGAACACTGAGCGAGAAACCCCCAACAGGTGCCCGACTCTCCATTGAAGCGTTCCGGGGGAGGTAAGTGGGTTTCCAGGGAAACCAGGGTGGCTGGGGAGGTGGCAATGCTCAGTCATGGCATTTGGCCAAAGTCTGGAACTCTTCCATAAGACCATGAAGCAACTCCTTGTGCCTTCTGATGGTGGCTTCTTGGGAGGAGATGGTATCGCGGAGCTGGTCCGAGTCTGCTGGGTCAGTCATGGCCAGTTCGTACCATCACGTTTTAGGGAAGACCCAGATGCAGACAGTGTCAAAGCAACAAAAGTTTATTACGAGAACAGGGGCAGTCAAAACGACAGGTCAAGGGTAGGCAGAGGTCAGTAATCCATATCAGAGTCAAAAGGTACAGAACGGCAGGCAGTCTCAGGGTCAGGGCAGGCAGAGGTCAATAATCCAGGGTGGTGTGACAAGATACAGATCGGCAGGCAGGCTCAGGGTTAGGGCAGGCAGAAATTGTCAAAACCGGGAAAACTAGAAAATAGGAACTATAGAAAAGACAGGAGCAAGGGGGAAAACACTGGTAGGCTTGACGTACAAAACAAACTGGCAACAGACAAACAGAGAGCACACTGGGGATAATGGGGAAGATGGGCGACACCTGGAGGGGGGTGGAGACAAGGACAAAGACAAGTGAAACAGATCAGTGTGTGACAGTATATACCAAATCTGGAGTCAATTTGACTTCTGGTTCATGAGAAGATGATTGCTGACCATTTTGAGCATTACATGGAACCCAAACCGTCTGCGCGCGTGCGCCATCGTGCATAAATGTATTTTGTCCCCCTACACCAAGCGCAATCATGACACGCAGGTTAAAATATCAGAACAAACTCTGAACCAATGGCATTAATTTGGGGACAGGACGAAAAGCATTAAACATTTATGACAATTTAGCTAGTTATCTTGCATTTGCTAGCTAAGTTGTCCTGGGATATAAACATTGGGTTGTTATTTTACCTGAAATGCACAAGGTCCTCTACTCCGACAATTAATCCACACATAAAAACCGTCAACCAAATTGTTTCTAGTCATCTCTCCTCCTTCCAGGCTTTTACATCGTTTAACTTATATGGTGATTGGCATCTAAACTTTCATAGTATTACCACGACTACCGGCAACAGTTCGTCTTTCAATCACCAACGTGGGTATAACCAATGAGAAGATGGCACGTGGGTATCTGCTTCTATAAACCAATGAGGAGATGGGAGAGGCAGGAATTGCCTGCGCGATCTGCGTCAGAAATAGGAATGACTTCTATTTTAGCCCTTGGCAACGCAGACGCTCGTTGATGCGCGCGAGCAGTGTGGGTGCAATAATTGAATAACAGAGATTCCTACATTTATTTTGCAACGCTCGCGCACGCGACGCGAGCAGTGTAGTAAGGGTATTAGCATTACATATGCAAAGATGTTTTTGCATTAGCATATGTGCTAATGTGCATTTATGGTTACAGTGCAACTATATATGAATATAGCAATAAATTATTCTCACAACCAGACTAGTCTAAATACAACATCTTGAGCAGTGGTGTAAAGTAAAAATACTTTAAAGTACTACTTAAATTGTTTTTTGGGGGGGTATCTGTACTTTACTATTCATATTTTTGACAACTTTTACTTTTACTTCACTACATTCCAAAAGAAAGTAATGTACTTTTTACTCCATACATTTTCCCTGACACACAAAAGTACTTGTTACATTTTTATTGGCTAGCAGGACAGGGAAATGGTCCAATTCATGCACTTATCAAGAGAACATCCCTGGTCATCCCTTTTGCCTCTGATCTGGCGGAATCACTAAACACGGCTTCTTTTGTAAATTATGTCTGAGTGTTGGAGTGGGCCCCTCGTTATCCGTAAATAAAAAAACAAGAAAATGGATCCACCTAGGTTGTTTAATATAGGGAATTTGAAATTATTCATACTTTTACTTTCAATACAGTGAAGAGGCCACTCCGGGATGCTGGCCTTCTAGGCAGAGTTCCTTTGTCCAGTGTCTGTGTTCTTTTGCCCATCTTATTGGCCAGTCTGAGATATGGCTTTTTCTTTGCAACTCTGCCTAGAAGGCCAGCATCCCGGAGTCGCCTCTTCACTGTTGACATTGAGACTGGTGTTTTGCGGATACTATTTAATGAAGGTGCCAGTTGAAGTCTTGTGAGGCGTCTGTTTCTCAAACTAGACACTCTAATGTGCTTGTCCTCTTGCTCAGTTGTGCAGAGGGGCCTCCCACTCCTCTTTCTATTCTGGTTAGAGACAGTTTGCGATGTTCTGTGAATGGAGTAGTAAACAGGGTTGTATGAGATCTTCAGTTTCTTGGTAATTTCTCACATGGAATAGCCTTCATTTATCAGAACAAGAATAGACTGACGAGTTTCAGAAGAAAGTCCTTTGTTTCTGGCCATTTTGAGCCTGTAATCGAACCCACAAATGCTGATGCTCCAGATACTCAACTAGTCTAAAGAAGGCCCGTTTTATTGCTTCTTTAATCACGACAACAGTTTTCATCTGTGCTGACATAATTGCAAAAGGGTTTTCTAATGATCAATTAGCCTTTTAAAATTAGAAACTTGGATTAGCTAACACAACGTGCCATTGGAACACAGGAGTGATGATTGCTGATAATGGGCCTCTGTACGCCTATGTAGATATTCCATTAAAAACTCAGCCATTCCCAGCTACAGTAGTCATTTACAACATTAACAAAGTCTACACTGTATTTCTGATGAATTTTATGTTATTTTAATGGATGAAAAAATGTGCTTTTCTTTCAAACTTATGAACGGTAGTGTACATACAAAGTTTCAAGTCTCTAGGTCAAACGGGGCGACGGATATGAGGGTTTAATGGAGACTGCTTATAACAGCGGCCCCTATAGGCCAATCAGTGCCATTATTTTTGACCAAGTTACCCGTGGCCTCTAGTTTCTGTGTGTTAAGTTAGAAAAAAAGTTACCAATCTATGCTTGAGTTATTTGACCATGTCAAGGCTGTGAACCCTTAAAAAGGTGATTGCACAGGATCTCCTTTTCAAATCAAACACTCTTCGTTCCTTGAACTGCTCTCCGTTTCTTCCCAGTCAACTTCTGTGACAGCACGTGATGAATATGTAAATCTCGGTGAGAACATCATCTTCCCACTTAATTACCTCGCAACCAACTCGCTAATTCGCCATAAGAGTCTCACCCTGAAACTATTATTGTTAGCCCCATCTTCGAAATCACTGTTGACTGATGACTAATGTCTAGTGGTGGAGGAAATGAGGCTACGAACCCTCTGATGGACGGGATTATCACACCCTGTCAATCATCACTGCATTTAGTTCAGATGAAGCTTCAGAATGTGGAGAAGAGGCATGATCTCCCATGAGTTGCATGAGTCAGTCAATCATACGGGCAGAGGGCATAAGCCTGCTACTCATCGTAGGGCAAAGTCAGGCTTAACTTGATAGGTCACTGTCGAGTCCTGCTGAACGTAATAACCACGCAGTGTTCCTCATCTCCTTTTGAAAATATGTTTAATCAAGGCAATTTATTTCAGTATTTATTTAGGGCAGGTTATTACAAAAACCAACCCATAGAGCAGGGATGGGTAACTTCAGTCCTTGGGGACCTGATTAGTGTCACACTTTTGCCCCAGCCCCAGCTAACACACCTGACTCCAATAATCAACTAATCATGATCTTAATTGTAGAATTCAATTAGATGAATCAGCTGTGTTTGCTGGAGTTGCCCATCCCTGCCTTATAGAGTCTACACTAGTGTTTCCCAAACTCCAGGAAACCCTGTGAAGAACTAGTTTTGGTTGCAGGTAAAAAAAACTTTTGGGTTCAGGTAGAACCCTTTTCGGTTCCATGCGGAACACTTTCCACAAAGGGTTGTACATGGAACTCAAAAGGGTTCTACCTGAAACCGAAAAGGGTTATACCTGGAACCAAATGTGGTTCTCAGATGGCGACAACTGAAGAACCCTTTTGGAATCCATTTTTCTAAGAGTGTAGACCAGGGGTACTCAAATCTTATCAAACGAGTTCTGGAGTATTACTGGTTCTCTGTTCTACCTGATAATTAATTGCACCCACCTGGTGTCCCAGGTCTAAGCTAGTCCCTGATTGGGAGGGAACAATGAAAAAAGCAGTGCAACTGGCTTCAAGGTCCAAATTATAATTTGAGGGGTCTAGACCCTACTCCCCAGTCACTCTTAGATTTAAGAAATATGGTGATTGCTTTGCCTTGCCTTCTGATAGGCTAGGTGGAACTTATGCCATATTAATAATTGATGTCTACCCAATCTATTCAGGTCTACAAGAGTGTCTTGTGTCTAGGTCAATTTGAGTTTCGTCTCTAGAGAATTTTCCTTCAGCCCATCAGTGTGGTGCAGTAGCAGGGTCATACTGTAATAGAAGTGTATAGGATCTATGAAACACATAGGATGCATCCCAGAGCCCTGGTCAAAAACAGTGCACTATATAGGGAATAGGGTGCCATTTGGGACACAACATAGTAGGAGGGTTTTGGTCTTATTCACAGTATAACAGAATGTTCATTTTATTCTGCTGAATGTGCTGTAAGTTCATTATGATTTACCAAGCAAATCAAAATTGCACTTGCCCAAATACACGGGGAAAGATATGTGCAAATATAAATAATTGTTTCATTTGCACCCCAGCATCAAGGTCCCTTTTGCCAATTGAGGGACATATATGCTCCAGAAGCCCTGAAAACTAAGTGTTCCAAAATCCATAATTCCAATAGACTGTCTTAGAACCTCAGTTTGATTCAGACCACTTTAATATACACCATTTAGAAGGGCTTATACAGGGGATAGTTCCTAAGTTCTGAGCTTTGAATAGGCTATGCATCAGCAGAAAAATAAAAGCACGTTAGAGGAGTGAGATATGGAATTATTGGAGACCTGAACAGAAGAAAGATGAATTGGAGGGAAGCGTTGTATACAAACCAAAAGTGTTAAGGAAGAAAGAAAGCGACAAGGACCCCAAATCTAATTTCCACAGCAATATTTTCACCTTTCAACATCCTTTTACTATGCACAGAAAATGTCAAATTTACTGACTTAAGCTGCTTTCTCTTATTATTTTAGTCAGTCTAAGAGGAACAGAAGCTTTGAACTTTGCTTAAGAGATAATTATTTATTCTTACTTAATGCAATGTTGGGTGAGTCATGTTCACCAAAGCCTCCATGACTGATTACAGTGTAGCACAGGGCCCTACTGATACTACTGTATTCCAATGCTGATACCTGTGGATCCCACTCCCTCTCTCTCTAACTTTTTCCTAACGCTCTCTCCTCTGTTTACACATTTTATTTTTCACTCATTCTCTGTCTCACTTGCCCTATTTCTTCTCTTTCTTTCTCCCTCTTTCTTTAATTATTTCAGTCTACCTCTGCCTGTGTTGCTTTCCCTCTATCTCCCTGCTCTCCCTCTCTGCTCCCCTCTCCCTTTTATTTAGCATAATCAGCTGTCTAGACAGTAACCTCTGCAGACAGATCAACAGGAATACCTGAGAGAGCCAGTTATATTGTGTTAACAGACAGATGAGGTCCAGAGACTGTGAATGCATTATTATGCACACTTCATTTTCACAAATGAATCTTCATTTATCCCACTGAGATCTTCATAGGACAATGCAAACTTTGTAATTCATTATTTCCCCTCGACGAAGCTAGATTTTTTTCTGTCAGTGTTTTTACATTGCACTTTGGAAAGTACAGTGGGGCAAAAAAGTATTTAGTCAGCCACCAAATGTGCAAATTCTCCCACTTAAAAAGATGAGAGAGGCCTGTCATTTTCATCATAGGTACACTTCAACTATGACAGACAAAATGAGAAAAAAAAATCCAGAAAATCACATTGTAGGATTTTTTATTAATTTATTGGCAAATTATGGTCTAAAATAAGTATTTTGCACAATTGTTGGCTGACTAAATACTTTTTTGCCCCACTGTATGTCTGGACATGTTTGAGTTAAAACTGACCGAAGAAAGTGTTAGAGATGGCATCTCTAACATAGAAGAAGGCTCATACCATGTAACTTATATGCTGTCGTGGACATATGTAACACAATTGTAACTTCTGTCCCAGGACTGTGAGATTTGATGAGTAACAAGGAACAATTGTTCCGGGGTGTGCTGGTTTTATGTCACTGTGTAACGGTTTTCCTGCACTTCTGAGGAGGAGTAAGAAGGATCGGACCAATATGCAGCGTGGTAAGTGTTCGTCATTTTATTAAACTGAACTGAACACTACAATACAAAGTAAACAAAAAGAACAAACGAAACAGTTCCGTCTGGTAACTAATACAAAGACAGAAAACAACTACCCACAACCCATAGTGGGAAAACAGGATGCCTAAGTATGGTTCTCAATCAGCGACAACGATAAACAGCTGCCTCTGATTGGGAACCATACCAGGCCAAACACAGAAATACAAAAACATAGAACAACACATAGAATGCCCACGCCTACTCACGCCCTGACCAAACTAAAATAGAGACATAAAAAAGGAACTAAGGTCAGGACGTGACACACTGGTTAATTTCGTGGGAGTGCGCCTACACCCGGCATCTTTGAATTTGGACCTGGTTCCCGCCACTCACACTTGTTTCATATCTCATACCTTTCCCCGAGAACATAATCGAGTAAGTGTTTGTCAGTGTTTGTGAGATTTTGATTCCGCCAGTATTGCTTAGATGCTATAGTGATGCTGAGGATGTGTGATCCAAGGTGTGAAGTTTGCCATAGACGGTGTTGGAGCAAGTTTTATGAAGACAAAACAGTAAAAAAGTGGATTGGTCCTTCGAGCCGAATGTACCAACTTTGTATTTCATATTTTAGCAGAGGAACAAAAGTAAAGATGTAGAAGCACTGACTTACAATAATCACTGTTCCAATTAATCTAAACTCTATTACATTCTGACACGACTTTTTGAGTGCACTTAAATAATGTAATGATTGTAGTAGTCTTTGAGTTGCTTGCTTACAGCTGAGGGCAATAAGATCTCATCAACTCACTGCATTATTAGACGTTTGTCCAACATGCCTATAACGTCAGATTTGGACTTTGACAGAGATATGGAATTATAACTTGAGTGACTTATCTTGTCAAAATCCTGACTTTAGCCGTCATATAACCAAACCAACCAAAAACAAAAATTGCCGCTTTTCACATGGGGCTTGAACTAGCGATGTTCAGGTTACACCACCTTCCAAAACAAATCTAGCCAAAAACAATGAATATAGGGACAAAATAACAACAAATTCCTGTACATGCAAATGTGTTTGGTAAATACCCCTCAAAAAAATCTATTACCAGCCCAGGCGTTTATTTGCTTAAATCACTGAACACAACAGGCGTAGAGACAGCCTTCCATTTGAGCCAGGTGTCTACTTCCTTAATGCACAAAGCTTTTGGGTCACGTATACTCCCTCTCCGGCCTCTAGGTCATCAGGCTGCTGATTATCCCGCACACCTGTCACCATCGTCAAGCGCACCAGCGCCTCATGACACTCACCTGGACTCCATCAACTCCTTGATTATCTTCCCTATATCTGTCACTCCCCTTGGTTCTTTCCTCAGGTGTAATTGCGTTGTTTGTGTTTCATGTTTATTGGTTTGTTTATTTATTAAAACACTCACTCCCTGTACTTGCTTCCCGACTCTCAGCGCACTCGTTACACAATTGTTAATTTGCATAGTTAATTGTTTATTTCCAACATCCACTTCCAGCATTTGTCAATTTAATCATTTCCTGCACCATGTGTAATAATTTTCACACTGTCACATTTCTTTTGTCTTAGTATGCCTTTATAAAAACATTTAAAAACTTTTCCATGACAGAATAATTATTATCCTCTTTTGACTGTGCCCTTTTAATCCGTTCTTACTATAGGACGATATTACAGTTTTTAGGGGTCGGTACTCCTGAACTTGTTGACTGTTTTTTACTTGCCGGTTAGCTAGCAGTTGTTAGCTGCTAATGGCTAACAGTTTCTTACTGGCGATACAAACGCATGATTGCCATAATTTGAGTAATTACTGAATTATTTAATGTAACAAATCAAACATTAAACCTCAAACAATTCATGGTACCCTTGTAAACAATTCATTTAGACCAGGCGTTTATTTGAAACAGGCGTTTATTTTTACCTGAAATGTGTGACATTGTCCGGCTATTAAAAGGGACAGGCGGCTATTTGAGACTACGCGTTTTTGAAGTTAAGGTAAAGCTGATTCTGAGATTACTAAACACTTGTGATGTTCTGTCTTATTAGTAATCACTTTTTGTCCCTTCTGAGGTGTTTGTAGGCGGCAATAGATCCAGGCCCCTCTCATCACAGATACTAGTCATGAAGGAGTCTGACTTAAAGATCCAACCCAGCTCCTATCACAGAGAAAGAGAGGGAGAGAGAGAGAAAGACTGTCACCATACAGTCTTGGAAGCCAACAGTAAATACACGGTTGAGATTATGATTCACAGCTATTTCACAATGGACATGTGCCAGCATGGTACTGACTGGTTGACATTACTCACCCTGGTCCAGGAGTAGTCCATTGCAGCACCATGGATGGGGGGGGGCACCTCCTTACAACATACAAGACAAACACACACAGTACTGATTACATTATCAATGGTGGTTGTGTCCTCCATTACTCTGAAAAGAGACTTGTGTTTTGCCCCAGCCTCCTTCTCTGGTGATTTGTTGTTGTTGTTTTTTTTACATAGAAAATACACAATAATGTTGTTGTTTGTTGGCATATTTTTTGGGGTCAGCTGAAGTCCTCAAATGCTAGCTATCCACTGGGCACAGACACCAACGTCTATTTCACGTTGGTTCAACATAATTTAAAGGACATGGAAACAACATTGATTCAACCAGTGTGCCCAGTGGGTAGCTAGTTTGCTTGATTATTTAGCAGGGATCTTACAGTTGCTAGCCTGTTTGAGTTGAAACATTACTGAAAGCAAGCTGGCGACATGCATCAAACATGTTGTCAGGTTTGCTTGATTATGAACTATCTAGCTACCTCTAGTTGGCAGGGATCAAACCTGTCTTCAGGTACAATGTTAGCTATGCAAATCTTCCTCTCACATTACATGTTAGGTATAGGCTATGTATTTAGCTAGTTAGGTACATCACAGTATCATAGCCTAGTATCATAGCGGCATAGCCTATCAAATAATGACATGTAGCTAGCTAACAAAACATAGCAACACACCAGTTTCAGGTTTGACAGTTGACAGCCCATGTAGAAGTTAGTCAGATGTAACGCTAATCCATATCCTGGCCATCTGCCCTAAATCGCCAGTAAGCCGTGACGAACTCACTTACAAAACTCAGGTTTGGACCAGACTGACTTTATCCTATATATTTATCCTATATCCTTTATCCTATATACACTTTGTAGTCCATTTTGACACTAGAATTAATGTTTCTGACTCATATCGATGTGACATAGGCTGTTTAAAACCACAGAAGTTGGTTCTAAGGAGCAGTTAACCTTAAATGTACAAATTTACAACCAATAGAGTCTGGCTCTTAACTTTGCCTAGTCATGTCCTGAACAAACCCACTGCACTGCAGTCTGTCTCCTTAACACCCAGATCCTGTGGTGACCTTCACAACACCCAGGGGTAATTGAGTTGGAGGGTGGGGGGGGGCTCTAAGTCTGTCTGTGTCCCAAATGGCACCCTATTCCCTACATAGTTCACTACATTTGACCAGAGCCCTATGGGCCCTGGTCAAAAGTAATGCACTATATAGGGAATAGGGTCCCATTTGGGACACCACTTCTTGAGTTTCCTCGTGACGAGCCAGGCCCAGGCAGCTGATGGGATTAATGTGATTTTGGTGTTTTTTACTCCCTGTGCAGACAGACAGACAGACCTGCCTCTGTTTGGTGGATGTTTTGGGTGAGCGTCGCTCCCTTGTTTGTCGCAGACAGAGACCCCAAGCAACCCTGTGTTTCAGAGTAGAGGGAGCCGCAGGACGCATGATGCATCGGTGGTGGACGGATAGAGAGAGAGATAGAGGGAGGGAGACAGAGAGGGAAATGAAGGGGGGAAGGGGAGGGGGGTGTGGAAATAACAGTGGGAAAGCAGAAGGAGAGAGATAAATTGTGGTGTTGAGTAAAAACAGCATTTTCGTCTCTCCCCTTGAAGCCAAGGGATAAAGGGAGAGTATTATCAGGTGAAAGCTGAGACTGGAAAATTTAATTGGAGTGAACAGCTGATAGATACATAAAGTATGGAGGCTTTTTAAGGAGAAATAAAGCCTCTCTGTTTGTCTTTCTTCATGTGGTCAGAATCAGTTGACCCACATGACACTGTCGGTGGTCCGGAGCATCAGACAAGAGCGTGTGATGTGGCAGTGTGAGTGAGCTAATGCATTTATGCAGACAGAGACATTGTCTAGACAGTAGTGCCCCCAAAAAAAGAAAGTACAAATGTAATGAATGTTTGTCAGATTGCCTGACTCTGCGTGGATTATAAAAGGTGCCTGGTGTCTCGGTGCGTGGGTAGATGCTTGAAAAGGTTTTCTGAAGACTTTTGTCTGTCTGCCGCTTTCAGGTGGTTAAATGAACTTTTATTTAACTAGGCAAGTCAGTTAAGAACACATTCTTATTTATAATGATGGCCTACCAGGGAACAGTAGGTTAACTGCCTTGTTCAGGGACAGATTTTTACCTTGTCAGCTCGGGGATTCAATCTAGGAACCTTTCGGTTACTGGCCCAATGCTCTAACCACTAGACTACCTGCCACCCCAAAAATTGTGCGCTGTCCGGGAATCAAACTCGGGTTGAAAGAATGGGAATCTTCCATGATACCATTACACCAGCGGCACAAATCAGGAGACTTTCAATGTCAAAGTAACTTTCTCTCCCTCAAACATTTGTTGAAGGTGAAGATAAGGAATGTGTCCCAGATGGCACCCTATTCCCTTTATAGTGCACTACTTTTGACCAGGGCCCATAGGGTTCTGGTCAAAAGTAGTGCACAATGCAGGGAATAGGGTGTCATTTGGGATGGACATGGTGGTTTGCTGTTGCAGGGGGTATTTGTGTATCAGCAAAGTGAATGCTAGATATTGACAGACGGTATAGCTGAGGTTATTATGCAAACATGTTATTACAAAGCATTACCCTGAAATTACGCATAGTAGACTCAGTTCCAATATCCACATTAGCATACTACTTAGAATTAAGCAATGTGTGCAAGCATTCTAAGTGACAGTATGACCATTGGAACATAGCCTGTAGTCAGACGTTTTTTAAACATATATTTCTAGTAATTATCCACTTTCTGTGATGACATACCTGAGGTCACAGTGCACATGTACAATTATAGACAAAACATATATAAATTGGGATCATAATTCGAAGATGTCACAAAATGTTCAAATCAAAATACAATTCAACTATTCCTTTAGCTCCCCTCCCCTAACAAACCTACTTTCACATGCACGCATGCACACCCACACACCACTCGCACGCACACACGCATGCATGCATGCACGCACACGTACAGAAACACGAACACACTCCCACGTACCAATTAACAGGCAAAAGGCAGAGGGAAAGATTACTGCTTCACCATGGCGACACAACTCCACGTGTTTTGCCATTTGTGCTCTGTTGATTGGGGAGGTTTTTACAGTATCCCCTTCTGGCTGGCATTTGGATTAAGCTAAATTGAAAGGACATTTTGCAGCCTTTTATTAAAGAAATTAGATATTTAAAAATTGAAAGAGGACTGGTCCACTGATCTAGGATCCAGATACTCCTAATTTGGTGATACAGTGCCATGCAAAAGTATTCATCCCCCTTGGCTTTTTTCCTATTTTGTTGCATTACAACCTGTAATTTAAATGGGTTTGTATTTTGATTTCATGTAATGGACATACACAAAATAGTCCAAATTGGTGAAGTGAAAAAATGTACTTGTTTCAAAAAATCCCAAAAATTAAATAAAACTGAAAAGTTATGCGTGCATATGTATTTACCCCCTTTGCTATGAAGCCCCTAAATAAGATCTGGTGCAACCAATTACCTTCAGAAGTCACATTATTAGTTAAATAAAGTCCACCTGTGTGCAAGTGTCACATGATCTGTGACATGATCTCAGTATGTCGTCACAGAAAGTACACCTGTTCTGAAAGGTCCCAGAGTCTGCAACACCACTAAGCAAGGGGCACCACCAAGCAAGACCAAGGAGCTCTCCAAATAGGCCAGGGACAAAGTTGTGGAGAAGTACAGATCAGGGTTGCGTTATAAACTTTGAACATCCCACGGAGCACCATTAAATCCATTATTAAAAAATTGAAAGAATATGGCACCACAACAAACATGCCAAGAGAAGGTCGCCCACCAAAACTCATGTACCAGGCAAGGACGGCATTAATCAGAGGCAACAAAGAGACCAAAGACCACCCTGAAGGAGCTGCAAAGCTCCACAGAGGAGATTGGAGTATCTGTCCATAGGACCATTTTAAGCCGTACACTCTACAGAGCTGGGCTTCACGGAAGAGTGGCCAGAAAAAGCCATTGCTTAAAGAAAAAAATAGCAAACACGTTTGATGTTCGCCAAAAGGCATGTGAGAAACTCCCCAAACATATGAAAGAAGATACTCTGGTCAGATGAGACTAAAATTGAGCTTTTTGGCCATCAAGGAAAATGCTATGTCTGGCACAAATCCAACACCTCATCACCCCAAGAACACCATCCCCACAGTGAAGCATGGTGGTGGCAGCATCATGCTGTGGGGATGTTTTTCATTGGCAGGGACTGGGAAACTGGTCAGAATTGAAGGATGGCGCTAAATACAGGGAAATTCTTGAGGGAAACCTGTTTATCTCCCAGAGATTTAAGCTGGGACGGAGGTTCACCTTCCAGCAGGACAATGACCCTAAGTATACTGCTAAAGCAACACTCAATTGGTTTAAGGGGAAACATTTAAATGTCAAAGAATGGCCTAGTCAAAGCAGACCTCAATCCAATTGAGAATATGTGGTATGACTTAAAGATTGCTGTATACCAGCAGAACGCATCCAACTTGACGGAGCTGGAGCAGTTTTGCCTTGAAGAATGGGCAAAAATCCTAGTGGCTAGATGTGCCAAGCTTATAGAGACATACCCCAAGAGACTTGCAGCTGTAATTGCTGCATAAGGTGGCTCTACAAAGTATTGAATTGGGGGGGGTGAATAGTTGTCCACGCTCCATTTTTATTTTTTCTTGTTTGTTTCACAATAAATATTTTGCATTTTCAAAGTGGTAGGCATGTTGTGTAAATCAAATGATACATTCCCCCCCCCCCAAAAAAATATATTTTAATTCCAGGTTGTAAGGCAACAAAATAGGGAAAATGCCAAGGGGGTGAATACTTTTGCAAGCCACTGTAGATGTAATATGTTTAAATTATAGATAATCAGTGGGTTCACATTAGTGTAAATGGGGAATGACTTGACACTCTTGTCTTATTCCATATCCTTTTGACTTACGCATTTGCTGGTCTTTAAAGGCAAGGGACTCCATTTCATGTGGAATTGCAGTGGAACATAGAAGTTGTGCTGTGTTCGGGTACACTCAGGGCCACACAGCCAACAAGCAGCCAGGACTCTCAGTAAATGACATAGCAGTCACCCTTCTGTGTCCCAAATGGGACCCTATTACCAAGTGCACTACTTTTAGCCAGGGACAAAAAGTATCTGGTAAAAAGTAGTGCACTATGTAGGGAGTAGGGTACCACATGGGACCCACCCACCCTGCTTGTCGAGTGCTGTCATTATGTCCCAGGGAGAGAGAGAAGCCAATCCAGTACTGACAGAAGCCATTAAAGAACTTGACCTCTATATATAGAGGCACATACACCTCGGTTCAGCAAAATCACATCTGACTGTTCACAACTCAGTCTGAATGTTGTGTATTTTTTTCTTATTATTTCCATTCTGCTATTGTCTGCTTATGCAAATCCTATGAGAGTGTTGTTTTCTAAGAGCTAGAAACAGACAAGTTTCAAGACATTTGTCTGAAGGGGCATGGTGTATTATGTAATATCTAGAGTGGTGACTTTGATTATATGTGTCTAGGGGAAATGGGAGTTGTTAACCAAGCTGATACTTTACATCAATCTTACGTAACCAAAGACGACCACAGAATTTTAAAACACTTTACGAGTCTAGGAGATTCGGAGACAATCAGTGCATTACTTTTTTTGCTTTTGATTTAATTTGGCCAAGACAGACGGCTTTTCCACAGATAGATATTCCGCTAGCCCACACGTCTAGCCACAGTAAGTAGGATTTTACAATAATGAAGAACAGAAGGTGTCTGGCCACTTTCCGTCAGCAGTTACAGGAAATTGGCAGCATTGACTCAAGATGGGGTCGTTTCAGCTGTCATGTTAGCAGCCACACCTGGGAGGCTGTATTAAGCCTGTGTCCCAAATAGCACCCTATTCCCTATGTACACTCTCAAGGGTTCTACTTGCACCCAAAAAGGGTTCTTCTATTGGGACAGCCGTAGAACCCTTTAAGATTCTAGATAGCTCCTTTTTTTCTTAGAGGGTAAGCTCTAATTTCCAGTTTGGAGAATGGCATTGTCAAGGCTCTGTTCAATCTATACTGGTATCTGAAAGCCTCCGGTTGCCCCCTTGATGTGCTGCAATGTTGTACTTTTTTGTATTTAGCTAATGATTCAATAAAGCTATGTGTGCTATTGGAATCAAAATGAGACCGACGCGGTTATTACTGTAATTTTGTTTTACCGTTCCACAAGAGGAATGTTGTTTTCCCCAAAATGCAGATTTTCTTTAGATGGAACGTCGAGCTAAACACATACACGTCAAATAATTTGTTATGCATTACTTTAAGGGTAGATAAGGGTCCAACTTTTCTCAAAACACATGCATGGGTTATAATAATTTGATACCCAAAAAATGCATGTGATACACATTGTGTATGTTTCCCTGAAAAGCTATATGATTAAATTAATTTCCCTTTTTGTTTTAAAACAATGTCCACATTCATTATATATGGTATTTGACAGCAAATTGCATTTCCTGAGGAAAAGATTGGCTGCTATGAGGAGATGAATCTTTTAATGAAAAATTCAATATCTCATATATTTATTGGTTATTTTGACATGTTTAGAAGAATTCCAGACAGAAAATGTATGGTGATTTGTCCATCTTTAGTCTTTTCGGATTCCCATGTTAATCAAATAAAGTGAGATAGTAAAACTTAATAACATTTTCAGTAGTAGTCACATCTGAAACATATACCATAAGCTCAGTATTTAGCAAGCTTCACAATAATCACACAATTTCAACCACTCAGTGGCCAGTTAATTAGGTACACACATTTAGTACCTGGTCAGAGCCCCCTTTGCCTCCAGAATAGCCTGAATTCTTCAGGGCGTGGCGTTCAATCGTTGCTCAATTGGTATCAAGGGATCTAATGTGTGCCAGAAAAACATTCCCCACACCAGTACACCACCGCCACCAGCCTGTACCGTTGACACCACGCAGGATGGTTCCATGGACTCATGCTGCATATGCCAAATCCTGACTCTGCCATCAGCATGACTCTGTTTTTCCACTCCTCAATTGTCCAGTGTTGGTGATCGCTTGGCCACTGGAGCCACTTCTTTTTTGTTGTTGATAGGAGTGGAACCTGGTGTGGTCGTCTGCTGCAATAGCCCATCTGTGACAAGGAGTTGTGTATTCTGAGATGCCATTCTGCACACCACTTTTGTACTGCGCCATTATTTGTCTGTTTGTGGCCAGCCTGTTAGCTTGCACAATTCTTCTCCTTTGACCTCTCTCATCAATTAGCTGTTTTTGCCCACAAGACTGGCACTGACTGGATGTTTTTTGTTTGTTGCTCCATTCTCGGGTAAACCCTAGACACTGTCGTGTGTGAAAAGCCCAGGAGGCCGGCTGTTTCTGAGATACTGGATCTGGCGCACCTGGCACCGATGATCATACCACTCTTAAAGTCGCTTAGGTCACTCGTTTTGCCAATTCTAACGTTTAATCGAACAGTAACTGAAAGCCTTGATGCCTGTCTGCCTGCTTCATATAGCCACAGGCACGTGACTCACTGTTTGTAAGAGCGATCAATTTTCATGAAAGGGGTGGTTTACCTAATAAACTGGTGTCTAATTAGTAATTAACCATATGAAAAATACCATTAAACCATTAACAAACAATTTAATGTAGCATACCATAAAGTGCTATTTAAAATATCTATCTGCAACATTGTGAAAATTGCTGTCTACTGAATATAACAACATAATAATCGGCCTATGCCCAATGTCGACACAGTGGCCATTGCTCACTCCTGTGTATACTAGACTACTGAATCTCCAGCCTAATAATGATGCACAGTCCTGCTCAGAGATCAAGGCCCCAGACACTGGCTTATGATGAAATGGCAGATCTGCCTCGGTGGGTTGAAATATGAACGTAACCAGCTGTGCGTCTCATGCTCTCAGTCAGCATGACTCATCCTGCCTCTCCTCCCCTTTGATGAGGCTGCCATAACAGGCGTCACTGCTGAGTCCCAGGAAACCAGTTACCCTATGTCTGTGTTCCAAATGGCACCCTATTCCCTATATAGTGCACTATTTTTGAGTGAACTATAGGGAATAGGGTGCCATTTGAGACATAGGCCGTTACTTTATCAGAGTCAGCCTCATCAGTGTCATTGTTCTGACTCTGTTCAAATAGTACACCAAACATACAGGTACAGCACAATACACATAGTGTATAATATATGCCAATGCCATATATGCCAATTCCAGGAGGAATTGAACCCATGACTCTGGCATCGCTAGTTTCATACTCTTATCAACTCTTCCACACAGGATACTACAACACTAAAGACCTTGGTTTTATATACTTTTGCTTGAGCCTGCCAGGAGTGGCAGATGGGCGGAGTTTGCACTTTTGGTTCCATTACTAGGCAAGCTCCCGAGTGGAGCAGTGGTCTAAGGCACTGCATCTCAGTGCTAGAGGCGTCATTACAGACCCTGGTTCGATTCCAGGCTGTATGACAACCGGCCGTGATTGGGAGTCCCATAGGGTGGCGCACAATTGGCCCAGCATCGTCCGGGTTAGGGTTTGGCTGGGGTAGGCCGTCATTGTAAATAAGAATTTGTACTTAACTGACTTGCCTAGTTAAATAAAGATAAAAAATAAAAGCTCATTCTAGCACAGCTAAAGTATTTGATAGTACCAGAAAGGATACACTGTATTTGGCAGACCAAATAGGGTTGTCTGCTGGTACTGGGTGCTAACACCAGGTTTCAGCCAAACATTACTGAACCACCTCTGCTACATACTTTGATTTAACATGCAACTCCTCAGAATTAGTGCACTCTATTTTCAGATTACCAAACACAAGACATGAGGAAAAACTGGCTCAGTATAAAAGTGGACTCTAGTATCCTATGAGGGGTATCAAATCTACCTCTCTTTGTCTCGCTCTCTCTCCCCTCTTCATATGGGAGTCGGTGCAGCTGTACAAACTTGGCCCCCGCCCTCCTGTCTAGAACTCTTAGCGGCCAGCCAGGGACAGGAAACAGATGCAGACCTCCACAGGGTTTCAGCCAACCAGTGCTCTCAGTCGCTTCCGCCACGGCAGCCCACACCACCTTCCTGGTGCAACTGCCTCTCAGAAGTGTACTTTTTGAGCCACATGGCTGCCGTCATAGGTTCCACGGAGGGACTGGCTTCTCTGACTTTGTTGTCGAGGAGGATGAGAGGAGGGATGGATTGATAGAAACTGAGGATGAAAACACAATGGGCTGTTACGATCCATCTGGTTGCAATAGATAATCCCAATAGGCTACAGCTGAGGATAGAACTGTCAATGTGTAGTTCTGGTCGTATCCGCTCTCCAAGGTAATTTCCTGGTGCTGTGGATCTGGTTTTCCTCTGATTGCAACAGCATGAGGCAAAGTTCCTCAATCAATTCCTTTTTTGCTCAAATGTAGAGGTCATTCACAGGGACGTGACTACATATGAGGACACCGATGTCCGGACAACAACAAAAAACATTTGAATAAGAACAAATAATTGGGAACTCAGTATTGTTCTCAACTTACTGTTGAGAGTTAAAGCCAATTTATTCTTGATCCGACAATGAGGTCCGGAGGCTCCGTACAGAGGGTGTGACACAACTGGAGGCTTGCGGAGGCCAAATCAAACTCCATACCACATTGCTGTGCGCCTCCCAAATTCTGTAAAGAAAATGGTGACATGATTGGTTGATGCTAGGAGGGGCAATACATCCCTTATAAACACAAACTCACTTCCTTGACAACTTCCTTGACAACAAACAGAGAAATTTCACAAAAGGCAATCAGAACAGGTTCACAAATAAAAACATATGTATGATAACTCGTGTAGGGAATTCAAAGACACTAAACATTTTTGAACTCCTGGAAAGAGATCGGGGAGGTAATGGGGTAGATGTGGTAAAGAGGTAAATGGAATGCAGAAAGTGTAGAACAGAAGAATGCTGGATTGGCACACATTCAACAAATCTGATCTAACAAGGTGGATATTTATCAAATTCATAATTCCTGATGTATTATAAAAGTCCTACAATGTGGTTACTAAAATCCGATTAGGATATTGTTGGCTGTTTTCACTGGAAAACATTTAGAAGTTTAGAAATAGTGACTGCTAAATCCTAACTCCCATGTGTATAAGCTGGTAGCATAGCTAGCACACATAATTCGGTGTTGGTAATCAAAGTACTTTTAAACTGCATTGCAGTTGATTGATGACGATGACATGAACATTTATTGGGGTTGACATCCATAAAAGCATTCTACTCTGATTTTTACCTCAACATAGTTGGAAATAAACATATAAACAATAGCCTAAATGTAGGCTAATTTTGCTCAGGGGACAATGAGGATATTTGGGATGGAGTGGTAGTGGTAAAACGGTGCAGCCTTTTTACTTCATGCAATCTTGGCTGAGCTCTTATGCCAAGTACCGGGAATCAAACCGAAACATCTCAGAAGAGGTAAGGTCTTGTCTTTTAGTTTAGCCAGTTGCTTGTATTTAGCTGGATGGCTACAGAGATTAGCCAGGAATCACTACAAGTGGTGTGGTACAGACCAATTTCTTTACACTCCAAATGTATTTTTTCCTGGTAATAGTACGTGTCTTCAAAGTATTGTAGTGTAAAGAGGCCCTATGTAGGTATTAGGGTGCCATTTGTGTTCTCTCTGCTACCGCACGGCAAGCGGTACTGGAGCGCCAAGTCTAGGTCCAAGAGGCTTCTAAACAGCTTCTACGACTGAACATCTAATCAAATGGCTACCCAGACTACTTGCATTGCGCTCCCCAACCCTCTGTTGTTATCTATGCATAAGTCACTTTAATAACTCTACACATATGTATATATTACCTCAATTACCTCGACTAACTGGTGCCCATGCACATTGACTCTGTACCGGTACCCCCTGTATATAGCCTCCCTATTGTTATTTTACTGCTGCTCTTTAATTATTTGTTACTTTATTTCTTATTTTTGGGGGTATTTTTCTTAAAACTACATTGTTGGGTATGTAAGGTTGGGTATGTAAGGTAAGTAAGCCTTTCACTGTAAGGTCTACACCTGTTCTATTCGGGCACATGTGACAAATACAATTTGATTTAGAACATACTCAAGTTGTACACTTGACTCTCTCTAACAGCACTCTCTTTCCAGATCGCTTTGAAAGTGTTTAGCATTTTTTCTGAAACATTTGAGTTTCACACTTTCTTCTATGGGAGCACTGTGGAAGTATTTTGCATATAATGCTAAACTTTATGCCGTTGCTCATCAAAAGCAGCTGTTCCACTTATTTCACTGTATGCACTCACTGTGCAAGTCTCTCTGGGTAAGAGCATGTGTTAAATGCTGGATCTGTTAAAAACATAAGCCTTGAAAGCCCTGAAGAGAGTTATCTGTCTGAAGTGAAACCCTGCGCCCCAAATGGCAAGCTATTACCTATATAGTGCACTGACCACAGCCCATAGTAATCTGGTCAAAAGTAGTGAACTATGTAGCGAACAGCGACATAGTCAGGGACATTTGGGACATTGTCTATGACTGTGAAACTGCAGTGCATACTAGATTAGAGGAGATAAAAAGTGCTCTAGGGTTTTATAAGCGCAGCACGTCCTATCACCAGCCCCTCTTCAAACACACTACTGGATTGTTATTACTTTGTCCTATGACATTAAATGACCTGCGTGCCCTTTTCCCTCTCTTGTCCACTCCGCAAAGTCATGTGGCACACACACATCATGACATTGATCCAGTCCCACACACACACACCGCAGACGTGGTGCACCCACTTCAGTGTAGTATGCCACCAGATTACAATACATTACATCCATTGCTGATGTCACCCGCATAATAGACATCTTATCAAATCAAATGATATTAGACACATGCTCTGAATACAACAGGTGTACCTTACAGTGAAATGCTTACCTACAAGCCCCTAACCACCCCCGTGCTTCATGGTTGGGGATCATATTTAGGCAGCCTTTTCCCACCTGTTTGTTGTGGGATTTGTTGTGCCATGGGAGCAGATGGAGGCAGCGAGGGAGGAACAACGACGACACCGGGGTTAGCGACCACGCGACGGGTTGTGCCTACTCAGCGCTCCTGGTCTCCGGTACACCTCCAGGGTCCAGGATATCCTGCACCGGCTCTACGCGCTGTATCTACAGTGCGTCTTGAGCACTGCAATAATGCACGTTTGTTATATTCTTTGTTGTTTTTTTAGTTGTAGGTTTCACTATTAAATATAATGTGGAACTCTACGCATGCAGCGCCTTGGTCCACTCATTTCAACAAGCGTGACACTTAGGGGTAGAAGCAGTTTAGAAGCCTCTTGGACCTACACTTGGCACTCCGGTACCGCTTGCCGTGTGGTAGCAGAGAGAACAGTCCGGCACTTCTGGCACACTGCCCTAACCCATCTGGACAAGAGGAATACCTATATAAGAATGCTGTTCATTGACTACAGCTCAGCATTTAACACCATAGTACCCTCCAAACCCTGGGTCTCGACCCCACTCTGTACAACTGGGTCCTGGACATCCTGACGGTCTGCAAGTAAACGTGCAATCCTTGGAGAATAAAATCGATGACCTACGCGCAAGATGAAACTACCAACTATAATATCTTATGTTTCACAGAGTTGTGGCTGAACAACGACAATATCAACATACAGCTGGGTGGTTATACGCTGTACCAGCAGGATAGAACAGCGGCCTCTTGTAAGACAAGGGGCGTCAGACTATGTATTTTTGTAAATAACAGCTGCACGCCCTTTGGCCCCCTTTTCTCCGCTTCCTCTTCACGCAAATTACGGGGATCTAGGCCTGTTCCCGAGAAAGCAGTATATCGTTTGCGTCGGGCTCGTCCGACTCGTTAAAGGAAAAAAACTATTCTGCCAGTCCGTGGTGAGTAATCACAGCCCTGATGTCCAGAGTTATTTTTGTCATAAGAGACGGTAGCGGCAACATTATGTACAAAATAAGTAAAATAATAAGTTATAAAAAACGCAAATAAACGAGCAAAAAAACACAATCGGTTGGGGACATGTAAAACATCTGCCTTCTTCTCTGGCACCATTTTATGGGTGACACAATATCACCAGATTTATCATAACTTGAACGTTATTTATAATAAGGATTACATGGAGAAAATGGGACCTCTCTGAAATGAAAATGGATCACCCTCCCTCAGCAAAATATATTTGACCTAAATCCTTCCTGAATGCTTGAAAAGAAAAACAAGTGACCTTGCCCTATACTCAAAATAATTATTAAAACATAAAAAGTCGATAGCAGAGAACATCCTTACCGGTTACCCTCACTTCTTGGACAGACCAGAGCCTTTGATATGCCATTTTAGGAACAGTTCTTCGTCCTGTAAGCATTACATGGTAACGCAGGAATTTTGACAGTGTACAGGGCTGCAGGCCAGAAGGTTGTGGGTTCACAGTCCACCATGGACAAGAGTAAGGGTGGAAAGATCTTCATAGCAAAAGCAGAATCTTTTTTAATAGGCTACCACACAATTTACTGAAATTACAGACTAAGAATGGACAGAGAGATAGGCCTATGAGTTTATCTTATCATATTTCTCCAATGCCAAATCAGTGTGTCTTGTTTGCGTCGGTAAGAATCTGAGCATGGTACTTTCAAAAGTTTGGCCTGCCTTTCCACCCCAGACAGTAAGCCTACCGACACAGAAACATTTAAGCTTTAACTGCTGGCTACTCTTCTTCCATGGCTTAACCCAATGACAGAAGGTGTTTCCCTAAAAGCTGTTTGGTTTTAACCATTTTCTATAGTGCAGAAAGTGAATAGCTTCATCAATTGATAGTGACAGAATAAGATGACTTCTCAAGCAAAGTACTTTTTTGTTTCCTTGGCTATAGAAGGTTGTAGTTCATCCTCTGAATGTCAAAGAAACTAAACAATGATATGCCCATATGCATCGGAGTCCTTCACTGACACAGAGGTCAGCTATTTAGAAAGCACATGGTGGGCGGAGGAATTGGCAAACAAATCTATGGATATATCAGCCTATAGCCTAATTTTGTCTGTCAAACAGGTAGGCCTACCTCTTATTTCTTAAATAGGAAGAAATAGGCTCCAACACAAAGCCCTCGTGTTGTTAGTAAAGTCTAATTAAAATGTAAACAGTTTAAATGAATTATACCTCATCCAAAATTGCCTACTTTCAGCACCATAAGCTGTCCATTTCCGATTGATTGTGCTGCGACTGCTGCTTCAAGTTTCAGCACCACATTGAAAGTTACTTGAATCTGGCTTATTGTGAGGTCAATAATTCTGACAAATACACCAAGGGCAAGAAAAATATTGTTTTCATTCAAATCAATTATAGTAGTAGGTAGCTATCAAAGTTGACCTCCGGTCCGCCTTCTCATCTTCACGCTCTCCTTCTCAAACTGAACAGAATATAGGCTATAGGCTAGTCCACGCACAATATATAGATTTTTGGGGACTAGGCCTAATAAATAATACAATTCTGAATAATTATTTGACCATTGCAGCTATCTTAGAAATATAACTTTGCTCTGTGCTTCTCAGATCAGGCACGTCGTAGCCTATAGGCTATGGATCATTTGATTGAGACCACACCAAATAGCCTATAGGCACACTTGATATTGCGTGCCCAGCAGAGAATAAGCAACTAATCCGGATGACTGTGTGATCACGCTCTCTGCAGCCAATGTGCAGAAGACTTTTAAACAGGTCAACATTCACAAGGCCAAAGGGCCAGACGGCTTACCAGGACGTGTACTGCGAGCATGCGCTAACTGGCAAGTGTCTTCACTGACATTTTCAACCTCTCCCTGTCTGTAATACCAACATGTTTCAAGCAGACCACCATAGTCCCTGTGCCCAAGAACAGTAAGGTAACCTGCCTAAATGACTACCAACCCGTAGCACTCATGTCTGTAGCCATGAGGTGCTTTGAAATGCTGGTCATGGCTCGCATCAACACCATTATCCCAGAAACACTAGAACCACTCCAATTTGCATACCGCCCCAACAGATCCACAGATGATGCAATCTCTATTGCACTCCACACTGCCCTTTCCCACCTGGACAAAAGGAACACCTATGTGAGAATGCTATTCATTGACTACAGCTCAGCGTTCAACACCATAGTGCCCTCAAAGCTCATCACTAAACTAAGGACCCTGGGACTAAACACCTCCCTCTGCAACTGGATCCGGGACTTCCAGACGGTCCGCCCCCAGGTGTTAAGGGTAGGTAACAACACATCTGCCACGCTGATCCTCAACACGGAAGCTCCTCAGGTGTGCGTGCTCAGTCCTCTCCTGTACTCCCTGTTCACTCATGACTGCCCGGGAAAGGACGACTCCAACACCATCATTAAGTTTGCCGATGACACAACATTAGTAGGCCTGATCACCGACATCGACGAGAAGAGGTCAGAGACCTGACTGTGTGGTGCAAGGACAACAACCTCTCCCTCAACGTGATCAAGACAAAGGAGATGATTGTGGACTACAGGAAAAGGAGGACCGAGCACGCCCCCATTCTCATCGACGAGGCTGTAGTGGAGCAGGTTGAGAGATTCAAGTTCCTTGGCGTCCACATTACCAACAAACTAACATGGTCCAAGCACACCAAGACAATCGTGAAGAGGGCACGACAAAACCTATTACCTCTCAGGAGACTGAAAAGATTTGGCATGGGTCCTCAGATCCTCAAAAGGTTCTACAGCTGCACCATCAAGAGAATCCTGACGGGTTGCATCAATGCTTGGTATGGCAACTGCTCGGACTCCGACCGCAAGGCACTACAGAGGGTAAGGCGTACGGCCCAGTACATCACTGGGGCCAAGCTTCCTGTCATCCAGGACCTCTATACCAGGCGGTGTCAGAGGAGGGCCCTAAAAATGTTCAAAGACTCCAGCCAGCCTAGTCATAGACTGTTCTCTCTGCTACCGCACGGCAAGAGGTACCGGAGCACCAAGTCTAGGTCCAAGAGGCTTCTAAACCCCAAGCCATAAGACTCCTGAACATCTAATCAAATGGCTACCCAGACTATTTGCATTGCCCCCCCCCCCCCCCCCTCTTTTAAGCTGCTTCTGCTCTGTTATTATCTTTGCATAGTCACTTTAATAACTCTACCTACATGTACATATTACGTCAATTACCTCGACTAACCGGTGACTGTATATAGCCTCACTATTGTTATTCTACTGCTGCTCTTTAATTATTTGTTACTCTTATTTTTGGGGGTATTTTTCTTAAAACTGCATTGTTGGTTAAGGGCTTGTAAGTAAGTATTTCCCTGTAAGGTTGTATTCGGCGCATGTGACATAACATTTGATTTCATTTCATTCTAAAGCACTGAGAAATATAGAAATATCATAAATGACAAATTACATGACCCTCCCCTGGACTGCTTTAAAAAAAATACTAAACCTTCCCCTTGAATGAAATTGAAAAACCATGAGCCTCCCCATTTTCCTCCAGGTACCCATTCTGTAAATTTTGATGAGGTTGGGTATTGATGCAGTTCAAAAGAAGGAAGAGACCATCCTCTACTGGCAGTCTGAAATACTGCATCTGCTAAGAGTAGTACTATTACATTGACTCAGCTTGGACTACTGCTCTGTGATTACTGTAAGGTAAGAGACGTTATGGAGTTAGTTATCCAGCTTTGGGACCTCTGAGGTCGGACCTCTAGGTCAGAACAAATGCCTTTTTATTTAAATATTGAATTGGTATTGCTAAGAGTGCCAAATCACTATCATCAACAACATTTAACAGTGGCATTTAAGCTTAAAGGAAGTCACAATTCCATTTACCTTTTTTGCTATAAAAACTGTCATTTTAAATGAATTGCAGGAAGACATGTATAAATTGATGTGAGCAATTGCTGCTCAAAAGGGGGTGCTGATTATTAACTTTAAAATGTCAGTTAAAAAGATGTACGTATATAGTCCATTACAACACTCATTATTGTTTACTCAAATTGTTTCTAATTTCACACAATGTGTGACACTCAAATGATTTGGAATTGTTTCCAAGGATACACAAAAGGATCGTTTCTCTGACTCCACTATGTTGCTATGGTGATGGTAAACATATCTGTTAGTATAACATACAAGACTATATAAGACTGAAAGGTGAGAAGTCACACACTACAGAGACAGACACACTTGCCAGCATAGATGGCAGCCTGCAAACCACTTGGATCTGGTGAAGAATGCAGCTTTGTGGATAAAGATGAAATCTGGTAAACTCTTTAAAGTCTGAGTTTACAACAAAACAAATGCAATTAAATGTTATTATGTATTCCTTGAATTTTGCTGACTTATTTGACTTTCTTTTTTTAATATAGCACAAGGTTTGTCACTTTTGTTCAAGATGAGGATGTGTTATTGTTATTGTAGTAGTGGCAGTAGTGGTACTACAGTAATGGTGGACTTGTTAGCAGTAGTTAATGGTGGTGGTGGGGGTAGTAGTAGGCAGGTAGTAGTAGTAGTACTAGCATTAGTAGCAGTAGTAGTAGTAGTTTAGAATATATTGATTTTACTCAGGTTCAGTAGAGGGTTAGCCTACTCTCTCTAGATTATCGTTGAAACTATCTTTGTTTTTGAAATATTTGGTTCTCTGATCTGTGTTAATTTATTTAGGAGCCATGTTTTGCAAGTCCAATGTTTGTTCAAAAGCCTTATACATGTCTTTGATTCATTTTCAGGAAAGTTCATGTCAAAATAGAGCTTCAGTCAGCCAAAGCCTGGCCAAATAAATGGGGATTCTTGACCAAGTCCTACAAGGAGGTAAGCAAGTGAAACCTGATGCAGTATGAACACATAACAAGTTCTACTTCTTGAGAATACAACCATATAGCCTCTATTGATTAGCCAGGTAGGGACAGACTGAACTGGGCACCATTTAAATCAAAACAATGAAATCAAAGTTATTGGGTTGATCGATCACATATCTATGAGTTTCTTCAGATGTTCAGATATTTCATGCAATGTTTACAGATGCAGGAGGAGAGCAACAAGCTGAAGGACGTTGTCAAATTGGAGCTTCCTCAACATCTTAAAACACGACCCCCTACCCCACCTGAGAAATATATCCAAGTGAGTCCTTACAAACTCCTTTGGGTCAAGGTCAAGTAAGACCCTGGTCAAAGGGAGTGCACTATATAGTAGTGCACAACCAGGGATGGGTAGGTTACTTTCTAAATGTAATCCGTTAGTTACTAGTTACCTGTCCAAAATTGTCATCAGTAACGTAACGTTTTTCGATTACCCAAACTCAAATATTGTTACTTTTAGATTAGTTTCCCCTTAAGAGGCATTAGAAGAAGACAAAAATGTATGTTACCAATTGAACAACATCTATTGCAGGATAAATCAATGTTAAAGTTTACATAGCTGGCCATATATATATGTAACATTTTACTTTATGCGTTGGGTTATGTAGGCTTCTTCTAACACATCGTGTTCTACTTCATATAACAATACAATGAAAGTATATCTTTACAATAAAAACCAAAGTTGATCAGGATTCCAGTCATTCCAATATATGTTATACCCCTTGATCTTCAAGAATAGGACTTGGAAATATGGAAGTATAGATTAGCTAAATTGTTTTACCTGAGCATGCCCTACTTTGTTGTTTATGATTTTGTTGTCATGGAGGACTGATTGGACTCATTGATTCGAATTGAAAAATAAATGCTGCGCTCATGGAATGGCATGCTCTGAGCACTACTGGAGAAAAAAAGCCCCACTTGTATTACATAGGCTTGGATCTGCACTGTGCAGCTGTTGCTCAAGCGCATTTTTTACTGGTTTCAAAAACAATGATTGATGGGCAGCTTAAACTTATTGAATTCAACCATTATTGGGTTCAAATACAATACGTAAGTTGCCAATAGCTAAATGAGAGAGCAGCAGTGACTCACATCAATGCGCTATGTAGGTATCAATAATAAGTGATATATCCTTATTTTCGTAGACCAGGTATACCCCCAGGGCTACGTGCAGTCCCGTCAAGGGTTGGCAAATCACGCTGTTAAGACACTGATGCCCTTTGCAACCATGTACCTATGTGAGAGTGAATTATCGACCCTCATTGGCATGAAAACGAAATACAGGCACAGACTGTGTGGAAAATTATTTAAGACTGAGACTCTCTCCAATACAACCCAACATTGCAGAGTTTTGTGCATCATTTCAAGCACACCCTTCTCATTAACCTGTGGTTAGTTTTATATGTAAGATGTTTTAATAAAGAGCTAAATTATTGATTATTATTATTTGTGCCCTGGTCCTATAAGAGCTCTTTGTCACTTCCCACGAGCCGGGTTGTGACAAAAACTCACACTCATTCTTATGTTTAAAAAATGTATCTTATGTGTGTGGCAGGCTTACAATGATGGCAAAAAAACTACATTTGAGAGTGCGCTGACCCTGGTGCTAGAGGGGGTACGCAGCTGGAGATTGAATGTTTGAAGGAGTCCTGGACTACTGCCGAAGACTAAACCAAACCTGTTTACAATATTTTTGCTGTCTTTTGTAATCCCTTACATGTAATCCGTTACTCCCCAACCCTGTGCACCATTACATAACAAAAACGTATTTAGTGCACTACTTTTGACCATGACCGAGAGGGATCCAATTGTCTTACATCAATTAGAGTGACGAGCGTCACGTAGCAGTGACCCCACCTGTTGGAAGACAATGATAGGGCTCTGGTCGAAAGTCATGCATTATGTTGGGAATAGGGTGCCATTTGCAGACAGTAATGCTGGGCTATGTGTGACACTGAGGTCGGTTGCAGGTGGGACCCTCTCCCCCAGTTCCCCAGACCACTCAGGCTCAGATTGGCTGGCGCTCGGCAGTGCCCGAGTTGCAGTTGGAGCGCTACGGAAAGGTCCAGTGTGGGAAGAAGAGCTTCCTGAAGGAACTGGGCTGGGCCTTTGATGCCTGCAGCTGAAAAAAATAACTCTTCTGCCATGACACCTACCTCCTAGGCCTTGGCGATGCCGTGCACAGACTCAATATTGATGACTACTCAATATATGACTTTCCCTTATCCCCTGCTCTTTGTCTTTGTCCTCCTCGCTTCCTGCTTTTTGTACTCACATACTCTTAAATCATATGAAATCAGCATTTTTTTAAATATTGATAAATTCTCACTAATCAATACAAAATACTATTAATCAACACAATACTATTAATCTGCTCTTATTTACTTCTGTCTCTCACATTTAATTTCAACACAAATATTGCATACTATATCCAACAAAATTACCACAATGGGTGCTTGGTTATTTTGATCCAATGACAATCATTTGATTATTTATAGGATATTATGTTCTCTCCTTTCATTATCCTGTAGTCAATGGTGCTGTATTCCCACAAATGTAATGTAATTGTTAAGGTCCAACATTTTCATTTTGAGGAGGGAATTTTAAACAATGTTTGTTCCCATTTGATATACTTGGTATGATTTTTTTCAATGGCTGTATGATTGACCATGTATCAATATCTTATCTTGCAATTTAGCCTATATTCTGTTCGGGTTCCTTAAGATTTTTACAACAAATTAAAGTAGACTTTAGGGGCTATCGAGTGGCCGGGAGACCCATGAGGCGGAGCACAATTGGCCCAGCATTGTCAGGGTTAGGGGAAGGATCGGGATTTCCTTGTCCCGTCGCGCTCTAGCGACTCTGTGTTGCGGGCTAGGTGCCTGCAAGCTGACTTCGATTGCCAGCTGGACGGTGTTTCCTCCCAACACATTGGTGCGACTTTCTTCCAGGTTAAGAGAGCAGTGTGTCAAGAAGCAGTGTGGCTTGGCAGGGTGGTGTTTCGGAGGACGCATGGCTCTTGTTCTGACAGATCTTCCCAAGTCTTTAGGGGAGTTATAGTGATGGGACAAGACTGTAACTACCAATTGGATGCATTCACAATCTATTTGTTTATATTAAAAAGTATTTAAATAGAAAAGCTGGGTAACACTATTTTACCGTATAGAAATGACCAAACATTTACTAAGATGTGGATTCATTATATCAAGCATCACTAGAAACCATTTACCAGCTATGTTGAATTATTAACCAAGTACCAGAAATTATTTCCTACTACACTGAACAAAAATATAAACGCAACACGTAAAATATTAGTCCCATGTTTCATGAGCTGAATTAAAAGTTCCCCGAAATTTTTCAGGTGCACAATAAGCATATTTATCTCAAAATGTCATGCACAAATTTGTTTACATCCATGTTAGTGAGCATTTGTTCTTTGCTAAGATAATCCATCCACCTGTCAGGTGTGGTATATCAAGAAGCTGATTAAACAGCGTGATCATTACACAGGTGCTGGGGATAATAAAAGGCCACTCTAAAATGTGCAGTTTTGTCACACAACACAATGCCACAGATGTCTCAAGTTTTGAGTGAGCGTGCAATTGGCAAGCTGTCTGCCGCAATGTCCACCATAGCTGTTGCCAGAAAATTAAATGTTAATTTCTCTATCAGAAGCCACCTCAAATGTTGTTTTAGAGAATTTGGCAGTATGTCCAACTGGCCTCACAACCACGTATTTGGCATCGTGTGGACGAGCGGTTTTCTGATGTCAATGTTGTGAACAGAGTGCCCCATGATGGCGGTGTGGTTGGGATGCTCTGGATCAACATGTACGACAGTGTGTTCCAGTTCCCGCCAATATCCAGCAACTTCGCACAACTATTGCAGAGGAGTGGGACAACATTCCACAGGCCACAATCAACAGCCTGCTCAACTCTATGCGAAGGATACGTGTCGCATATTTGGGTCACAGATTTCCCAATAATGTGAAATCCATACTTGTTGAGCACATTCATTCTGGCACATGTCTTGCCCATCAGTGCAACACATATGGCACTGTCATACTGAGCTTAATGCAAGGCTACAGCTGCAATGACAATTTTTTTGTTGTTGCAATTTACTAATTCTACCTAAGGGCGCAACGCATTACACACATTCCAGATCAACTATTATGAAGCGGCCTAGAATACAAGCCAAACTGCTGTCTAACAGTAGAGGGGGATATGCTGATTTCATAATAATGAAAATGAAGTTGGATAAAAATGTTATACACTTCTGAAATGCTACTAGGAAACTGTTACTATTCTGAGGATGTTCGATGAATTGTGGACAACTGAAAACATGTTTGTGTTCTGGTTGTCATTTAACCATTGGGTACATTCCAATATCCATACTAGCAGAAAATACCCATACATGCCCAATACATTGCTTTATTCAAGGTGGTATGATAGAATGGATATTGGTACAGAGCCACATGCTATGATGGATTGGCAGTTTGGCACACAGACAATGCCCTGCTCTTAACCTTAGCCGGGTGACTCTTCCTCTCACACGTTCCCCCCAGTCTGCTAGACTAAAGTGGCAGACAGACACACTAGTGGGCCTGTCCCTGCACTGACAGCCGTGCGTTGAGCACTTTGGGGAACAGGTCAGGTCAGATGAAGTGAGGAAGACAGATATCACTAAGGTTGTGTCGGGTAACAGAGATGCATTGGCTGTTCAGTTGTGTAGGAGGAGACTCAGCATAGGAGAAAAGGTTAAATATCCGTGCTTGTGTGAATATGTCTGTCTGTTCAGCTGTTCGATCCTTTGGGATGAATAAACTTGGTTTAAGCTTTCATAGTGTCCGTTGAGTTCTTCCTCTGATATTTATAACCTAACACCCCTAAGCATCTCTGCCCCCAGGGAGGATACACAAGTTAGCTGAGCATAGCATACATAGGGTTCTAAAAAAAATCACGTTACAAAATTTTGCCTGATTGCGTTTTGTATTTTCCCAAATTCTGTTTTCTCCATTTCATTTTTCCAGGTAAAAATGTCCCAAATTTCTCAGGTTTTCGCGATCAAAATCACCCTTTTTTAATAGAAAAAAAAGATGGAAGTCCACAAGAACGCTTAAAACACATCAGGAAAATGCCGCCGGAGGGGATGGCTGCTGTTTTACGGGCTCCTAACCAATTGTGCTATTTCGCATTGTTTGTAACTTATTTTTAACATAATGTTGATGCTACTGTCTCTTATGACAGAAAATAACTTCTGGATATCAGAACACTATCTCAATTGGGTTGAGGTCGGGTGATTGTGGAGGCCAGGTCATCTAATGCACCACTCCATCACTCTCCTTCATCAAATAACTCTTACACTGCCTGGAGGTGTGTTGGGTCATTGTCCTGTTGATAAACAAATTATAGTCCCACTACACACAAACCAAATGGGATGGCATATCACTAGAAATGCTGTGGTAGCCATGCTGGTTAAGTGTGCCTTGAATTCTAAATTAACTCACTAACAGTGTCACCAGAAAAGCATCCCCTCGCCATCACACCTCCTCCTCCATGCTTCACGGTGGGAACCACACATGCGGAGATCATCCGTTCACCTACTCGGCGTCTCTCAAATTTGGACTAATTTCCACCAGTCTAATGTCCATTGCTCGTGTTTCTTGGCCCAAGCAAGTCTTTTTTTCTTATTGGTGTCCTTTAGAGGTGGCTTCTTTGCAGCATTTCGACCATGAAGGCCTGATTCACGCAGACTCCTATGAAAAGTTGATATTGAGATGTGTCTGCATTAATTTGGGCTGCAATCTGAGGTGCAGTTAACGCTAATGAACTTATCCTCTGCAGCAGAGGTAACTCTGAGTTTTCCTTTCCTGTGGCGGTCCTCATGAGAGCCAGTTTCATCATAGCACTTGATAGTTTTTTGCGACTGCACTTGAAGAAACTTTCAACTTTCATTTCAAGAAAGTTCTTGAAATGTTCCGGATTGACTGACCTTCATGTCTTAAAGTAATGAACAGACTGTCATTTCTCTTTGCTCATTTTTCACATCGACCAATCATCATCTACCACCACCTCCATCAACACCATACCGTTGGTCTTCAAATGTTGTTAGATATACGCAGGGAAAGACGGCACCAAACATGGGAACAAGGCAGCTCTGAGCAGTGGCACCAGGAGAGAGAAGGGAGAATCACAGCATTTAGCGAAGTCACAAAAAATACAAAAAGAGTGGCAGAGGCATTTGTGCAGTCCAAAACAAGTATCTTCCAAGCCAATAAGCTATGATGCTGCAAAAATGCTATCAATGTACCTCAAGAAATTCCCAGATAGGCACCTGCTCAGATGCAGTCTACTCTTGCGGCCCAGCCTACCTTTTCTAGGAGCTTCGCCTGATGCAGTTACCTGTGGCAATGTCTTGAGTGGAGTGCTGGAGGTGAAGTGTCCCTTTAGTGCGAGGGACATGACCGTGGAGGATCATGTGTCCTCAATCAAGGATTTCCACGTGATCAAAGAGGGTGAGGGGATAAATATCTGGTTCTCGGTCAGTGTTCCAATTAATCCCAACGGTTTTCGAATGGGTTGAGGTCGGAGCTCTGTGCTGGCCAGTCAAGATCTTCCAAACCAATCTCGACAAACCATATCTGTAAGGACCTGGCTTTGTGGATGGGTGCATTGTCATGCTGAAACAGTAAAGGGCCTTACCCAAATTGTTGCCACAGAATTAGAACATAGAATCGTCTAGAATGTCTTTGAATGCGTTAGCGTTAAGATTTCCCTTCTCTGGAACTAAGGGGCCTAGCCTGAACCATAAAAAATAGCCCCAGACCATTTCCTCCTCCACCAAACTTTACAATTGGCACTATACATTGAGGCAGGAAGCGTTTTCCTGGCATCTGCCAAACCCAGATTCGTCCGTCAGACAGCCTGGTGGTGAAGCATGATTCGTCACTCCAGACAACGCGTTTCCACTGCTCCAGAGTCCAATGGTGGCGAGCTTAACACAACTTCATTGACGCTTGGCATTGCACATGGTGATTTTAGGCTTGTGTACGATGGAACAGTTCTTGTCCTGACATTACTTCCAGAGGCAGTTTGGAACTCTGTAGTGTTGCAACCTTGGACAGATGATTTTTTAAGCGCTTCGCGCTTCAGCACTCATCGGCCCTGTTCTGTAATCTTGTGTGGCCTACCACTTCGCGGCTGCCTTGTTGCTCCTAGATGTTTCCACACAACAACAGCACTTACTGTATAGTTGACGGGGGCAGCTCTAGCAGGGCAGAAATGTTATGAACTGACCTGTTGGAAAGGTGGCATTCTATGACGGTGCCACATTGAAAGTCACCAAGCTCTTCATTAAGGCCAATCTACTGCCAATGTTTGTCTATGGAGATTGCATGGCTGTGTACTCGATTTGATACACTTGTCAGCAATGGTTGTAGCTGAAATAGCCAAATCTACTAATTTGAAAGGGTGTCCACATATAGTGTATCCAGACTGTATCACATCCAGCCGTGATTGGGAGTCCCATAGGGTGGCGCACAATTGGCCCAGCGTCATCTGGGTTTGGCCGGGGTAGGCTGTCATCGTAAAAAATAAATTTGTTCTTAATTAACTGACTTGCCTAGTTAAATAAAGGTTAAATAAAACATTTACATCTTGGGATGGATCGCACCGTTGCATATAAAAACAATACTCATGTTAAAATTAGAATTATTAAATATAAATGAATTGCTTATGTAAGCTTATGTACTGTTAGCATAATATGTTAAAACAGCGCTCTGACAAACAATATATGAAATTATCATAAACAAAATGTGGTCTGTCATTATTTACATCTTCACTTACGTTAGTCACAGTTACGCTAGGCTGATAGCTACTTTGTTAAAATAGCTGGCTACCTTTTGTTTGGAGGGCATCTGAAGGATGTTGTTCCAGGCATGTGCTCCCCGCATCTACAGAGTTAGGACATATTTCGCTTGGCTTTCCATCAGTGAAGTGCTAAAAATAAAATGTTAGCTAGATTAGTTATTGCATACAGCATAAACGAGGAATAGACTCAATGAATAGCTAAGGCTCTGTTGTATGCTTATACACAGAAAGGGTAATGAGTCATTGAGCTAGCTAGCTAGCAAGGTTAGCTATGATCACACCAAGCTAGCACTCGTCACTGAGCTAAGATAGCCGAACTAGTTAACTAGCTAAATACATGTATAATATAGCCCATTCATAGACGCTAACTACATTTAGTGCCTATTGGTGAGGGTATCTTATTCCCGGGGGACTTTTGTAAAGAGCCACGACGCTTGCACTAAATGTTAACACACATTGCTTATGATACGGTTTTGGAAACACAAGAAATGTACACTGAGTGTACAAAACATTAGGCATACTGCTCTTTCCATGACATACCAGTAGCTCGCAGTCCACCTATGAGTAGCTCGCCAAACAATTCCAAAAATACATGCACATTTTCACGTGTTCCATCGCAAACTGTCATAAACAAATCTCACAACTATCCGACACCGCAAGCTCCCAGCTACTATCTAATCAACGCAACATTGACATTTTTCAAACATCTGGTTAGCCACTAACAAAATATCTACCAAATACTTTTCAGGATATTGCGCGTCTGTCTGTGTGGTGCGCAAGTTTGTCTATCACTCCGTGTGTAGCCAGTTGATGTGATAACAGTCTTGTGGGTTGACAGAATGTAAGGGGTGCATAACTCGTGGCAGGGAATCAGACGCTGGAGAGCAGAACTAGGTAATAGCCGGAGCAGTTTAATTCCAAAACCAATGGCCTCAAGAAAATAACAACTTTGGGTACAAAACCCGATGCGCAAAATATAAAACAGAATTTGATGTACATTTAAGGAGGCTGTTACTCCTAAAGGTCCAAGGACCTTATATGTTATTTTCAGAGGTAGAATGTCTCTGGCAGCCAAAACAGCCAAATAATCCATCGAACCGTGAATGGTTCTAGAAACATAAAGCCCTTTACTTTCCTATCACGTAAAAATAATTTCACAAATGCAAAATATACATTTGCAGCCCTCCCCCTTTTGCCCCCAGAACAGCCTCAATTCGTCAGGTCATAGACTCTACAAGGTGTCAAAAGCGTTCCACAGGGATGCTGAACCATGTTGACTCCAATACTTCCCACAGTTGTGTCAAGTTCGCTGGATGTCCTATGGGTGGTGGACCATTCTTGATACACACACCCAGCAGCGTTGCAGTTCTTGACACAAACCTGTGCGCAAAGCACCTACTACCATACACTGTTCAAAGGCACGTAATCTTTTTACACAATCCATGTCTCAATTGTCTCAAGGCTTAAAAATCCTTCTTAAACCTGTCTACCCCTTTCATCTACATCATTGGTCACCAACCTTTTCTGAGTCAAGATCACTTTGGCAGTCAAAAAGCAAGCCAAGATCTACCACTAAGATTAAAAAAAGACTTAAAAAATGTAACATGAAACTAATAAAAACAGTTCTGTAGGAATGATACATTATAACAGCATATTGGTTAAATGACTGGCCTGCCAATATTGTTCTTCTCAGAGCATACATTTCAAAACTCAATCATTGATAACAGATCAGTTGGTGTAGCACTTGCGAGTCACAGCAAAGGATAAATTGAAATATATATATATTTTTTTTCATTTTACTTGACTGATGGTACCTGCATTCTGATGGTCATGGTGCTGTCAAGACAACTGGGAACTCAGTGACGTTCAGGTCAGAAAGTCGGAGCTCCAAAAAGGTGCCAGTTTCCGAATTGGATGACCATTCAAAACGATTTTCCCAGTCAGATCTTGTTTTTTTTTCAGTTCCCAGTTGTCTTGAATGCACTGAAGTCGGGAGTCCAAGATTTCTGTTCCGAGTTGTTTTTAACATGGCATTAAAGTCTCAGTGGAGGGAGGGAGAGAGCAGCAGAGGGTCTGCTTGTGTATTCAAAATAACCATACGACCACCACACTCCAAGACAGGGGTTTTCAAACTGGGTTCCGAGGTACTGCAGGGTGTCCGCAAATGTATTATTATTATTATTCTCATCATTATTATTATTATGTTGTTTTATGAATATTGCTAACTGCAAAATAATACCACCGTGGATACCATTGTTATGTCTCTGCATCCAGTATGAAGGCAGTTAGAGGTAGTTTCATGAGCCAATGCTAACTAGTGTTAGCACAAGGATTGGAAGTCTACAGGAACAGTTAGAATGCTTGCTGTCCCTGTTCATCTGTCTCTGCGGAAGTACATAAATGGCTTCAATGCCAAAATCTCAAACTATTCCTTTTAATATGGAGGAAATTACAGTCATTGCCGCAAATTACAGTTTTTTTTCTGTATATAAAATTGTTAGGTGGGCCATCTAAGTGGTAATTTTCAGTTCTGTATCTATGGACGCGACCCAGTAATTTTGCACGCCCAATTTTTCAGTTTTTGAAATTGTTAAAAAAGTTAGAAATATCCAATAAATGTCGTTCCACTTCATGATTGTGTCCCACTTGTTGTTGATTCTTCACAAAAAAATACAGTTTTATATCTTTATGTTTGAAGCCTGAAATGTGGCAAAAGGTCGCAAAGTTCAAGGGGGCCGAATACTTTCCCAAGGCACTGTAGTAGTTCACTACCACTAGCACCCCTCCTCTCAACCACACCACCACCACCACATATTCCTGTTCAATACCTTTGCCTAGCATCTTGTAAGGAAGTCCTTGCTCTATGAAGGTGGCACATCCCCCTCCCCCTCCATCGCTGTCACTACAAACCACTACATATCCCTGTGTGATAAAATCCAAAGTAGGTTTGAGCCATGTTTCCTGCATGCACATCACATCAGGCTTAGCTGGCATATCCACAATGAACTGCTTGAACTCATGCCCATTCGCCAACAGGCTTCGAGCATTCCATTGTAGTATTACCACCATAACTAAGATCCAGTAATACATGACTCCAGCCTCGGCTGATTGAGGTCATCTCGAACCTCTTCCCATGTCAACCCTCTCATACTCAGATGTCTCCCAGCCGCTTTCACTATTAGCTGAATCCTCTCTGTTTTAGACTCTACTTTAGCAGTGCTATTGACAGCTCCTGCTATGAATGTCAACAACTTTCTCTTATCTATGTATACCATATCGCCGCCCACCTGCCCCGTAATCTCAGATCTAGATGCTCCTACCCATCTCTCCCTTGAACCTGTATCTCCCTGTACCTGGACCATCCTCACTGCCTCAGGATATGACACCCTTCTCTCCACTCTCACTTATTGCACCTCCACTGACTGTTTCCTTGCATCGCACCCACCATATGCCACACCATAAGCATATGGTGTGGCATAATAATAACTCATATATTAATAATACCTTTATTTGGCAGTACACTGTCCTTGATGTGTAACAGAATAGCCTGGCAATCTACCCTAATCACATCCCTTGTTACTTGCAATCTTCGAAAATTAACTAGAACGCCTCCTCTTAAGTTGTTGCTTACCTCTTTAGTGCTAACACTCACAGGCACTCCTTTTAATCCACTACTTCCCTGCTTGATCAGTCCAGCTGCTCGACACCACCTTTCACTTCACTATTTGCTTCACTCAGAGATTTTCCCTCTGCACCGTTTCCCTACAGAGCACTTACAAGCTCCCATCTCTTAACATTTTATCATTGACAACTTCCCCGATCAACTCTTTTATCACAGCTGTCAACCTTATCGGACTCATCGCCCCATCTCCCCTTCCTCCCTAAACTTCAGAATCACTTTATGCTCCTCCTCACCTCCATGCTCCCCTCAAGACTTGTCTTGCCCTTCCTTGGCACTCTCTACCTCAGAACTGACGCTGGCATTGGAAACTATGCTGCTTTCCTCAAACTTCCTTTTCTTCATCACCGCCTCCATAAACCTCTCGTTCCCATTCAAACCCCTACTCCCTTTCTCTCCCACTTTCTTTTTCTCTTACCTACTCCCCCCTTGATTTGTATTGCTATGCCCTATACTTCACTTCCTTCTCCATCATTATCACCTAACATCTGTGACCCAACCACCACCACACCATGTAAAGTTTGATTGTTTGCTTATCAACGACTGATACCAGAGCGAAATTAATAGTTAGTCACAAACAATAACTTGTAGATAGCCTAACCAGCTCTGATAGGGTGAGTAAAATGGTCAGAGTGAGACGTTCTATCATTTGTCTGGAAATAGCTAGCTAGCAAGCTAGCCAACTTCAGCAGGCAAGCTGCAGAAGGACGAGCAGGCTACAATTCCTCATTGTTTATCAGTGCAATTTTGACGGCCAACTAACTGAAAAAAGTTTAAGAGGGTTTATCTAATGTTCCTTCGTTAGATTTTAGCTCATCTTTCACTGGCTAGCATTAGTTGTTGATCTTTTTGTTGTTGATGTGCATAACTGAGGGGGAGAGACTACCTTTTCATGGTTGTTTGATCAATAGGACTGTAAAGTTCCCAAATGTAAGAGAACTCTCAAGTGGTATTGACATATTTGCAGAAATCCATTCGGGTGTATTTTTTGGCTAATATGTTCTAATGATCTAAAGTCGCTCTGTTGCAACTGCCTGTAAACACACAATCCAGTTCAAAGTGAATGATGGCAGACCTGTGTGGAAAATAAAGTCCTACTGTAGCTCTGATTGGCTATGGCACACCTGTCTGCGTAGACTGGATGTGACAGATGTTTTTATTCAGTTTTATTTACTGCATTTAATTGTCAAAACGCATGTCCGCTTTCCCACTCTGAATTGCTATAGAACTTTCACAAATGCCTCAGTATAAGTAATTACCAAACATTTTAAGAATTTGTGAAAATGACCATATCTAAGTGCTCACTTGTCATAAAATGTTTTTTAAAACGTCATTCTTCCTGGGGGTGTATATAATCAGATCTGAATAAGATTGCATGTTGCTAAAATGCTGTCAGTTCTACTTTAAGTGATAATGTGCTCTGTTGAACTAATAGGAGCTGGCATATTACCCTAAAATAAGGCCTGTTTTTTTTTGTTGCAATTACTTCAAAAAGCAAGCAGTTGGGACATATGGAAGTATTATGAAACTGGGCTTCATGGCAGATGCAATGAATAATAATAATCAGAAAAAGCGTTGTTAAAATTGTCATGTGTCAAGCCTAGTTATGAGTCAACTCGCACATCACTAGTGCATAATGACAGAACACTGCCCTGTGTTTTCTATAAGGAATTCGAGCAGCGCATTAAGACCATTATACAGTGCCTTGCGAAAGTATTCGGCCCCCTTGAACTTTGCGACCTTTTGCCACATTTCAGGCTTCAAACATAAAGATATAAAACTGTATTTTTTTGTGAAGAATCAACAACAAGTGGGACACAATCATGAAGTGGAACGACATTTATTGGATATTTCAAACTTTTTTAACAAATCAAAAACAGAAAAATTGGGCGTGCAAAATTATTCAGCCCCTTTACTTTCAGTGCAGCAAACTCTCTCCAGAAGTTCAGTGAGGAACTCTGAATGATCCAATGTTGACCTAAATGACTAATGATGATAAATACAATCCACCTGTGTGTAATCAAGTCTCCGTATAAATGCACCTGCACTGTGATAGTCTCAGAGGTCCGTTAAAAGCGCAGAGAGCATCATGAAGAACAAGGAACACACCAGGCAGGTCCGAGATACTGTTGTGAAGAAGTTTAAAGCCGGATTTGGATACAAAAAGATTTCCCAAGCTTTAAACATCCCAATGAGCACTGTGCAAGCGATAATATTGAAATGGAAGGAGTATCAGACCACTGCAAATCTACCAAGACCTGGCCGTCCCTCTAAACTTTCAGCTCATACAAGGAGAAGACTGATCAGAAATGCAGCCAAGAGGCCCATGATCACTCTGGATGAACTGCAGAGATCTACAGCTGAGGTGGGAGACTCTGTCCATAGGACAACAATCAGTCGTATATTGCACAAATCTGGCCTTTATGGAAGAGTGGCAAGAAGAAGGCCATTTCTTAAAGATATCCATAAAATGTGTTGTTTAAAGTTTGCCACAAGCCACCTGGGAGACACACCAAACATGTGGAAGAAGGTGCTCTGGTCAGATGAAACCAAAATTGAACTTTTTGGCAACAATGCAAAACGTTATGTTTGGCGTAAAAGCAACACAGCTCATCACCCTGAACATACCATCCCCACTGTCAAACATGGTGGTGGCAGCATCATGGTTTGGGCCTGCTTTTCTTCAGCAGGGACAGGGAAGATGGTTAAAATTGATGGGAAGATGGATGGAGCCAAATACAGGACCATTCTGGAAGAAAACCTGATGGAGTCTGCAAAAGACCTGAGACTGGGACGGAGATTTGTCTTCCAACAAGACAATGATCCAAAACATAAAGCAACATCTACAATGGAATGGTTCAAAAATAAACATATCCAGGTGTTAGAATGGCCAAGTCAAAGTCCAGACCTGAATCCAATCGAGAATCTGTGGAAAGAACAGAAAACTGCTGTTCACAAATGCTCTCCATCCAACCTCACTGAGCTCGAGCTGTTTTGCAAGGAGGAATGGGAAAACATTTCAGTCTCTCGATGTGCAAAACTGATAGAGACATACCCCAAGCGACTTACAGCTGTAATCGCAGCAAAAGGTGGTGCTACAAAGTATTAACTTAAGGGGGCTGAATAATTTTGCACGCCCAATTTTTCAGTTTTTGATTTGTTAAAAAAGTTTGAAATATCCAATAAATATCGTTCCACTTCATGATTGTGTCCCGCTTGTTGTTGATTCTTCACAAAAAAAATACAGTTTTATATCTTTATGTTTGAAGCCTGAAATGTGGCAAAAGGTCGCAAAGTTCAAGGGGGCCGAATACTTTCGCAAGGCACTGTACATTATTCTAATAAGAAATCTGTTAAAACAATAAATATGTGAGTGTCTTTTAAGGTCTTTGTAGAATCGGTCATTTGTTATACCCCCTAGCGTATGTTATCGTTGTCTGTTTGTATCCTTCTTATATGTATACTGATTTTTCTCCAATTAAAAAAAAAAGGAAAAAAAGACAGAACACTCACTGCCCTCCACTTCTCTATGTGGCCGTCTGTCTTTCTATTTTGTCGTTCTGAGCCGGGCGTCAGTTAAACTGCAGTACCAAAGCAAAACTGTAGGAGCAGTCGAAACCGTGCTTCTAGATCGGAATTCTCTCTAACACAGTATCTCTGGCCTTTTCAGAAAGATCAAGAAGAAATATCAACAATATCAGTTCAGCTGTGCGAGTGAAAAGATACGAGACTAGTTTCTAACATTTCTTGAATTCTGTTAATTGCTACTGTATTGCCCTTGTAGTATAAATCATTGTTATTTAGCGCAAAGATGTCTTTGTTCGGGAAGTTATTTGGCACTGGAGGTAAAGGGGATAAAATGACTAGCCCTCAGGAGGCGATTCAGCGACTTCGAGACACAGAGGAAATGTTGACGAAGAAACAGGAATTTTTGGAGAAAAAGATTGACCAGGAACTCCTCACTGCGAAAAAGAATGGCACAAAAAACAAAAGAGGTGAGACCTATCAGAGATGTGCTCTTAGTGTATTAGCTGTCTGGCTCGCTTGTTAGCCAACAACTTGACAGGAAGAAGGAAGTTGATAGTTAGCGAGTTAGTTCGAGCTAACGCTAGCTGCTAACTTAAAGCCTGTGTGTGAGCCTGTAGCTAGCTATCTAGCCGAGTATGGTAGGTTGCCAATTATTGAGCAATATGCCAGGTGGTTAAATATCTTACTGATTTGATAACGTAAACATATTGCTGTTTTATTTATAGGTTAGTAGCTAGCTAGCCTACGTTATATAGCTATGTAGCCTACTGTACTAGCAGTGAAACTTGCAGGCTAACGTTACTTATCTAAATAGGCTGTACACAATGCCTTTTTCTGATTAAAACAAAACTACTTAATTGCACCCGCCGCTGCTTGCCGTAGTTTTGAAGTAATCACGAAAAAACAGGCCTTATTTTAGGGTATTTTTCACCATGCCAGCTCCTATTAGTTCTATTGAGTACAGTGGCACTAACTCGCCTTCCTTAGGTTCTATTCCCAGCCTATTGTGTCACGTCACACTGCTTGTTTTATTATTGTTGGCAATGAGACCTGCCCACGTTGCTGGTCGTTCAAATGTAAACAACAACAAAAAATGACTCATGGAACCCTGAATTCGTCACATTGTTTCCTATAGGGAAAATAGGTATGTCTCTCTATTTTGCCAAATATCTTGCAATGTGTATATTTAGATTTAAAAAAATTCAAACTAAACACTATTTTAATCATGAGAATCTCATTTTTATAATTATGTAAGGCTGGGCAGCATATGTATCAAATGCTAGCCCCAAAATACCTTTTGCCATTGGAACGCTGAGCTCCCCCCATTGTTTTCCTATGGAGAGGCATGCTGGTATATTTTGCCAAATATCTCACAATGTGTATATTTAGATTTTTTTTCAGGTCGGACACCATTTTTATCCGGATAATCTCCTCTTCCTAATTACATAAGATTGGGCAGCGCACTCTCCTGTCATCGATCGCTAGACCAGAACTAGTCAAAATTTTCCATTTTCCCCCTACTTTCTCGTTATGCAGACATAAGCACACTTGGCACCATAGAGGTGCGGATGTTTACCTTCAACACAAGTGCTTTTCTTTCAGTTTTGTCCTAGGAACAGATTGTAGTGGTTAAATGAAAAGGCCTAAAAGTTGGTGCCATTTAGACAAAACAGGCTCTGCGAACATTAGATTCCATTCATTTGCTATGGGCTCGCGCCAGTGTTCCAGTTTAGCCAATGTTATTTTGCAATTTTTTTAAATCCTTGGGTGAATTTTGACTCGTTCTATTGTCCAGCATACTCTGAAGCCATTTCATGGACCCTGATGTTGTGCATCATGACATGGTCCTAAGACTTTGTGCCTCTTCCTAAGTGACTTGTTACCTTAACTATTCTGAATATGTAACACACTGTTGTACAAACAAGCCTACAACCTGTCATGAAAGTGGCTGTTCCTGCAAGCCTTTCAGAGAGGAATGTTTGCTTTAGTTAAAACCTAAATGTATCATGTACTCTAACAACCCGATCAAAATTCAGAATAATTGATAACATAGTGTCGAGGTAGACACAAGGAATATTTGGTCATGGAAAGTATTCCCTGAACCAACTCTGAAGCACTTTTCAAACAGACAGTGGAACGCCGCTGAGTACCCCCACTTGTCTCTCGTCGTCTTTGTGGTTTATTGACAAGATGGCGCAGATAGAGATGGTCGCCTTGCTTCGAGTCCTTAGGAAACTATGCAGCATTTAGTTACAAGCATTTCCCTACACTCGCATTAACATCTGGGGCGGCAGGGTAGCCTAGTGGTTAGAGCATTGGATTAGTAACCGAAAGGTTGCAAGTTCATATCCCCGAGCTGACAAGGTACAAATCTGTCGTTCTGCCCCTGAACAGGCAGTTAACCCACTGTTCCTAGGCCGTCATTGAAAATAAGAATCTGTTCTTAACTGACTTGCCTAGTTAAATAAAGGTAAAATAAATAAAATAAATAAAAATCTGCTAACCTTGTGTATGTGCCCAATAAATTTGATTTGGCAGACTAAACTTGCAAGGTGTGTTGTCGCCACCTACTGTTTAAATAATGCAAAAACACAGTGTTGGAGAAGAAAGTAAAAGTGCAATATGTGCCAAGTTTAAAAGCTAACGTTTTAAGTTCCTTGCTTAGAACATGAGAACCTATGAAAGCTGGTGGTTCCTTTTAACATGAGTCTTCAATATTCCCAGTTAAGAAGTTTTAGGTTGTTGTTATTATAGGACTATTTCTCTCTATACCATTTGTATTTCATATACCTTTGACTATTGGACGTTCTTATAGGCGCTATAGTATTGCCAGCCTAATCGCAGGAGTTGATAGGCTTAAACAGCGCTGAAGTCATAAAAAGCACTGTGCTTCAAGCATTGGAAAGTGCTGTTTGTATGAATGCTTACGAGCCTGCTGCTGCCTACCACCGCTCAGTCAGACTGCTATATCAAATCATAGACTTAATTATAATATAACAAACACAGAAATGTGAGCCTTAGGTCATTAATATGGTAAAATCCAGAAACTATCATTTAGAAAACAAAATGTTTGTTCTTTCAGTGAAATACGTATTTTATCGAACGGGTGGCATCCATAAGTCTAAATATTGCTGTTACTTTGCACAACCTTCAATGTTAGGTCATAATTATGTAAAATTCTGGCAAATTAATTATGGTCTTTGTTAGGAAGAAATGGTCTTCACACAGTTTGCAACGAGCCAGGCGGCCCAAACTGCTGCATATACCCTGACTCTACTTACACAGAATGCCAGAGAAGTGACACAATTTCCCTAGTTAATATTGCCTGCTAATATGAATTTCTTTTAACTAAATATGCAGGTTTAAAAAAAGATATACTTGTGTTTTGATTTTAAGAAAGGCATTGATGTTTATGCTTAGGTGCATTGGTGCAACGATGGTGCTTTTTTTTGCGAATGCGCTTGTTAAATCAACCTGTTTGGCGAAGTAGGCTGTGATTTGAAGATAAATTAACAGGCACCGCATTGATTATTTGCAACGCAGGACAAGCTAGTTAAACTAGTAACTTCATCAACCATGTATAGTTAGCTAGTGATTATGTTAAGATAAGTTCAATGCTAGCTAGCAACTTACCTTGACTCCTTGTTGCACTCGCGTAACAGATGGTCAGCCTGCCACGCAGTCTCCTCGTGCAGTGCAATGTAATCGGCGTCCAAAAATGCAGATTACCGATTTGTTATGAAAACTTGGAATCGCTCTAATTAATCGGTGGACCTCTACTTCACAGGCTCGGGAACCTGGTAGGTCCCTGGATAGGAGACCAGATGCTGCTGAAGTGGTGTTTTTATTTTATTTTTTACAATTTTCTACACTGTAGAATAATAGTGAAGACATCAAAACTATGAAATAACACATGGAATCATGTACTAACCAAAAAAGTGTTAAACAAATCTTTGAGATTCTTCAAATAGCCACCCTTTGCCTTGATGACGGCTCTGCTCACTCTTGGCATTCTCTCAGCCAGCTTCACCTGGAATGCTTTTCCAACCGTCTTGAAGGAGTTCCCACATATGCTGAGCACTTGTTGGCTGCTTTTCCTTCTCTGTGGTTACTACATGATTTTATATGTTATTTCATTGTTTTGATGTCTTCACTATTATTCTACAATGTAGAAAATTGTAAAAAATTAAGAAAAACCCTTGAATGAGTAGGTGTTCTAAAACTTTTGACCGGTAGTGTGTGTATATATAGTGTGGCAGACCAGGGGGTTTGGTCAAAACGTTTACACAGATCAGACATGGACAGAGTAGGATTAGCTCAGTTTCAAGAGTGTTTATTTGAATAATAAACCAAAAGAAAAGAATAGGTCTCCCCCATGAAACCCTCTCCGGGATACCGTCTTCTGGGCTCTGGGTCTTGCTGTATCCTGTGGGGAACACAAAACTGAACTACCTCTGGAACCGTCCCCAACTATACAGTAGTAACCTTTCTTCCCCCAGTCCCTTCTCCCGTGTGCTGCCCTTCTGGCAGCTTTATGGGACCCGTCCAGCTGGTGAGCAATCAGCCCTTGATTACTCACAAATCACAATCAGCCCCAATTAGTCCCCATCTAGACCTGGCACGTCCAGCAGAGGGAGCCATCGCCTCGTGATGTATACTCCGTCTGTAACCAGGCCTCGACGAGTCTCCCTCTGGTGGCTGTATGTGCTGTATGTCACAATAGAGATTGTTTTTTAATATTCAACAAATACCCTACCAATTGAATATTGTATGTGTAAGTATATTACTGTAAATATTGATCATGTTCCTTGTTTATAATCATATGTTTTGATGCATTGAATGTTAATATTGTGAACCTCCTTTTTACCTCCTGGTTCAGGAAGTGATGTCACTGTGTACTGCCCCTACATATAGGACCTTTCACCCCCACCTGGGATATGGATGCCTGAGGAAGACCTAATGGTCGAGACATTGTTATAAATAAATATCACCTGGGGGCATGAGCAGCAGTGTGCAGTGTTTTCCACTCCTAAAATGAACACTTACCATTACTTTGTCTCATGCCCTTCTGCACACTTCTTGACACCTGTAACAATGCAATATATTTGGAGCAAAAGCTCATACAGGATAACTTATAGAACATCAAAACTCAAAAGAACAGACAACGACTCTTCTGTTTCACCACTCATGCCACCCCGTCTGCATCGCACCAAACGACGAGCATCACAAACACCGGGAAACTTTCCCCTTCAGTTGGTCAACTTTCACATTTACCGCTACCTCCAGTAATCTATTTTCAATGACCCCCTTTTCTTGAGAGCAAAACAATTCACATCTCTTATCCGCATTCGTTTAACGCGATGTGCCTGCTCCCTCTGACCAGCAGAAACACAAACAATTATCACCAGACCACTATTGGTTACCTTCACTGATTCCACAACAACAACTCTGTTTTGCCCACCCTGAAACCACAATGGATCAGCCAAAAGGCAAGGGTACATTTAAAATAAATAAAAAATGTCACACTGACCGTCACAGGCTCGTCTTTATCCAGACCCTCGGTGCAAGACTCGTGTTTCGAGAACTTCACCCACCAAACCTTCTGCCCTCACTCACTTCCATTTCTCCTCCCGTCTTCGATCCGGCGTACAGCTCACTCTACTTACACTTTCTACTATTCTTCTTTTAACAAACCATCTCCCTTTTTTTCACCATTTTAACTGATTTGAAGTACAGCCTCTTCCTCCCTCTCTTCAACCTCCTCTGCCTCTCTTTTCCCCCATCCACTCCTCCATATTCCAAGAGTATGTTACAGCCTTATTCCAAAAGTGATTCAATACATTTTTTCCCCTAATCTACATGCACCACCCCATAATAACAAAGCAAGAACAGGTTTTTGCAAATGTCTGAAATTTAAAAAAAATTATTACATATGTTTTCAGACCCTGCATCCTGTTTCCATTGATCATCCTTGAGGTGATTCTACAACTTGATTGGAGTCCACCTGTAGTAAATTCAATTGATTGGACATGATTTGTAAAGAAACATACCTGTCTACATAAAGGTCCCACAGAGGACAGTGCATGTCAGAGCAAAAACCAAGCCATGAGGTTGAAGGAATTGTCCGTAGAGCTCAGAGAAGGGTCCAACAAAATGTCTGCAGCATTGATGGTCTCAAAGAACACAGTGGCCTCCATTTTTAAATGGAAAAAATTGGAACCACCAAGACTCTTCCTAGAGCCGGCCACCTGGACAACTGAGCAATCGAGGGAGAAGGGCCTTTGATCAGGGAGTTGACCAAGAACCTGATGGTCACTCTGACAGAGCTCCAGAGTTTCTCTGTGGAGATGAGAGAACCTTCCAGAAGGACAACCATCTCTGCAGCACTCCACCTTTATGGTAGGGGGCCAGACGGAAGCCACTCCTTAGTAAAAGGCACATCACTTGGAGTTTGCTACAAAGGCACCTAAAGACTCTCAAACCATGGGAAACAAGATTCTCTGGTCTAATGAAACCGAGATTGAACTCTTTGGCCTGAATGCCAAGCGGCACGTCTGGAGGAAACCTGGTACCATCCCTACTTTGAAGCCTGGTGGTAGCACGATCATGCTGTGGGGATGCTTTTCAGTGGCAGGGACTGGTTGACTAGTCATGACCGAGATGAACGGCGAGAGATCAGAGAGATCCTTGATGAGAACTGGGGCAAAGTTTTTTTTTTTTTTTCTTCCAACAGGACAACGACCCTAAGCACACACACTCCAAGTGGCTTGGAGACAAGTCTCTGAATGTTCTTGTGGCATTCAGATGTGCCAAGCTTGTAGAACCCAAGAAGACTCTGTAATCGCTGCCAATGGTGCTTCAACAAAGTACTGAGTAAAGGGTAAATGTGATATTTCAGGTTTTTTTAAATACATTTTGCAAAGATAAAAAAGACAAAAAAAACTGTTTGCTTTGTCATTATGGGGTATTGTGTGTTGATTTAAAAAATATATTTTTATTTCCATTTTAGAAAAAGTACTGCACTTCTCCTAACATCCTGTTCTTGACTTCTCAAGGGATGCCATTTTCCTTCCTCCACTTGCCCTACTCCCTTCACAGAACAGTGCAAACTGGCTCTAACCAGAATAGAAAGAGGAGTGGGAGGCCCCGGTGCACAACTGAGCAAGAGGACAAGGATATTAGCGTGTCTAGTTTGAGAAACATACGCCCCACAAGTCCTCAACTGGCAGCTTCCTTAAACACCAGCCTCAACGTCAACAGTGAAGAGGCGATTCCGGGATGCTGGCCTTCTAGGCAGAGTTGCGGAGAAAAAGCCATATCTCAGACTGGCCAATAAAAAGAAAAGATTAAGATGGGCAAAAGAACACAGGCACTGGACAGAGGAACTCTGCTTAGAAGGCCAGCATCCCGGAGTCGCCTCTTCACTGTTGACATTGAGACTGGTCAACTAGTCTAAAGAAGGCCAGTTTGATTGCTTCTTTAATCAGAACAACAGTTTTCAGCTGTGCTAACATAATTGCAAAAGGGTTTTCTAATGATTACTTAGCCTTTTAAAATGATAAACTTGGATTAGCTAACACAACGTGCCTTTGGAACACAGGAGTGATGGTTGCTGATAATGGGCCTCTGTACGCCTATGTAGATAATCCCTAAAAAAAATCACCCATTTCCAGCTATTATAGTAATTTACAACATTAACAATGTCTACACTGTATTTCTGATCAATTTTATGTTATTTTAATGGACAAAAAATAGCTTTTCTTTCAAAAACAAGGACATTTCTAAGTGACCCCAAACTTTTGAAATGTAGTGTATATTACACTAGATGACAAACAGGAGGCATTGTTTTGAAGCCACAGTGCCTCCACCTTGACACTCCCCCACCATCATGGAAGCTATAGAAATGCATTCATTAATGTCTACATTTGTTATTGCCACATTTATTCTATTACATACTATTTGTTATTGCCACATTTATTCTATTACATACATAATGCATACTTTAAAATGATATTATGTGAGTTTAACATATAAACATGTTTAGCAAGTACTAATGTTACTGTCCCCACATATTTTTTTAAATATGTAATTTTGTCCTTAACATTTAATTATTCTAGAACTCTGATAGAGTACTGCTCTTTCCCAGGAGTGCCAATATTGATGACCGGTGGTTTCAAAGCCTATCATTGGCCATAAATAGCAATCGAAATCCAGGGTTTATATGTACATCATTGTTTAACGCACGAGCGACTACCACCAGTGACCACGACGACAAAATTAACATTATCGACATGCAAAAAGTGAATCGCTATAACACCATAAGCATGCATAAAAACCAATTTACATGCAAGATAAATTATGAATATAAAATTAGATTTTTTTACCTTTTATTTAACTAGGCAAGTCAGTTAAGAACAAATAGTTATTTTCAATGACGGCTTAGGAACAGTGGGTTAACTGCCTGTTCAGGGGCAGAACGACAGATATGTACCTTGTCAGCTCGGGGTTTGAACTTGAAACCTTCCGGTTACTAGTCCAACGCTCATTACAAAACAATGATTTTTATTGTTAAACGTGACTCTGTAAACTGATAGTTACCCAGCTAGCTAGCGTGGGCAAGTTGGATGTACATGCTGAGGTATCACCATCCAGGCTACATTTTCTAATGTGATTTGGTCAAAGACGGCGCCGCTTCAATAATAGAGAATAAACCAGATAGGTGCTTACAGATGGGCCGCGGTAAACGGCGAAGGTCTCATAAACTTCAATGGGAGGAGGGCGGCTAAACGCAAGCAGTTTTGCAAGCGGTGCGGTTTGTGGTGCTATCTCCGGTAAGCTGCGCCTCTGGCAGAGGGCCTTAATTAGCAGAGTCTTAAGCGGCTGCAGCGCATGGTTGACCAATGAGCGGAGTTCATCTTGACATCCAATCAAACAATGTTTTAATGACCAACATTTGAGCTGACAACAAACGGGATCGCTGGTCTCTACACAATGTAGGTGTATTTTGTCGGGCTCAAAACCTGTACTATTTTCTCCGCCTTCAGCCTAGTGGCTTCCACAGACACGATTAATTGAAAATCAATGGGCCAACCCGCCCGCCGCTCTGCGTGCAACTTAAGGGGCACAATTGCAACTTTGGACCCTTTCCCCTCAGGCCAAACATTGTTGAGGTGTAATAGTAGAGCAGCTATGATTGGAGTGGTGATTAGACTTGACACATAACACGATTAGGTTGTGTGCAGTAAAAGAGAGGCCTACGCTCTGTCAGATAGTAAAACAACATTAAAGCAATAGAAATAGACACACCTCAGTTTTGTTCTAGAAATGCGATTAAGCTGATTAAGCTGATCTTGGACGGTCGATTTCCATGTTTCTGCTTCTCTCTCTCTAAGGGAACTTTTGATGGAGGTGTTATACAGCCTATCTCACGCAGTCCTTCAAACTATGTGACTGTTCAGATAATCAATAGAGTTGATTCTTTCAGTGCTTAATGATTGGTAGTCTCGCGTTACCATTCTCCTAAGTCTTGTCCGAATTAACATGCATGCAGGAAGCAATGAACTGAGGCTAAATGATAGGTAACCACATGCTCGAGTGGACTATATGGGGTGGTAGTGAAGCTGGTGGTAGTGCCTTCAGGTTGCCTTAGTTTTAGTAGCAGGGGAAATATTTGCACATCAGGTGATGTCCCTGACATGTCAATAGGTCAGTATGCTAGCTAGCCTATGTTTATGGAGTAGCTTAGCTCAACCCAAAAAACAGAAGCAAGCTGAAGCCACAGGACAGTAAGACATAATACACATTTTGTATAATTTTTGGTCAAAAATGTTGCAGGAAAATGGTGTCTTCAAAAAGTACTTTCAGCATTTTTTAAAATGTAAATTGTCTGGAGTGACAGATGTGCTCAATCAAATAAGATGTGATGCAGAAATCTACAAGCTACAAAGTAACACCATCTTATCACATCGAAGATACTTCAGCCTGTCTCACCTCAATTAAGTAAATATTGTAAACTTGTGTAAGCCTTCTTATTGTAAGCTTATACATGGTCACCCAGTGTATACTGACTTAGCCAAAACCAACCAAAGAAACGAGTCCGTTGAACAACGTTAGATTTTCTATTTCCTCTTGCAGTGCTTTAGGGCTTTTCTGCTCCATTAGTATTCCCATCCCACAACCTCTCACAGTCGCTTTTCCTTCCTCTCCTCTTGCATCCAGCTGCTCTGCAGGCCTTGAAACGGAAAAAGCGGTACGAGCAACAGTTGGGCCAGATCGACGGCACGCTGTCCACCATTGAATTCCAGAGGGAGGCGCTAGAGAATGCCAACACCAACACCGAAGTGCTGAAGAACATGGGCTTTGCCGCCAAGGCCATGAAGGCAGCCCATGAAAACATGTAAGGGCCACCGTCACTTTTATTATTATTATTATTATTATTATAATAATAAACTGAAAAAACTTTCGTAAACTGAAAGAAAATAATTTACAAACCCGTTTTGAAAAACTAAAACTATACTGAAACTTAACTTTGACTCAAACCAAATTAAATTTAAACCATCATGGATTATGTTCAGCTGCAGATTTTTTTTCTGTAAACTTTTGGCAAAAATCAAATGTGTTTTTCAAGCTTTTTTTTCTAATAGGGTTTGCAAGCTTCTGAATCTGATGGGTAAATGCTGCCAGGAGATAGCTTCTGCATCACTATCACCAGCTATCACTAGCTAACAGGGAAGAAATCTGCTAATTTCTTTCCCTAACTCTAAAACTAAAAAAAAAAATAGTACAAGAATACAATAGAAATGTAATAAAAACTCAAACTAAATACAAACTATTAAATCAGGCTTGAAAACTTACTGAAACTTAACAGAATTTTGAATAGAAATAAAAACAAATTTAAACATAACTATAATAACCTTGGCGCTCACACACACACCTCTGACGTGCCTCTGACATAGGCCAACATTAATGTTCTACTTCACGTTTGTCTAGGATTTTTTGTGTGTGTGACTAAACCTTGAATATGCAATGAAACCCATTTAACTTTAACTGTTAAAGTAATTTGTACGTGTGCTACGTGCTCATGCACAGCCTTTTATCTGCAACAAGTCAATTTGATGGAAACGCATCACTATTGGGAAAATGTTCATATTTTAATTTTGCAGAAACCTAGCTAATGAGTGAGACAAGGAGTCCAAAGAAGTGGTAAAAAGCCATCGACGGACCCCCCCCCCCCAAACCAATCCCACCCTAACAACGAGTATATAGTATCAGTTCTCTGTTTGACAAGTAGTATGGATCTGTGGCTTGGAGTATTTTCTTCACCCAAATTACAAAATTACATATGGACTTAATTACCCTGTGAGCAGTCTATGGACCAGGTATGAAAGTAACCAATGCTTTGGTTTTGTTTACCTGGCCATTGTTTCAAATGCAAACTTTTTATAATTTGTGTCACAATTCCAATGCAAGTCAATGGTACATATTGAGTGTACAAAACATTAGGAGCAACTGCTCTTTCCATGACATTGCATTCACCTGGTCAGTCTATGATCCCTTATTGATGGCACCTGTTAAATCCACTTCAATCAGTGTAGCTGAAGGGGAGGAGACAGGTTAAACCCCTAGAGTCGATTTCCGCCGCGGAAATCTAATTAGCATAATCAAAATCAAATAATTCTGTCAGTTTAAGCTAAAGATATTTGTTTTTTTGCATTGGCTGCGTCTCAATCCACCCCACATCCGCCGATGTCGCACTTCCGCATCTGCGGTGAAACGTGCCAGAGCTAGAGCGGTGTTTGTCAGACCATGAGACATCCCGAAAATTGGTCTTCTCACAAAATCATATGTGGTGTTCAAACGGTTTGACCTATAAACTATTATAACCCCTCAATGGAAAGATGAGACTCTCACAAACACTATGGTGTTCCTTTTGCTCTACAACCCTCACAAGCATCTTGGGACTCTTCTGAAGTCGATACAGCTGATCTGCCAACTTCTGTCTGTAGCGTCTGAACAGTTTGGGCTACACACTAATATGAAAGGTGCGACTCTCACAAACATGCCGGTTGTTTTGCTGTAGGACGCCTCACAAGACTCGTCTGAAGTTCCCCCGGTACCAGTAAAAAAAAAAGAAGAATGGATTAATATGGAAACAGTTTAGTGCAAAGAATACATGTAAAAAAAAATATATGTTCCTCAGCTATAGGACAGACACTTGAGAACAAACTTCCTTGTTATTATTTTGGGGGACTGTTCTATGTAGTGAATCTGTTACTCATTGTGTTTGTAGGGGCTAATAGTAAGGCCTAATGTAATTTATCAAATAATTGTTTTATATATATTTTTTAAATTCTAAATCAAATAGCTAAATTATCCTTGGTATGACCTTCTAAAACAATTCCATATCGCTTAGTAGAACCCCCCCCCCCCCCCCCCCGTCCGCCCGGCATAGATGGGGCTTAGTCAGGAGAGACATAAAGAAGAATTTTTAAGCCTTGAGACATGGCTTAAATGTGTGCCATTCGGGATGTGAATGAGCAAAACAAAGGATTTAAGTGCCTTTTGAGTGTGTCAAGAACCCTAACGTGGCTGGGTTTTTCCGCACTCAACAGTTTCCCGTGTGTATCAAGAATAGTCCACCACCGAATGGACTTCCAGCCTAGCATTGGAGTCAACATTGGCCAGCATCCCTGTGGAACTCTTTCGACACCTTGTAGAGTCCATGCCCCGAAAAATTGAGGCTGTTCTGAGGGCAAAAAGGAGTGCCACTCAATATTAGGAAGGTGTTCATAATGTTTTGTACACTCTGTTACGCATTTTCACACTTTATTATACACGCTTCATTATTCAGAATGCAAAGTAACTTCCATAAATATCTACAGTGAGGTTGATTTTCCATATCTCGCATAATCGCATAATTTCAGCTTATGGTGTAGTAATATCATAAAATGGCTTCTGCCAGAAAAACGTTCAAAATGTCACTATTATTCTTTCCTGAATTTGCTATGAATTATTAAATGGTCTTTTGTGTTTTTGCCCATAGGGACATAGACAAAGTGGATGACTTAATGCAGGACATCACAGAGCAGCAGGAGCTGGCTCAAGAAATCTCTGACGCTATTTCTAAACCTGTAGGGTTCGGAGAGGAATTTGATGAGGTAAGCTGAGCTAGGATGTTTCCTTTACCGCAGTGCTTCCCAAACTTGTTCAACCTCCCCATTTGAGAAGGTCTGGTCACACCACACATTTCCTAGGTGGCAATGGTCTGGATGGATATTGTCATTTATTTACCTCCACCTCGCGACCCATGCGACCTCAGCAACCTGTGCCACGTTTATTTCTATGGGTACAAGCCCTGTCCATGACAGAAGCTGCACACTGCTCTTGTTGCCAGAAAGAAAATGTTGCAGCTTTAAAGCTCCTGAAATTCTACACATTTTACCATGGCTTATGTGTGTTCATGTGATATCTGTGTGATGTCATGTGATACCCAAACATAATGGGTTAAAAACCTTAGCTGACATGGGCTAGTTGAACAACTGAACATTTCTGACACCCCAATTTTGGGAACCACTGCCTGGGAACCACTGCCATACCGAATCAGACTAAAGGCGTTCGTCGTTGTTGGTTTGAAATGTATCCTTATCTTATTTAGACATTATAGACCTGTCTAACCCTTAATTATTTTTCTTTCTTTGTGTAGGATGATCTCTTAGCAGAATTGGAAGAACTGGAACAAGAGGAACTAGACAAAAACCTCCTGGAAATCACTGGCACAGATAATGTACCGCTGCCAAATGTGCCCTCCGCATCCTTACCTGTAAGACCAGCAGGTAATGGATATATTGGCTTAGCCAGCTTTAATGCTAGCTCATGTCTCTGAAGTACACTGACGGGAATTGATTTGAAATGATAAAATACTGTCTACACACACACACACACACACATTTTTTATTCTGAAAACATCTACCTGTAAACGGTAGTCTTCCCAGTAGTAGAAGGTTTTTACCGTTTCCAACCAGTATTTCACCAGTCAGTGTAACGCTACCTGACTTCTATTCAAACCTGAACGTTTTTTTGTCGATCTTTATAGGCCGACTTTTAAAAAAAATCGTACTAATTTTATCAAATGAATGTGGTTCATTCTTACAGCAAAGGAGGAAGATGATGACGACATGAAGGATCTGGAGGCATGGGCCGCCAACTAGTCACTGCTTTTACTCCATACCTTCTATAGGTGGAAAAGAAGAACTCTTATGTTATGTGTTTCAGGAAGGAATAGGAAAAGTCTGAATTAACGGAGACTTTAAAAAACTTGACAAACCTTTCGCTTACGGTCAAGCTCAGCCTCCTAAAGAGGGACAATGGCATGTTGTACCTTCGACCACTGAAAACTCCAAATCTCTGGAGCGACCAAACAGTGTTTTTCTTTAACTCGTTCTCTACTGTAAAGCATTGCTTCACTCCTTCCACCCCCTTCTCTTAGTGCACAGAATATATTTTGAAAAGAAAGTGTAAAAATGACTCCTCAACACTGACAATAAGCTTCAATGTAGAATTTCTAATACCTCATACCCGTTTTATGTGTAGTGCGACAATACGTTGGAAGATATTACAATACCCTATATAAAGTTTTGTTGTTGATGCACAATATCCCCTTGGCGTCATGTGTTCACATGGCAATCCGCTGTTATTTAATCCATTTATCAAAATATGCACTTAAAATATACCTATTGTACATGATATTTATTAATAGCTATGTCCAGCGGGGAGAATTTGATTCCAATCTTTAGGGCTATTGGTGTTGGTCTTAAATTTTATTTGGGCAGGATTTATTGAACTATATCATGAATATTCTTCCATATACTCTGGCTTTCAAACGTGCACATATCTATGAGGGCAACTCCACAAGGTATCCTTGAAATGCTTCTCTGGGGGATGGTTCACACGGTTATCTTTCTTTGATGTGACAACCTAACCAACTAGTTACATTTTGAAAACACAATGACATTTCTCGTCATATGTCTATACTGTATCTGTTCAAACTGAAGTGACTTGAGTGAGATTATGTCTGCCTCTGTGAGTGTTTGTTCATTTTCATCTTTAAGAAACATTAACACTATAGGAGGTAAAAATATATATATTAGGGTGTTTGGGCTTCTCAGAGTAATGGAATTTGATGTGTGTGAAGCGAGAATAAATTGATTGTATTCAGACTCCAAATTACAGGCAGTGAGGTTTATTTAATTTATGGCTTTCCTGAGTTTGTCAACTTACCCCACTATTTTGTCATTTGACATGCTGCTTCAGATTTCATATTTTCTATGTTTTAAATGTCAATTTTGTCTAAATTCCACCTTCAGAAGGGGAACTTAACTAATGTATGACAGCATTATGTTATGTTTGACATGCTCTGATATACCATAGGTTGTGTGTGTTTGTACACAGGGCTGTCCCTTGCGATCTGGTTCCTGTTTTTCTTTGGTCCGTCTTCCTACCCTGCCTATCACAACTTTCCCTTGTTTTAATGGAACATCTAAATTAAACATTTTGCCAAGTTGTGCACTGTTTGTTTCCTTTTTTTAGCTAAGAAAATCTGTGAATTCCTTTATCAAGAACTGTTGGTCAGAGTTATGGCAAGCACTTGTATTGAGAGGGCCAAGGTTCGTGTATTGAGAGGGCCAAGGTTCGTGTATTGAGAGGGCCAAGGTTCGTGTATTGAGAGGGCCAAGGTTCGTGTATTGAGAGGGCCAAGGTTCGTGTATTGAGAGGGCCAAGGTTCGTGTATTGAGAGGGCCAAGGTTCGTGTATTGAGAGGGCCAAGGTTCGTGTATTGAGAGGGCCAAGGTTCGTGTATTGAGAGGGCCAAGGTTCGTGTATTGAGAGGGCCAAGGTTCGTGTATTGAGAGGACCAAGGTTCGTGTATTGAGAGGGCCAAGGTTCGTGTATTGAGAGGGCCAAGGTTCGTGTATTGAGAGGGCCAAGGTTCGTGTATTGAGAGGGCCAAGGTTCGTGTATTGAGAGGGCCAAGGTTCGTGTATTGAGAGGGCCAAGGTTCGTGTATTGAGAGGGCCAAGGTTCGTGTATTGAGAGGGCCAAGGTTTGTGTATTGAGAGGGCCAAGGTTCGTGTAATAGTAAGTGTTGGGTCAAGGATTATGGTTGGGCAAGGGCTATTCTTAAGCCACAGTCATCTGCTGAAAAAGTCTGATCATGTACCATGTTTTAACCGAAATACTGAAAGTATTATTGTTTGGAATGGAAGGGAACTACAGTGGTACTGTTTTTATTACCTTATTTTTGTCAAATATTAATAATTCTGTTGACAAGGTCCAAGTTAAAAAGTTGTCATTTGAATAAATTATATTATTGTATGCTGAACAAAAATACAACATGCACCAATTTCAATGGTTTTACTGAGTTACAGTACAGGAAATCCGTCAATTGACATGACTTAATTAGGCCCTAATCTATGGATTTCACATCACTGGGCAGGGGCGCAGCCATGGGTGGGCCTGGGAGGACATAAAACCCACCCACTAAGGAGCCAATAACACTTTAGTTTTTCGCCCACAAAAGGGCTTTATTACAGACACAAGCACTCAGTTTCATCAGCTGTCCAGGTGGCTGGTCTCAGACGATCCCACAGGTGAAGAAACTGGATGTGGAGGTCCCGGGCTGGCGTGGTTACACGTGGTCTGTGGTTGTGAGGCTGGTTGGAAATACTGCCATATTCTCTAAAATGACTTTGGAGGAGGCTTATGGTAGAGAATGTAATGTTTTTCAACCACTCCACACATTTCTTGTTAAACTATTGTTAAGTCGGTTAGGACATTACTTTGTGCATGATACGGGTCATTTTTCCAACAATTGTTTACAGACAGATTATTTCACTTATAATTCACTGTATCACAATTCCAGTGGGTCATAAACTAAGTTGACTGTGCCTTTAAACAGCTTGGACAATTCCAGAAAATGATGTCATGCTCTTTAGAAACCTCTGATAGGCAAATTGACATAACTTGAGTCAATTGGAGGTGCACCTGTGGATGTATTTCAAGGCCTACCTTCAAACTCAGTGCCTATTTGCTTGACATCATGGGAAAATCTAAATAAATCAGCCCAGACCTCAGAAAAAAAATGTAGACCTCCACAAGTCTGGTTCATCCTTGGGAGCAATTTCCAAACACCAGAAGGTACCACGTTCATCTGTACAAACAATAGTACGCATGTATAAACACCATCGGACCACGCAGTCATCATACCACTCAGGAAGGAGACGCGGTCTGTCTCCCAGAGATGAACGTACTTTGGTGCGAAAAGTGCAAATCAATCCCAGAACAACAGCAAAGGACCCTGTGAAGATGCTGGAGGAAACATGTACAAAACCATCTATATCCACAGTAAAATGAGTCCTATATCAACATCACCTGAAAGGCGGCTCAGCAAGGAAGAAGCCACTGCTCAAAAACCGCCACAAAAAAAGCCAGACTACAGTTTGCAACTGCACATGGGGACAAAGATCGTACTTTTTGGAGAAATGTCCTCTGGTCTGATGAAACAACAATAGAACTGTTTGGCCATAATGACCATCGTTATGTTTGGAGGGAAAAGGGGGGGTACTGGTGCACTGGTACTGGTGCACTTCACAAAATCGATGACATCATGAGGGAGGAGAAGTATGTGGATATATTTGAAGCAACATCTCAAGAAATCAGTCCGGAAGTTAAAGCTTGGTCACAAATGGTTCTTCCAAATGGACGATGACCCCAAGTATACTTCCAAAGTTGTGGCAAAATGGCTTAAGGACAACAAAGTCAAGGTATTGGAGTGGCCATAACAAAGCCCTGTCCTCAATCCCATAGAAAATTTGTGGTCAGAACTGAAAAAGCGTGTGTGAGCAAGGAGGCCTACAAACCTGACTCAGTTACACCAACTGTCAGAAGGAATGGGCCAAAATTCACCCAACTTATTGTGGGAAGCTTGTGGAAGGCTACCTGAAACGTCTGACCCAAGTTAAACAATTTAAAGGCAATGCTACCAAATACTAATTGAGTGTATCTATTTTGCTAAGGTGTATGTAAACTTCCGACTTCAACTGTATCTGGCAACAGCTCTGATGGACGTTCCTGCAGTCAGCATGACAATTGCACACTCCCTGAAAACTTGAGACATCTGTGGCATTGTGTTGTGTGACAAAACTCCACATTTTAGAGCGGCCTTTTATTGTCCCCAGCACAAGGTGCACCTGTGTAATGAATATGCTGTTTAATCAGCTTCTTTACATGTCACACCTGTCAGGTGTTTGGATTATCTTGGCATTGGCTAAATGCTCACTAACACGGATATAAACACATTTCTTGCTCAACTTTTGAGAGAAATAAGCTTTTTGAGTATATGGATAATTTCTGGTATGTTTTATTTCACCTCATGAAACATGGGACCAACACTTTACATATTGCGTTTAATATTTTTGTTCATCGTAATTTGATCCTTTTGAATTGTGTAGACAACAGAGAGGCTACAGAGCCAGATTATAGGGAAGGGCTAGAGATGGGACACAAGTTTTAGGTCAGTCTTCCAATGTGTGTGTCACGCCCTGGTCTTAGTATTTTGTGTTTATATATTTATTTGGTCAGGCCAGGGTGTGACATGGGTTTATTTTGTGTTGTGTTTTTGTATTGGGGTTTTAGTAGGTATTGGGATTGTGGCTGAGTAGGGGTGTCTAGCATAGTCTATGGCTGCCTGAGGTTCTCAATCAGAGTCAGGTGATTCTCGTTGTCTCTGATTGGGAACCATATTTAGGTAGCCTGGGTTTCACTGTGTGTTTGTGGGTGACTGTTCCTGTCTTAGTGTTTTGTATTTCACCAGATAGGCTGTATAGGTTTTCACGTTCCGTTTGTTGTTTTGTATTTCGTGTTTATTCGTTCATTAAACATGAATCTAACTAACCACGCTGCATTTTGGTCCGACTCTCCTTCGACGGAAGAAAGCCGTAACAGTGTGTATGCACAGCCCTGTCAATGCATTTGATTGTTTGCATAAAACCTTAATGCTTATATTAAAAGCTGTGTATTTAGGTTGCGTCAGCTCTTACAATCTCCATTTAAATCTAATATACTTCAAGGTATCATTTTGGGTAACACTTCCTTTGAAGGTTGCATAACAAAGCATAACACAACAACTCACTCATGTGTTACCTCATTTGAATCATTCATCGTATGGACAGACCTTTTGTAACTTGGTTGAAAATATGCAGTGGTTATGCAACAGGCTTATTCAAAATCATGTCCATACTTGATTTAAGGAGTTTGGTTGACTCTTCCACCTGTAATATGCTGCGGCATCTGAGTTTAATCATGCAATGTGGTTGAGAAGTAATTGGGGGGGGTCCCATTATAGCTAGGTCAGCATTGCTGTTCAACCTCCACACTGCAAACAGTGTTTTACTTTTTCATCCATCGTCTTTGCCAAACTTCTTTCTTGATGTAAAATGCCTCAAGTGCATATAAAACATGTCTGTACATAAATATGTACACATCCACATAGAGGCAATGTTGATTTTTAAACCCTCCCCGTAGGTTGTTTTTAAAGGGAATTTCATGACTGGAATGGAAATCTATGGTCAATCAAACAATGTTTCATCATGACACACAGCCAGTTTGAGGTTATATCATGAATGGGGTGTTGCAGTTCAAATGTGTCATGTGATTTCCTCATGAATTATAAACCCATTTATCAAACACAGAATACCTAAAAGGGGATATAATTAAATAGAACACTTATCATAGACCTACTACATTAAATTATGTATAAGGGGATTGTGGAACTGAAGGTAGGCATGTCGTGATTTGTTTTTGGTTATTACTATGTAATAGTAGTGCTATAAAACACATGTTTATTGTCACATACACCAGATAGGTGTAGTGAAATGTGTTGTTTTACTGGGTCCGTACTAGTAAGGCACCTCTGGAACAAATTAGGGTTATGTGCCATGCTCAAGGGCACAGACAGATTTTTCACCTTGTCAGCTTAGGTATTCGAACCAGCAACCTTTCAGTTACTGGCACAATACTCTTGCAACTAGGCTAACTGCCACCCAATTATTAACTATTCAATAAAAGAGGTTGTGGTATGAAACTGTTTTTGGCTGCCACTCTCTGTGGCTAAGAGCCAGTTCGTTTTGCATGGTCCTTTACCCCGGGTCGAGATTTTACTTAACGACCAATGAGAATTGTCTTTATTTGCAAACTATTTCCCGTGGCACCGGTCCATGCAAAACGAACTCGCTTTCTTTCGTACGGGGCAGGAACATTCTCAGCCAATTGGAAGCGTAATGTTGAAGTTGGCACGGAGACCTCATGAATATTACAAGCAAGCAAATTGACTGATACTTAAATTCAAGTTCACAAATATTATACCCTCTCTGTCCAAAGCCAGGTAGCAACAACCACACATATCAAGACGGTGACATCAAAAAGAAACCATAATGTCTGAGAAACTTCACTTCAAAGTCGGTCAGTATGAATGTACATTATTTATATTCTTTATCATACAGGCGAGCTTCAAGCCCTTCATTGATTGTGGATTAACGGGTGGCTAACCAGCTAGGCTAATGTCGAGTAACAGATTTTAGACTGCACATTTGGCTAGCTTGGCGCTATTTTAGCTGATTTATATCAAGTGATGGCTAGCTAATCATTGGACAGTCGGCTAACCAGACATCTGCAAATGTGCACTGGCATTTATAAACTTGTATAATCCAGTCCGGACGGAACACGGTCCATTTACCTGCAGGATTTTGTTATTTTTACAAAGCCTTACCCATGCATAACCAGTGACAGCAGTTTTGGCATGCAATTCACATATATGTGGTAGAAGGTAAAGAGTTTTGTTACATCACAGAATAAATCGAGTCGACATGCACCTAACACTTGTCCTCAGTCAATCATGGTTTATTTCAGAAGATTGAACTATGTTCTCGGTGGTTGTAATCCATTTAGTCGAGCATGGTGCTTTCGTTTGTTTTCTGAGCTCGGTACTAAGTTACCTACGTTGTTTTATTTTTCATTTCACCTTATTTAACCAGGTAGGCCAGTTGAGAATAAGTTCTCATTTACAACTGCGACCTGGCCAAGATAAAGCGATGCAGTGCGACAAAAACAACAGTCACACATGGGAAAAACAAACGTACAGTCAATAGCACAATAGAAACATCTATTTACAGTGTGTGCAAATGTAGTAGATTAGGGAGGTAAGGCAATAAATAGGCCATAGTGGCGAAATATTTACAATTTAGCATTAACACTGGAGTGATAGATGTGCAGATGATGATGTGCAAGTCTTTGCAGTGTGTGTCGCCGCCAGTTTTCCTTGATTGACAGGCAGTATGTCACCCTGGAGTCTGGCACAGGCAATGAAGGGAAATATTAGTGTGTTATCTTCCAAAGACAGTACAGTATGAAGCTGCTTCTCCACTGGATAACGCTTGTAGGCTAGCTAAACTCATGCGCATAAACACGTCAGCAGTATAACGCTCGTCTAGCGCCAAACTGCGCATGTGCAGGCTGTCAAATCTAAGGTAGGCTGGGCACACCGAGGTAAAGACAGTTTCAAGTTGAATTTTCAACGGATATTCGCGCTTTCAAACTTCAATAGCTTTCAAGCCACAGTCTCCAAATAAGTGTCATTATGTTGGAAAAATTTCGCACAACATTGCACAGGTCCTATTTTCACGATTTGGACATTAATTTGCTTTCCAAAGCAAATAAACATGTGGAAATGTGAGCAGCATTTTGTATTCCTAGTTGAATTAGTTAGGGAGCATAAACAAAGTACAAACTTTTTTTTACATTCGAATTTCAATAGCTCATTGGTCATGTGACCTAATGACTCAAACAAGGTCCAGAATGTCCACTGACTACCCTTTGATATTGCACACCCTTTAGTTTGTCCATTTTCCTCTCCCAAGATTTTACATGAATTTTTCAAAATGTCAAATTTCAATAGCTCCTTGGTCATGTGACTTTCTGACTTCAAGCAAGGTTCAGAATGTCCACTCAGTGGGCCTACACATTGCACACCTTTTAGTTTGTCCACTTTCATCTCACACATTTTTACATTCATTTTTCAAAATGTAAAATTTCCATAGCTCCTTGGTCATGTGACCTTCTGACACAAACATGGTGCAGAATGTACCCTTCTATATTGCACTCTTGTTTGTGTCACACCCTGACCTTAGTTATCTTTGTTTTCTTTATCATTTTGGTTAGGTCAGGGTGTGACGAGGGTGATATATGTGTTTTTATCCAGTCTAGAGTTTTTGTATGTTTATGGGTTTTTTCCAGTCTAGGTGTTTTTATGTCTATGGTTGCCTAGATTGGTTCTCAATCAGAGGCAGCTGTTTATCGTTGTCTCGGATTGGGGACCATATTTCGGTAGCCATATGCCTTGGATAGTTTGTGGGTTACTGTCTATGTGTAGTTGCCTGTGTCTGCGCTCGTTGTTCATAGCTTCACGTTAGTTTGTTTAAGTGTTCATGAAAAGAAGAATGTATTCTAATCATGCTGCGCTTTGGTCTCTTTACGACAAACGTGACAGTTTGTGTACTGTAAAATCACACGGCGTAACGTACATTTTTCATAGTTTTAAATTTCAATAGCTCCTTGGTCATGTCAATTACACACCTAAGAAGCATGCAGTGGATATACACCCATATTGCATAACCTCTAGTTATGTCTCTTCTATATTCTTGTACATTAATATTAGTTTGACAATTAGGGGGTCCAGTGTTGTGTTTTCTTTAATATTTAGCTATAATAATTGGTAGTTCTAAGTACTTATTTTCCCTGTTTTTTTATTTATTTTTCCACAGTATTTAATAGCGGTACACAATAGGAGAGGGAGACATATCTCCTTTCGTCATTAATATCAACCATAAAGGAAAAGGGCAAAGTACGAGAGTCGTGCTATTAATTGTCCAAAGCAGGGATGGAGAGTGAACTAGTGAGGTAGGCTGCAGTGGGTTTGCTGGTCAATACATCTACTGTATTGACCATGTTTATATACATATACTGTATTGACCATTATACATGTAACCACAGTAATGGTGGCCAGTAAATCAATTAATAAAAATGTAATATTGACAAATTAAACAGAAATTGTAGACCTTTAATCTTTTCCAACATGTCAACAGACACTTAACTTCAAATAAGTATGAAACATTTCAGTGTTAACTTTGTCTTTATCCCTGGTTGATGTACATTTCAGAGCCTCTTCAGTGTGGATGGGGTATAGCATACATTTTCAACAAAGACTGCACTTCCAGTTTGTTCTTTACTCTGTTGAACTATTTTGTCTTCATTCCTAGTTACAGCACATGGAACCACCGTTGGCAAACAAAACAAAGCGTAACACGTTTATAAATAATATCAATGATGAATTAGCCATCCATTGTGTTATATCATAAATTGTCTTACATGCCGTCACTGTTGTCAGAAGATTATTAACATGTTAAATTAAGTTACTAACCCAGTCAGTCTCAGGGCCACATTCAGATTCTTTATCAGTGGCACACATGAAGCAGTTGTTGGCTTTGTTGAACTCTGAAATCAAAGGCATGAACTGAACATATGGCTGTCCGACACAACTACATAAAAATGAAGAATTTACTTTGAATTAAATGTCATTACATACCAGACATTTTTAGTATATCCTCAGCCATTTCTTTTTGCAGTTGCTCCATGTGTCTTTGAAGGTTCCATATAAATTTGGGAGGGGATGTTGGGGAAGTTCTGTGCAACTTCATTGGCCATCTAATTGTCACATAACAGCTAACCATTCATTATTGAAAATATAACTAACAAACCTGCATTACAAAGTCTGAAGGTGTCCTGCTGCATGGTGTGAGTTATTTCCCCTCCTTTACACTTTATGTCCACCCAGTCATCTTTTCCATGGCAGGATCTTCTCATTTTGAAGTATTCTCTTTTTTATGTAAACATAATGGAATTCTGATTAGTTATAGGTAACTGAATACACAAGCCACATTTGTATGCTGTTTTTGTATACTGTTTTCACTATAATCTAGTAGTAATTTAGTAGTAGAGGTAATTTACTTTATACCCCATTCTACACACAGCCTAAATTATAGGCACTGAACCATTTCCAGGACAATAATAAAAGTAGCATATAGGATCCAGCCCTATCACAGAGTGAATACATGTCAAGCGTTTGTAGACTTTACAAAAAAATAATTAATTGACAGTTTCATCAGTACGTGCTTAAAGAAAGTCCTATTACAAAGATCACAGATGACAGTGCCCACCAAATATATGACAATCGAGAATGAATTGTAAGCACCAAAGTGTGTTTGTCAAAATCATATCTGAAAATGTCAGTTTAACATAATACTTCTTTTTTCAATAGCAATTCATGACATATGCAGTTGAGGAATATTCCATGTACCAACACTACATGTAAAACAGACAAGACATTCCCACATACAGTATTTTTTTAAATTTTATTTCACCTTTATTCAACCAGGTGAACAAGTTCTCATTTACAACTGCAACCTGGCCAAGATAAAGCAAAGCAGTGTGACACAAACAACAACACAGAGTTACATATGGAATAAACAAACATACAGTCAATAACACAATAGAAGTATATACAGTGTGTGCAAATGAAGTAAGATTAGGGAGGTAAGGCAATAAATAGGCCGTAGTGGCAAAATAATTACAATTTCGCAAATAAACATTGGAGTGATAATGTGCAGAAGATGAATGTGCAAGTAAAGATACTGGGGTGCAATAAAAATGTAAAAAAAACAATATGGGGATGAGGTAGTTGGATGGGCTATGTACAGGTGCAATGATCTGTAAGCTGCTCTGATACCTGATGCTTAAAGATAGTGAGGGAGATGAGTCTCCAGCTTAAGTGATTTTTGCAATGCGTTCCAGTCATTGGCAGCCGAGAACTGGAAGGAAAGGTGGCCAAATGAGGAGTTGGCTTTGGGAGTGACCAGTGAAATATATCTGCTGGAGCACGTGCTACAGCTGGGTGCTGCTATGGTGACCAGTGAGCTGAGAAGGCGGGGCTTTACCTAGTAAGGACTTATAGATGACCTGGAGCCAGTGGGCTCCAGATTATAAAGCGAGGGCCCGCCAACGAGAGCATACAGGTCGCAGTGGTGGGTAGTATATGGGGCTTTGGTGACAAAACAGATGGCACTGTTATAGACTGCATCCAATTTGCTGAGTAGAGTGTTGGAGGCTATTTTGTAAATTACATCGCCGAAGTCAAGGATCGGTAGGATGGTCAGTTTTACGAGGGTATGTTTGGCAGCATGAGTGAAGGATGCTTTGTTGCGAAATAGGAAGCCGATTTCTAGATTTAATTTTGGATTGGAGATGAATGTTTTAATGTGAGTCTGGAAGGAGAGTTTACAGTCTAACCAGACACCTAGGTATTTGTAGTTGTCCACATATTGTAAGTCAGAACCGTCCAGAGAAGTGATGCTGGGCAGGCGGGCATGTGCGGGCAGCGATCGGTTGAAGAGCATGCATTTAGTTTTACTTGCATTTAAGAGCAGTTGGAGGCTACGGAAGGAGTGTTGTATGGTTAGTTAACACAGTGTCCAAAGAAGGGCCAGAAGTATATAGAATGGAGTCGTCTGCGTAGAGGTGGATCAGAGAATCACCAGTCACAAGAGCGACATTATTGATGTATACAGAGAAGAGTCGACCCTAGAATTGAACCCTGTGGCACCCCCATAGAGACTGCCAGAGGTCCGGACAACAGGCCTTCCGATTTGACACATTGAACTCTATCTGAGAAATAGTTGGTGAACCAGGTGAGGCAGTCATTTGAGAAACCAAGGCTATTGAGTCTGCCGATAAGTTCCTAACTTCCCTGAAAAGTTGCATATCGCAACTTAGATGCTAATGGTTCTGCATTTTTTGAATGGGGAATGCCTATTTAAGATGGTTAGGAATGCACTTTCAAAGAATAACCAGGCATCCTCTACTGACGGAATCAGGTCAATATCTTTACAGGATACTGGGTCAGGTTGATTAGAAAGGCCTACTCGCTCAAGTGTTTTAGGGAGCGTTTGACTGTGATGAGGGGTAGTCGTTTGCCCGGTGACCCATTACGGACGCAGGCAATGAGGCAGTGATCGCTGTGATCCTGGTTGAAGACAATAGAGGTGTATTTAGAGGACGGGTTGGTCAGGATGATATCTAAACTCTGAACTACTTATGAACTACTTATGGCTTAGATCCCGCTACCGGGATCGATATGACAACAGCCAGTGAAAGTGCAGGGCGCCAAATTTAAACAACAGAAATCTCATAATTAAAATTCCTCAAACATTTTACACCTTTTTAAATATAAACGTGTTGTTAATCCCACCACAGTGTCCGATTTCAAAAAGGCTTTACGACGAAAGCACACCAAACGATTATGTTAGGTCAGTACCTAGTCACAGAAAAACAGCCATTTTTCCCGCCAAAGAGAGGAGTCACAAAAAGCAGAATTAGAGAGGAAAAAAGCTTTACCAAAAAAGCACACCATGCAATAATCTGAGTACGGCGCTTAGACACTAAAACAAGCCATACAGATATCCGCCATGTTGTGGAGTCAGTAAAAGTCAGAAATAGCGTTGTAAATATTCACTTACCTTTGATCTTCATCAGAATGCACTCCCAGGAATCCCAGTTCCACAATAAATGTTTGTTTTGTTCGATAAAGTCCATTTATGTCCAAATACCTCCTTTTTGTTCGCGCCTTGAGTTCACAAATTCAAATTCACAATGCGGAGGTCAGACGAAAAGTCAAAAAATTCCATTACAGTTCGTAGAAACATGTCAAACGATGTAAAGAATCAATCTTTAGGATGTTTTTAACATAAATCTCCAATAATGTTTCAACCGGATAATTACTTTTGTCTTTAGAAATGCAATGGCACGCAGGTCGCTCTCACGGGAGCACGCGTGATCAGCTCCTGCCAGACACCTGATTGAAAGAGCTCTCATTCCCCCCTCCTTCATAGTAGAAGCATGAAACAAGGTTCTAAAGACTGTTGACAGCTAGTGGAAGCCGTAGGAAGTGCAATATGACCCCATAGACACTGTATATTCGATAGGCAATGAGTTGAAAAACTACAAACCTCACATTTCCCACTTCCTGGTTGGGTTTTGTCTCAGGTTTTTGCCTGCAATATGAGTTCTGTTATACTCACAGACATCATTCAAACAGTTTTAGAAACTTCAGAGTGTTTTCTATCCAAATCTACTAATAATATGCATATCTTAGCTTCTGGGCCTGAGTTGCAGGCAGTTTACTCTGGGCACCTTACTCAATACTGCCCCCCAGCCATAAGATGTTAATGTACAGTATATGAAAGTGATGCTATGAAAAGGATTCTTTCACCTTATCAAGCTCACTCTGACTGACAAATCCCTGCCTATTACTGTGATTTAAAAAGAGCATATGAAACATTGTTTTTCATTAGACCTACCTGTGCGCCTTCCTTTAAGCACCTCTGTTTCGAACACCTCTCCTGTCCTTGATCCATACCACATACAGCCATTTGCGGATCTTTTCAGTGTCCATGTGAAAGATAGTTATTGCGAGGTTAGAAAATGTTTAACACCCCTATGAAATAAAGGCCTGCAAAGCTTACGGACCCATTACGGACACAGGTAATGAGGCAGTGATCGCTGAGATCCTGGTTGAAGACAGCAGAGGTGTATTTAGAGGGCAGATTGGTCAGGCTGATATCTATGAGGGTGTCGTGTTTACGGATTTGCGATTGTACCTGGTAGGTTCCTTGATAATTTGTGTGAGAAAATGAGTTCATCTAGCTTAGATTGTAGGAAGTCCGGGGTGTTAAGCATATCCCAGTTAAGGTCACCTAACAGTACAAACTCTGAAGCTAAATGGGGGGCAATTAATTCACATATGGTGTCCAGGGCACAGCTGGGGGCTGAGGGGGGTCTATAACAAGCGGCGACAGTGAGAGACTTAACTGAATGGTATGGTGGATTTTTATTAGTAGAAGCTCAAACTGTTTGGGCACAGACCTGTATAGCATGACAGAACTCTGTATGCTATCTCTGCAGTAGATTGCAACTCCACCCCCTTTGGCAGTTCTATCTTGGCGGAAAAGTTGTAGTTGGGGATGGAAATTTCAGATTTTTTTTTTCTTCCTTAGCCAGGATTCAGACACGGCTAGGACATTAGGGTTAGTGGAGTGTGCTAAAGCAGTGAATTAAACAAATTTAGGGAGGAGGCTTCTGATGTTAACATGCATGAAACCCATTGCATTTCAGCAACCAACAACCCAATGTTTATATCCCAGGACAAATTAGCTAGCAACAGCAGGCTAGCTAGCTCAATTGCCATAAATGTTTAATGCTTTTCGACCTGTCCCCAAATGTAATATAATTGGTTGTTTGTTTTGATATTTCATCCTGCGTGTCCTGATCGTGTCTGGTGTGGGGGTACAAAATCAACATGCGCACATCTGGTTTGGTCAGCATGTAAGCCTGTTGTTCACTCTATGGACTTGTATTGTGATTTGTTAATTATAGAACTCCCCCTCGATAAACCAGAACATGTTTACCCAAACGGGGAGTGTTGCACAGTCCAATTCCTTTTCATTTGTGAGTAGGCCTATATTCCTTGCCAAACATTCATCACTCCAGAGCACAATGTTACCCCTGCTGTAGTGTTTCAATCAGTGAAATACTAGAGGATATTTGCTGAGTAACTATTTGGCCCTGAACTTGCCAAACTTGACATGTAGTGATGTAGTACTTGGGGGTGGTGTCCTGGGGGAGAAGTTACAAAGCCAGAGGAGTAGCAGCGTCTTCATCACAGTGGGGTGCTTATTTGGTTTGGTTTATAGCAGAGTTTCAGCCACTCGCTGTTCTACGGCTTGAATGTCATATGTTGATTTGATTCCTGAGTAGCACTGCTCCAGTTTTCATCTGCACAGTGTGACTGCTAAGAAATTGCCTGAAACGTGGCCATTATGTGTGAAACAAGTGTTGGAAAGCTCTTCACACTTCAGTTGTCAACGACAATAGTTCGATTTTCAAGGAATTTGTGATCATAGGCCAAGAATGTATAACTTGCTTCACTAAAGTTAACTTTACCTTGTTTCAACTCAAGACATGACTATCCGTCTATGTTGGTATTTAAGCTAAGGTAACTGAGCTATAGGTGATATCTCTGCGCTTATCCCTCGTCAGTATTATGGAATAATTATAATATTAAGGTACAATTTTAATGGAGAAGGCTGATCCGAGAGCAGCGCTGCCTTTCATTTGATCCTATTAGTTTTGACACATGCCTCGACGACGCACTTAGTGAACATTTCTCTGAGTGGTGTTTTTGGAAACACATGTTACATCTTCGGAAGGATGCATCCTTTACACTCGCAAGCCTAAGTTCCATCGCTATCGGAAACCAGGCCCTGGTGTGCACTCAAAAGTCTGTATTATTGTCCTATTGCCTGGGTTGCATTCATTTGGTACAATTGGTATAGTGTTTTAAAATGGAATATGAAAATGAACTTTCCCAATTGGTAGTGCCTGCTTTGTTAAAACATTTTTTTTATCCTGCTTCATCCTCACTGAATGCATCCATTGGGTCTGATGCCATTGCAAAGCGCTCATCAACCCTGATTCTCACGCTCCTCTCTCATTGCAGTCTATGCCTGAAAGGGGATGACCGACGAGGAGTATGTGTGGTGCATTGAGCAGACCATCTACTGGAAGGACGGCCAGCCCCTCAACATGATCCTGGATGACAGCGGCAACCTCACCACAAGAAGTACCCCATACTGCTGTCAGGTATGGGACCTAGCTATCTCTGACTTACAACTCTCAGGGCCTCAGGCCTCTCATACTGCTGCTTAATTAAAGAAGCAGGGCACCATATTGCTGCAAACATTGAAGGGCTAAGGAGGACAGTGGTATTCACATGTCCCAATTCGCTCCCTCCCCCTTGGCCCTAACTGGATCCGAAGGGTACTGAAGTGAAATACCGTGTAGTAGTAGAGCTCCCATTTTGCTTTTGCCTTACAAAAATGTAAACATGAGGTTTGATATTTAGCCAATGCCCCTGCATTTGACTTGTCACAGTTATTTGTCATAATCATTTACCTTATCCGGTCAAGCCTTTGTTGGTTTGCCTTTTTGTTCAGCTGTGTGGCAAGTTAAGTTTGATTTTCGGGTGTGTTGCATCCTGTAAGAGCTTTTAAAGGAATGACTGTTACATCCAGAGCAAAGCATTAAAGGGGAAGTTCAGTATTTAGCTTGATGTTTTATATTGGCTGGGAGACTAATCCATGGTTTCTATTTTCTTTAAACAGCAAAGACACACTTTAGCCAGCAATCTAAATAAATGAGTGATGGGGTAACCGTGCAATGTAAAAGTGGTTTACTTTATGCCCCAATGCGAAACACTAGAGGTATTTTAATAGGCACAGCCTTTCCACACTAGTCCTGTACACTAGTACTCTCAGATCTAATTTAGTGTGGTTCAGCTATGGAAATATGCCTTCCCCAAATTGCAAGGGTGATACTGCTTTGATTGTCAGCAGGGCTGTACTTCTCAGTCTTGTACACTAGGTGGCGGCATTACTCCAGAGTCAATACTGAGAACTGCGGATGAACTTAAGGTGCTTGGTAAGCAACATGCAGCAGGAACTCTTAACTTTAAACACAGTCCCTTGGGAATGATGTTCCTAAGGAGGGAAGTCTTAACTCCTGTTTGAAATGTTAACCTGACATTCATATTAGCCTGATCTCTTCTCAGAGAACTAAGGCCCTGATAATTTTGTGACCTTTATGATGGTGCCACCTACCACATGTGGATGCCATTTAAAAAAAGTGCTAATTAAAGATTGTCAAATTGTCTCCTTTGGGAATCAATGTGTCTGAGGGGACCACCACAGTGGTGCACAACCTGTACAAGATGATGAAGAACGGCGAGCTCAAGGTCCCAGGTCAATGACTCAGTCACCAAGGTAGACCCCATCATCCTCCCTTAGTAGGGCCATGCTTGACTCATCAGTTCTTAAAGTGCCATAAAATAATGAGTAAGCAGCGGTATTGACTCCCTCTCTATAGATCATTTCTCTCTCTCTCCCTCCAGAGCAAGTTCGACAAACTGTATGGCTGCAGAGAGTCTCTGATTGACGGGATCAAGCGGGCCACCGACGTGATGATTGATGGAAAGGTGGCGGTTGTTGACGGCTACGGTGACGTTGTCAAGGGCTGCATCCAGGCCCTCCGTGGGTTCGGTGCCCGCGTCATCGTCACAGAGGTGGACCCCATCAATGTCCTGCAGGCTGCCGTGGAGGGTCTGGATCCGTTTTAGTTTGATTATGTTATTGTTCAGATTTAATTTACATTCTCAAAATATTATTGGAGATTTGTTATAGGTGTGCATTCAGTTATCTTGGGTGCCTAGCAAATATGATCTGAAGAATTTGTTTTAAGTTGAAGGCCATTTATAATTGCTGTACATAATATGCAAACATTTTCTGTTTGACCCCATGTCATTTGTTCACTGCAGCAGAGGTAGTATCAAGCTCAAGTGTAAAAGCAATGTTGTACATTGCTTTTGTGTAGTATTTAATTGGCTTTTGTGATTGTTGTAGGATATGAAGTCACCACCATGGAGGAGGCTTGCAAGGAGGGGAACATCTTTGTGACCACCACTGGCTGTGAGGACATCCTTTTGGGCAAGTAGGTATAATTTTGGAGTCCAGTAGAACACCATGCAACCCATGTTAAACACTGTCTGATCAGAAGTACACGCAGTCAAGTTGGGCTAACCCCATTTAATCGCTTGTTTGGGCAATAGGCTGTTGGACGAGCAGTCGCAAATAGATTGTTTTTGTACATGGCACACAAGACACCTGTCTGATTTGCTCCTGTCTCTTTGGACTAACCCATTGTGGAGGCCACGGGGATGACACGGTCCAATAAGAAGAGTGTGGCTAAGTTGCACAAGTTCTGTCTCTCTCAGAATTTGTTCTCCCGCCATTTTGTCCACATTCATTGTTTCATAACTTAATCGTGTGAATTGTTTGCCCTTTTATTGTTAGTCTATCAATTCCCCATTACATAGATCACCAGTAGTACATTGTTTCATTCCATTTATGAGTTCTCAATTTATTAATGATATTTATTTTTGGAGCGCTCCTGTCAGTGTTGAGTAAGGACACGGACCTGATTACGCATATAGAAGTAGGTCTATGCCACCTGGCCTGCACGCAAGTGTAGACCTATATGTTTGCACATTTGGGACATCTGTCTTAACTCAAGACCACTAATGACGAGTGGCGCTTCTTAAAGTAATTTTTTCTTCACTTCAAACCACAAGTAAACCAAGTCTGTTTATAGAATCCATTGAGAATGACAGTAGTTCAATGTACTTGAGCAATATTTCCATCTCTCTCCCTTTCGATAACCACTGCATGAAAGGGGAAAAATGTCATGCTCTGATCCAGGTGAAACGCCATAAAATACCTGATTTACTTCTTATCCCTTGCACAAATAGCCTACAGCTGTGTCTGCCCTGAGCTCACTGGATACGAGGGCCTAGAATATTTTATACAATGCTGCACGTTTCCTAGCGAAAGGTTCGGGCCGGACCAAGTCAATACGTTTTTTTGCAGACAGGCCATGTGTTGCAAATATGTTTTATTTTATTTTTTATATAGGATTTATTTTTATTTTTTTATAGGCTTTTTTATATCTGCAGGCTGCAATGTTTTTATTTGTTTACTTTATGTAGGCTATTTCTACATGGATGGCAATAGAAGTAACTTTTAGATTTGTCACTATCATTTAGATATACTTTTTTTTATTAACCGCATGACAATGACACTTAGAAATGTCCTTGTTTTTCCATGAAAACATGCATGAAATGAATAGGAAATGTAGTCAAGACGTTGACAAGGTTATAAATCATTATTTTTTATTGAAATAATAATTGTGTCCTTCAAACTTTGCTTTCGTCAAAGAATCTTCCATTTGCAACAATTACAGCCTTGCAGACCTTTGGCATTCAAAGTGTCAATTTGTTGTGGTAATCTGAAGAGATTTCACCCCATGCTTCCTGACGCACCTCCCACAAGTTGGATTGGCTTGATGGGCACTTCTTACGTAAAGCTGCTCCCACAACAGCTCAATAGGGTTGGGATCTGGTGACTGTGCTGGCCACTCCATTATAGACATTATAACAGCTGACTGCTTCTTCCCTAAATAGTTCTTACATAGTTTAGAGCTGTGCTTTGGGTCATTGTCCTGTTGTAGGAGGAAATTGGTTCCAATTAAGCGCCGTCCACAGAGTATGGCATGGCGTTGAAAAATGGAGCGATAGCTTTCCTTCTTCAAGATCCCTTTTACGCTGTATAAATCTCCCACTTTACCACCACCAAAGCACACCATCACATTGCCTCCACCATGCTTGACACTCCAGCATCTTAATTTTTTCTGCGTCTCACAAATGTTTGTCTTTGTGATCCAAACACCTCAAACTTAGATTTGTCTGTCCATAATACTTTTTTCCAATCTTCCACTGTTCAGTGTCTGTGTTCTTTTGCCCATCTTAATCTTTTATTTCTATTGACCAGTCTGAGAAATAACTTTTTCTTTGCAACTCTGCCTAGAAGGCCAGCATCCCAGAGTCGTCTCTTCACTGTTGACGTTGAGACTGGTGTTTTGCAGGTACTGTCTCTCCTTTTCTGGGGAGTTTCCCATTGCTTGGAAAGCAGCCACGGTTCGTCCTTATTTAAAGGGGTAGATAAATCTGATCCTAACTGTTATAGGCCTGTTTGTTGACAAGTTTTTCCAACACTTTTGATAATCAACTGACTGGCTTTCTTGATGTCTATACTATTCTCTCAGATATGCAATCTGGTTTCTGCTCAGGTTATGGATGTGTCACTGCAACCTTAAAAGGTCCTCAATGATGTCACCATTGCCCTTAATTCTAAGCAAATTGTGCTGTTATTTTTTTGACTTGGCCAAAGCTTTTGATAAGGTAGTCCATTCCATTCTTGTGGACCGGCTAAGGAGTATTGGTGTCTGATGGGTCTTTGGGCTGGTTAGCTAACTACCTCGCTCAAAGAGTGCAGTGTATAAAGTCCGAATCTGCTGTCAGCCACTGGCTGATTCCAAGGGAGTACCCTAAGGCTCGATCCTAGGCCCCACTCTTTTCTCAATTTACATCAACAACATAGCTCAGGCAATAGGAAGCTCTCTCATCCATTTATTTGCTGATGATAGTCTTTTACTCAGCTGTCCCCTCCCCGGATTTTACGTTAATTGCCCTACAACAAAGCTTTCTTGGTGTCCAACAAGCTTTCTCTACCCTTTAAACTTGTTCTGAACACCTCCAAAACAAAGGTCATGTGGTTTGATAAGACGAATGCCCCTCCTCCCACAGATGTTATTACTAAAGCTTGAGGTAGTCACCTCATACAAGTACTTGGTAGTATGGCTAGATGGTACACTGTCCTTCTCTCAGCACATATCAAAGCTGCAGGCCAAAGTTAAATCTAGACTTGGTTTTCTCTATTGTAATCTCTCCTCTTTCACCCCAGCTGCCAAACTGTAAACTGGTCATCTCTGTATACTTGTCCCAAGACTCACTGGTTGATGCTTATTTATAAAACCCTCTTAGGCCTCACTCCCCCCTGTCTGAGACATCTACTGCAGCCCTCATCCTTCACATACAACACCCGTTCTGCCAGTCACATTCTGTTAAAGGTCCCCAAAGCACACACATCTCTGGGTCGCTCCTCTTTTCAGTTCGCTGCAGCTAGCGACTGGAACAAGCTGCAACAAACACTCAAACTGGACAGTTTTATCTCAATCTCTTCATTCAAAGACTCAATAATGGACACTCTTACTGATAGTTGTGGCTGCTTTGTGTGATGTATTGTTGTCTCTGCCTTGCTCTTTGTGCTGTTTTCTGTGCCCAATAATGTGTGTACCATGTTGTGTTGCTACCATGCTGTCTTGTCATGTGTTGCTGCCTTGCTATGTTGTCTTAGGTCTCCATTTATGTAGTGTTGTGTTCTCTCTTGTTGTGATGTGTGTTTTTGTCCTATATTTATATTGTATTTATTTTTTATCCCAGGCCCCCTTCCCCGCAGGAGGCCTTTTTGCCTTTTGTTAGGCTGTCATTGTAAATAAGAATTAGTTCTTAACTGACTTGCCTAGTTAAATTTAAGGTACAAAAAGATATATGTGAGGTGTCTTTCTCAAACTAGACACTCTATTGTACTTGTCCTCTTTCCCAGTTGAATTAATGAATGCACTGTTGTTCTCCCCAGACACTTTGAGCAAATGAAAGACGACTCCATCGTTTGCAACATCGGATACTTCGACTGTGAGATTGACCTGAACTGGCTCAACGCCAACTCCGCTGAGAAGATCAACATCAAGCTGCAGGTTGGACTAACGCCCCCCCCTCCCACTTCCTGCCCAAAAAGGTGAGCCATTTATAAGAGAAGCAACGTAAATGCATTTGTCTTTTCATCATTAGATTGACACACCTGTATTCTGTAGCTATTTAGTTGTGAGTATCCTATATATGCTTTTTTTCACAACCTGTAAAGAGTTCTAGGTTTTATATGCCTGCAAGTCTGTACAGTTTAATAGGAAAAAAATGTGGTGTCACTGTATTCTGAAATTGACCCCACTAACTCCTGGTTGAAATACAGTGGGGCAAAAAAGTATTTAGTCAGCCACCAATTGTGCAAGTTCTCCCACTTAAAAAGATGAGGCCTGTAGTTTTCATCATAGGTACACTTCGACTATGACAGACAAAATTAGAAAAAAAAATCCAGAAAATCACATTGTAGGATTTTTAATGAATTTATTTGCAAATTATGGTGGAAAATAAGTATTTGGTCAATAACAAAAGTTTATCTCAATACTTTGTTATATACCCTTTGTTGGCAATGACAGAGGTCAAATGTTTTCTGTAAGTCTTCACAAGGCTTTCACACTCTGTTGCTGGTATTTTGGCCCATTTCTCCATGCAGATCTCCTCTAGAGCAGTGATGTTTTGGGGCTGTTGCTGGGCAACACGGACTTTCAACTCCCTCCAAAGATTTTCTATGGGGTTGAGATCTGGAGACTGGCTAGGCCACTCCAGGACCTTGAAATGCTTCTTACGAAGCCACTCCTTCGTTGCCCGGGCGGTGTGTTTGGGATCATTGTCATGCTGAAAGACCCAGCCACGTTTCATCTTCAATGCCCTTGCTGATGAAAGGAGGTTTTCACTCAAAATCTCACGATACATGGCCCCATTCATTCTTTCCTTTACACGGATCAGTCGTCCTGGTCCCTTTGCAGAAAAACAGCCCCAAAGCATGAATTTTCCACCCCCATGCTTCACAGTACACCTCCTCCCAGCTGCCCACTGCACTGAAGATAGGAAACACTGTCACCACTGATAAATCCACCATAATTGAGAATTTCAATAAGCATTTTTCTACGGCTGGCCATGCTTTCCACCTGGCTACTCCTACCCCGGACAACAGCACTGCACCCCCAACAGCAACTCGCCCAAGCCTTCCCCATTTCTCCTTCTCCCAAATCCATTCAGCTGATGTTCTGAAAGAGCTGCAAAATCTGGACCCCTACAAATCAGCCGGGCTAGACAATCTGGACCCTTTCTTTCTAAAATTATCTGCCGAAATTGTTGCCACCCCTATTACTAGCCTGTTCAACCTCTCTTTCGTGTCGTCTGAGATTCCCAAAGATTGGAAAGCAGCTGCGGTCATCCCCCTCTTCAAAGGGGGGGACACTCTTGACCCAAACTGCTACAGACCTATATCTATCCTACCGTGCCTTTCTAAGGTCTTCGAAAGCCAAGTCAACAAACAGATTACCGACCATTTCGAATCTCACCATACCTTCTCTGCTATGCAATCTGGTTTCAGAGCTGGTCATGGGTGCACCTCAGCCACTCTCAAGGTCCTAAACGATATCTTAACCGCCATCGATAAGAAACATTACTGTGCAGCCGTATTCATTGATCTGGTCAAGGCTTTCGACTCTGTCAATCACCATATCCTCATCGGCAGACTCGACAGCCTTGGTTTCTCAAATGATTGCCTCGCCTGGTTCACCAACTACTTCTCTGATAGAGTTCAGTGTGTCAAATCGGAGGGTCTGCTGTCCGGACCTCTGGCAGTCTCTATGGGGGTGCCACAGGGTTCAATTCTTGGACCGACTCTCTTCTCTGTATACATCAATGAGGTCGCTCTTGCTGCTGGTGAGTCCCTGATCCACCTCTACGCAGACGACACCATTCTGTATACTTCCAGCCCTTCTCTGGACACTGTGTTAACAACCCTCCAGGCAAGCTTCAATGCCATACAACTCTCCTTCCGTGGCCTCCAATTGCTCTTAAATGCAAGTAAAACTAAATGCATGCTCTTCAACCGATCGCTGCCTGCACCTACCCGCCTGTCCAACATCACTACTCTGGACGGCTCTGACTTAGAATACGTGGACAACTACAAATACTTAGGTGTCTGGTTAGATTGTAAACTCTCCTTCCAGACCCATATCAAACATCTCCAATCCAAAGTTAAATCTAGAATTGGCTTCCTATTTCGCAACAAAGCATCCTTCACTCATGCTGCCAAACATACCCTTGTAAAACTGACCATCCTACCAATCCTCGACTTTGGCGATGTCATTTACAAAATAGCCTCCAATACCCTACTCAACAAATTGGATGCAGTCTATCACAGTGCAATCCGTTTTATCACCAAAGCCCCATATACTACCCACCATTGCGACCTGTACGCTCTCGTTGGCTGGCCCTCGCTTCATACTCGTCGCCAAACCCACTGGCTCCATGTCATCTACAAGACACTGCTAGGTAAAGTCCCCCCTTATCTCAGCTCGCTGGTCACCATAGCATCTCCCACCTGTAGCACACGCTCCAGCAGGTATATCTCTCTAGTCACCCCCAAAACCAATTCTTTCTTTGGCCGCCTCTCCTTCCAGTTCTCTGCTGCCAATGACTGGAACGAACTACAAAAATCTCTGAAACTGGAAACACTTATCTCCCTCACTAGCTTTAAGCACCAACTGTCAGAGCAGCTCACAGATTACTGCACCTGTACATAGCCCACCTATAATTTAGCCCAAACAACTACCTCTTTCCCAACTGTATTTAATTTTAATTTATTTATTTATTTTGCTCCTTTGCACCCCATTATTTTTTTATTTCTACTTTGCACATTCTTCCATTGCAAAACTACCATTCCAGTATTTTACTTGCTATATTGTATTTACTTTGCCATCTTGGCCTTTTTTGCCTTTACCTCCCTTCTCACCTCATTTGCTCACATTGTATATAGACTTGTTTATACTGCATTATTGACTGTATGTTTGTTTTTACTCCATGTGTAACTCTGTGTCGTTTTATCTGTCGAACTGCTTTGCTTTATCTTGGCCAGGTCGCAATTGTAAATGAGAACTTGTTCTCAACTTGCCTACCTGGTTAAATAAAGGTAAAATAAATAAATAAATAAACAGTAGGTATGGTGTTCTTTGGATGCAACTCAGCATTCTTTGTCCTCCAGTTGAGTTTTTACCAAAAGTTATATTTTGGTTTCATCGGACCATATGACATTCTCCCAATCTTCTTCTGGATCATCCAAATGCTCTCTAGAAAACTTCAGACGGGCCTGGACATGTACTGGCTTAAGCAGGGGGACACGTCTGGCACTGCAGGATTTGAGTCCCTGGCGGCGTAGTGTGTTACTGATGGTAGGCTTTGTTACTTTGGTCCCAGCTCCCTGCAGGTCATTCACTAGGTCCCCCCGTGTGGTTCTGGGATTTTTGCTCACCGTTCTTGTGATCATTTTGACCCCACGGGGTGAGATCTTGCGTGGAGCCCCAGATCGAGGGAGATTATCAGTGGTCTTGTATGTCTTCCATTTCTTAATAATTGCTCCCACAGTTGATTTCTTCAAACCAAGCTGCTTACCTATTGCAGATTCAGTCTTCCCAGCCTGGTGCAGGTCTACAATTTTGTTTCTGGTGTCCTTTGACAGCTCTTTGGTCTTGGCCATAGTGGAGTTTGGAGTGTGACTGTTTGAGGTTGTGGACAGGTGTCTTTTATACTGATAACAAGTTCAAACAGGTGCCATTAATACAGGTAACGAGTTGAGGACAGAGGAGCCTCTTAAAGAAGAAGTTACAGGTCTGTGAGAGCCAGAAATCTTGCTTGTTTGTAGGTGACCAAATACTTATTTTCCACCATAATTTGCAAATAAATTCATTAAAAATCCTACAATGTGATTTTCTGGATTTTTTCTTCTCATTTTGTCTGTCATAGTTGAAGTGTACCTATGATGAAAATTACAGGCCTCTCTCATCTTTTTAAGTGGGAGAACTTGCACAATTGGTGGCTGACTAAATACTTTTTTGCCCCACTGTATATTATATGATGTCTTGTGACTATTCAAAGAAATTGAAACTAGGCTGAATGGGAATAATGGCTTTGATTAACCCTGTAATAGGTAGCCGAAATGAGGCTCTTTGTACTTGAGGCTGAAATTGAGCACTGCGCAGTCATTTTAAATTGAGTGACACATGGGTTGTGGTGAACATCTTAAGGCCTTTAACTGAAGCCATACACTCAGAGCTGAGCGCAAGAGATATGCTTGTGGGAAGTTGGGAACAAAGCCAGGGATGGTTCGAGGTCAGTCTATTGCCTTTAGAATGTAGTTTTATTTATTTATTTATTTATTTAGTTTAAGAGTACATGGTCTGTCAAACATAAGAACCACCACTGATATGCCTCATTCTTTTCCTGCTCGACCTGTTCAGCCTTTTTTGACAGCTCCTTTTTTAATTATGTCTGTTCTTGAGACTGGCATTGAGACCAGTTTTGGCATTTTTCCTGCGATTTTGACCTAACTGCTTGGGCGCAACCAAGTATGTTTTTGTTTTCAGGGGAAAATGTGATTTGCGTGACGATTGAACCCATTACAATAAGTGTAAGAAAACTTTATTCTGAATTTGACTTGTAATGTCCTTTTTCTCTTCTTTCTGCAGCTGGATGAGGAGGTGGCTACCGCCCATCTCGACAAGCTCGGCGTCAAGCTGACTAAGCTGTCAGATAAGCAGCCAAATACCTGGACTTAACTGCGAAGGACCCTTCAAGCCCGACCACTACCACTATTGAAAAGTTTGTCAGATAGGTGGCCAAGCAGCGGCCCAGAGTCATGGTGCAGTCTGGAGGTGGTGTGGTGGTGCATGGACATGTGGGTCTGGGTAGGGGAAGATTCCCAGGAGTCTTCTGGTGGCTAGGACATTTTTGCTAATGCCCTGCTTCAACTTGCATTCAAATTTTCTTGCCCACTGTATGCACTTGCCTTTAGATTCTAACCAGAGCTCCATTGCCTTTCAAGTAACAAGTGCTAAATGGCTTCTAAAGGCCCCAATCTTGTTATAGATTGCATTCCCTCTTTAAAAGCCTGATTTATTTTTAGTTGAAAGCCCCAATCCCTGTACTATTCAGGTTTACATATACAATGTAGTGGCTAATATGGCAATAAGTGCTGGTTTCATATTGTCTTAAGGAAAATCCACCAAAGTACCACCAAAGCAGTTCTTGCCTGGCTTCAAGTATACTTACTCAGTTCCAGAACATCTGTAGTGACTTCCCTATTCTGTTTTTATTTAGCTTTATCTTGCCAGTGTTGTGAACTGTGAGAGAATGGGGTGTGGTCAGGTCAACTATACTGCCATGTTTTGCGGTTACATCATGTATATCTCAAGTGTTGCATTTCATACAGGAGTTGTACTATTGTGAAATGTGATTCTCTTTTATTTACTTTTGTTCGATTGCTGCATGGCAAATGCAATGCAAGAGTTGAAATAATGCAATTGTGGCAGCAATGCAGAGGGCAACTCCACGCAACCTGCCGGACCCCTCAATTGAAAATGACAGATTCTGCCAGGACACTTCATTACTGCAATTTGTCTGCCTTTTGCTTAAGTCTATTCCAAACAGGTGAAAATTGCCATGTTTGAACCAAACTGGAATTATGCAAAGCTATTCGTTGGTGGATTGCGTGGATGAACGCTATTAATTCAAATTTACACTGCAATCTCCCATCAACTTAGAGATTTTGCTTTTGATTCAATGCTACTTGGCTCCAGAGGATCCATCAGCTAATTGAATAATTTTTCTCCGTTATTGGCACCAACTCAGTGGCCTGGTTAGTGTCCGCCCTGAGATTGGAAGGTTGTGAGTTTCATCCCTCGCCGAGTCATACCAAAGACTGTATAAATGGGACCGGATGCTTCTCTGCTTGGAACTCACCATTAAGACTATAGATTGGAAGGCCCTGCAATAGACTAACGTCCTGTCGAGGAGGTGTATTTCTGCATCAAGCTGCCTCGTGCTACAGAAATATGAACTGTTCCGGATCGCGCAGGGCTTGCTTACCTTTGTTATTCCTTGTACTTGTCTCCAAGCCAACTCAACATACTATGAAGAACTCTACAGTATGCGTTACAAGCATTTGGGTTTGAATGTTAGTCAAGAAAAGGTATGAAGAAATAATTTTAAGGCATGAATCGTGACCTACAGTCTGCTTAATGCTGGTTTATTAAATGTTTCATTACTTTGTCAATCAACTTGTTCGCAATATAAATTATCAATATGGACCTTTAAAAAAAATAAAAAATACTTTGAGGTCATTTTGACCCCAGCTAAAATAACTTATTTTTTGTGCATATAAAAATCAGCCCCTGGTATAAATACTGCAACACAGAACTCTGATACTCAATCTACACCCACAGCTGTATTGGTGCGTATTCTCTAAAAGGTAGTCGTTCTTGTAAAAATCTAAACCCAGGTTTCTCTAGAGACATTAAGTTATCCATGCCACCCTAGGGTGAAGGGGGACCTTTATACAGTTCATCTGCAGATATGGCACATCTTATGTACACACCTATGGTAATAACTAGGTAAGACCGTGTACAAAATCAATATTACCTTACATACAGTGTACAAAACATTAAGAACACCAGCTCTTTCCATGAGACTGATCAGGTCAGCTACAGGTTAATATTGGTTCATTATTTGGCAGGCACTGAACAGATAAATGTGACAACTAGCTAGATGGTTACAGTAGTTGCCTTAGTAACCAAACAAATAGACTTGCTAGTTTAGCTAAGCAAACCATCATCCAACTTTACTATTATGAAAATCTAATTCAACAATGAAGTTAAGGTTTCCAATTTGACTTTTGCTTTCAAAAGAAGTTCAAATAGAACATGTAAGAATGAACTTAGCCATTAAATTACATCATGCAATAGGGAAATAATGCACACTCTAGAATGCCCTTCAAGACAGTCAGAAATTAGTATTCAACAATGCCATGGTATAATCAAAGATGATCTATCTGTGGTAAAATGGTTTTAAATATGCATTGATAAATGATTAAATACACATTTACCTCAACCTTTATAATGGGTACCTTCAATATAAAGTGTTACATGTTGTTTATTTGACCATTTTAAACATCTATCAAAAGACCACGTACATACGAAATTATGCAATTACTGCGTCCAAAACACTGCAGTCGACTGCAGTTACTGCACTTTCAAAACTGCAATCTTTTTTTGTAAGGTTGGGAATGCAAGGGGTAACTTTAGGGATAACCAAAGTACCCTGTGGGCCATTAGACATACTGAAACGTTGAAATTGCTGCCAAAGTGTTTTCCTGGGGCACGAAACTGCTCAATCAACCTTTTTCTAAGATTCTTTTCTTTTGCCTGTGAATGGGAAACAGCTGCTGCCTGTGGTACCCAAAGTGTCACTCCCTCCCGTTGATGTGTTTTGGCTCCTCACTTTTATGACTTGTACTGGCTGGGCCTGGTCAATGTTTACAGCCCAGCTCATTACACTGCTCTGAGCAGCTCAGTCCTCTATCATGAGAGCCACTGGTCTGACTTTGATCTACGCAATGCTGTTTACCGCAAGGTTTTGTCATTGAAAGTGTCTGAGTCTGCACAGCAATGTTCTAGAATATTGGACAATTGGCTTTCATACTTTCTTAGTTCTCTGGGAGGCAAACTCAGCAAAAAAAGAAACGTCCTCTCACCGTCAACTGCGTTTATTTTCAGCAAACTTAACATGTGTAAATATTTGTATGAACATAAGATTCAACAACTGAGACATAAACTGAACAGGTTCCACAAACGTGACAAACAGAAATGGAATAATGTGTCCCTGAACAAAAGGGGGGGGGGGTTCAATATTAAAAGTAACAGTCGGTATCTGGTGTGGCCACCAGCTGCATTAAGTACTGCAGTGCATCTCCTCCTCATGGACTGCACCAAATTTGCGAGTTCTTGCTGTAAGACTCTTCCACCAAGGCACCTGCAAGTTCCCGGACATTTCTGGGGGGAATGGCCCTCACTCCGATCCAACAGGTCCCAGACGTGCTCAATAGAATTGAGATCCAGGCTCTTCGCTGGCCATGGCAGAACACTGACATTCCTGTCTTGCAGGAAATCACACACAGAACGAGCAGTATGGCATTGTCATGCTGGAGGGTCATGTCAGGATGAGCCTGCAGTAAGGGTACCACATTAGGGAGGAGGATATCTTCCCTATAATACATAGCGTTGAGATTGCCTTCAATGACAACAAGCTTAGTCCGATGATGCTGTGACACATCGCCCCAGGCCATGACTCCACCTCCATATCGATCCCGCTCCAGAGCACAGGCCTCGGTGTAACGCTCATTCCTTCGACGATAAACGCGAATCCCACCATCACCTCTGGTGAGACAAAACCGCGACTCGTCAGTGAAGAGCACTTTTTGCCAGTCCTGTGTGTGCCCATAGGCGACGTTGTTGCCGGTGATGTCTGGTGAGGAACTGCCTTACAACAGGCCTATAAGCCCTCAGTCCTGCCTCTCTCAGCCTATTGCGGACAGTCCGAGCACTGATGGAGGAATTGTGCAATCCTGGTGTAACTCGGGCAGTTGTTGTTGCCATCTTGTACCTGTCCCACAGGTGTGATGTTCAGATGTACCGATCCTGTGCAGGTGTTGTTACAGGTGGTCTGCCACTGCGAGGACGATCAGCTGTCTGTTCGGGCTCCCTGTCTTAGGCGTCTCAAAGTACGGACATTGCAATTTATTGCCCTGGCCACATCTGCAGTCCTCATGCCTCCTTGCAACATGCCTAAGGCACGTTCACGCAGATGAGCAGGGATTTGGGGTATCTTTCTTTTGGTGTTTTTCAGAGTCAGTGGAAAGGCCTCTTTAGTGTCCTAAGCTTTCATAACTGTGACCTTAATTGCCTACCGTCTGTAAGCTGTTAGTGTCTTAAAGACCGCTCCACAGCTGCATGTTCATTAATTGTTTATGGTTCATTGAACAAGCATGGGAAACAGTGTTTAAACCCTTTACAATGAAGATCTGTGAACTTATTTTGATTTTTACGAATTATCTTTGAAAGACAAGGTCCTGAAAAAGGAACGTTTCGTTTTTGCTGAGGCTACCTATACACAAAAAGTGTATCATTGTCACCCCCTGATCTGTTTCACCTGTCTATATGCTTGTCTCCACCCCCCTCCAGGTGTCGCCTATCTTCCCCATTATTATTATTTTTACGAATTATCTTTGAAAGACAGGGTCCTGAAAAGGGCCATTTTATTTTTTTACTGAGTTTAGTTACAATATGTCATAATGGGCTGCTGGTCTATCACAGCTCTGCAGCTGTGGATTCTGAATTGTGCCTAAAGAGTTTTGATACCAGTAACTATTTCACTGGGAGGACAATGGCACCGGAGGGGATGGCTGCTGTTTTACGGGCTCCTAACCAACAGTGCTGTTTTGTGTGTTTTTTTGCGTTTTTTGTACATAATGTTGCTGCTAACGTCTAACGACCAAAAAAGAGCTTCTGGATATCAGAACAGCGATTACTCACCTCGAACTGGATGAAGATTTTTTCCTTTAATGAGTCCGGCGCGAATGATATACTGCTTCTCTGAGACCAGGCCCGAATCCCATTATTCGTGTGAAGAAAAGACGGGGGTGGAGATCGGGTGCCTTGTTAGAATTAGTCAGCAAGTGGGTTACACGCCTCTACCATCTGTTCTATTGGCCAACGTGCAATCACTGGAGAATAAACTGGATGATCTCCGTTCAAGATAATCCTACCAACAGGACATTAAAAACTGTAACATCTTAACATCGTTCAGCCATTCACCGAGTAATGGCTGAACGATGACACAGATAAGCTACGTCTGGTAAGATGAGGGGTGGTGTTGGTGTGTCTATTTGTCAATAACAGCTGGTGAAGGATGTCTAATATTAAGCAAGTCTCAAGGTATTGTCTCAAAGTATTGCTTGTTTGAGGTAGAGTACCTCATGACAAGCTGTAGACCACACTATCTACCAAGAGTGTTTTCTTAGCCGTCTATTTATTTAAGGCCATAAGCAAGCAAGAAAATGCTCATCCAGAAGTGGCCCTCCTAGTGGCTGGGGACTTTAATGCAGGCAAACTTAAATCAGTTTTTACCTAACTTCTACCAGCATGTCACATGTGCAAGCAAAGTAAAAAAAAAACTCTAGACCACCTTTACTCCACACACAGAGATGCGTACAAAGCTCTCCTGTCTCCATTTGACAAATCTGACCATAATTCTATCCTCCTGATTCCTGCTTATAAGCAAAAACTAAAGCAGGAAGTGCCAGTGACTCGCTCAATACGGAAGTCGTCAGATGACGTGGATGCTACGCTACAGGACTGTTTTGCTAGCACAGACTGTAATATGTTCCCGGGATTGATCCAATGGCATTGAGGACTATACCACCACAGTCACCAGCTTCATCAACATCTGCACTGAGCTAAAGGCTAGAGCTCAATGCCCTTTCCCATGTGGACAAAAGGAACACCTATGTGAGAATGCTATTCATTGACTACAGCTCAGCGTTCAACACCATAGAGCCCTCAATGCTCAGTGGTGCGTGCTTAGTCCTCTCCTGTACTCCCTATTCACCCACGACTGCGTTGCCAAGCACGATTCCAACACCATCATTAACTTTGCTGACGACACAACAGTGGTAGGCCTGATCACCAACAAAAATGAGACAGCCTATAGGGAGGAGGTCAGAGACCTGGCAGTGTGGTGCTAGGACAATAACCTCTCAACATGACCAAGACAAAGGAGCTGATCGTGGACTACAGGAAAAGGAGGGCCGAACACTCCCCCATTCACATCTACGTGTCTGTAGTGGAGCGGGTCGAGAATTTCAAGTTCCTTGGTGTCCACCACGCCAACAAACTATCATGGTCCATACACACCAAGACATTTGTGAAGCGGGCACAACAATACCTTTTCCCCCTCAGGAGACTGAAAACATTTGGCATGGGTCCCCAGATCCTCAAAAAGTTCTACAGCTGCTCCATCGAGAGAATTCTGACTGGTTGCATCACTGCCTGGTATGGCAACTGCTCGCCATCTGACCATAAGACGCTACAGAGGGTAATGTGTATGGCCCAGTACATCACTGGGATCAAGCTTCCTGAAATCCAGGACCTATATACTAGGCGTGTCAGAGGAAAGCCCCAAAAATGGTCAACGCCTCCAGTCACCCAAGTCTGTTCTCACAATGCAACTGGTACAGATACCGGAGCGCCAAGTCTAGGTCCAACAGGCTCCTTAACAGCTTTTACCCCTAAGCCATAAGACTGCTGAACAATTAATCAAATGACCAACCTGGCTATTTACTTTGCTTTGTTTTTACACTGCTGCTACTCGCAGTTTGTTATCTATGCATAGTCACTTTACCCTTACCTACATGTACAAATTACCCCAACTAACCTGTACCCCCGCACATTGACTCGGTACTGGTACCCCCTGTATATAGCCTCGTTATTGTTAATTTATTGTGACACTTTTTATTTTATTTTTGACTTTATTTATTTTGACTTAATTTATTTAGTAAATATTTTCTTAACTCTATTTCTTGAACTGTGTTGTTGGGTAAGGGCTTGTAAGTAAGCATTTCACAGTAAAATTTGATTTGATACATCAAAGTTCAAGCAAACTACAAGGTGACATATAATCAGCTGAATCCTCATCCTATCCTCATACTAAATCCTCATACCGGGGTTCAAGCTTTAGCCCCATAGCACCACCATCAAGACAAATGGGTGTGGATGATCTGCTTCTGTACTCCTTATCACGCTTGCCAAATATCTGACCTTAACATCGAACAGATCATGCCATTTGCTTTTGATGCATTTTGAACCATTTTCAGTGATGTTGACTACTTTAAATGTATTTTCTCCAGAACCGCGGGACCGTTGGCACCAAATGTTCTATATAGAATCTATGTACCCATGTCTTTTCCAGGACACTAGCTCAAACTATATGGCTGCTATGAGCTTGTGAACCTGCATGAATAGTTTTGCCTGTCTGACAGTGCCACCATGAAGCCACACTGAAACTGACTTTACAGGTTAGCTAGACTCATATCCCCGAGGGTGTGTGCCAAATTCCATGTGATCGATCTGAACGTGCTTGCAAATGTTGAGTCTTGACAATGTTTGGAACATGTGTACCAAGTTGTTACAATACTAATATCCTCATATACATTTATGTGCCAGGTCATGCCCACTTGAATGTTTATTGGTCAGTATTGTTGTTTGACATACTAGCCTAGAAAATGTTGTGTTGAGAGACTTTGGTTAATAGATGCTATATATCAAGTTTCATTCAGATCGGTCATTCTCTGCCAGAGGAGTAGCGTTTTAAGTGTTTTTCACAAAATTCTTAATTGGCGGAAAATTCTAAATGGCGGACCTTGTGGGTCCTTGAGGCAAATGTGTTCCTTGTGAGGAGAGGGAACTATGTACCAAATTTCCGGATTCTAGGTTTCATGGGGTGAGCGGTGGGGACTTTTCAGAGTTTGCATCTTCAATCACTTGTGGCCAATTTACATAGCATTGCTTGAGAGGGTGTGGCCCTTAGTCGTTAACCTTTTTTGCTCAACCTTGTAAGTCTTACCATCTCATGCGAATCTGCATGTGAATTTCTTCTTACAGAAGAAGAATAAAAAAGAATGCCAAAAAATACAATAAGGTTTAACCCAGCTTCGCTGCTTGAAACCCTAATAACCAATGCCAACAAATATAATAAGGTTTCTCGCAGCTTCGCTGCTTGAACCCCTAAGGATAAACTGATGAGATGGGTAATATTTTTGTAGCATGTGGGCTTTTTTAAGTGTAGTCATAATATTCCAAAACGTGTATGCTTATGCACAGCAAATTCTCAGAGCAGCTCAAGCAATTTCTCCAACTGTCTACACATTCAAATGAAGAGGACACATACCGGAGCCGCGTTGGTTGCGTATTGTGGGGAGGTGTGCATTTGGCCTTTGCTCCTGTGGATGTTGGTCTCAGAGCTGCGTAGTTAAGTCGCAATGAGACGCAGGACTATCCCATTTCAGCGTCTGTGGACTATGATTTACGCTTTCGTGGGTGCAACACAAGTGCAATAGAAACCAGGCGTCCAGTACTGCTGCAGTATGATGATTCACAGCCATGATCTAAACAAGCGCAGCAGTTCAAATGCGTTTAAATGTGAAGATGACTTCAATGCACATAAATAAAGTTACCAAAAATGTAAATAGAAGTTTATTTCAAAATATGTGTTGATTAGATTTTTCGTTACATCAATAAAATAAGTGTTAATACAAGCCATATGCCATAGAAAAATTCAGTACTAATGGCCCTCAGTAAATGCCTCGTAGTAAATATTGTACAGTTAGTTATTTTTTTACTCAAGAACAGACATTTTGGCTCCTTGAGTGCTTTTGCCAGTTTGTCTTTCTGAAAATAACATGTCATATTAATATAAAACTATAAAACATTTGTATTTCTCCAGTGCTAGTTTAATTTCTGCTGTCGGTCAAGTGATCACATGCATGCAATACAACACTGCTGATCATTATGAGGTTATGAACACTAGCAGCATCAATCTTTGAAAACCAGGTAGGGGAACACAATTTGTGCTTCTTTTAAGGTGCTTGCCATGTTTTATCAAAGAGCCAGACAATTTGACCCCTGGACTACTCAAGACAGTAAATCCTACACACTGTCTCTTTTACAGCACTGGCATGATGTGTAAGCTATTGCTTCATGTACATGTTTCACAACAAAGTCTTTATTAATAGAATATCATTGAAAAATATATATCCACTAATATAGGCTATGATTTAATAGGCCTTGGACTAGGACAACTTCTCCATTTATGGAAAGGTAGCCTACTTAAAGGACACCAAAATGTTTAATTGAACAGATTTGAATGAAAGGATCAACTAGTCTCTAGTACACCATTATGGAACTTGTCTGGTGCCGCTTTTTATTTGTTTATTTTTTTTACCTCATACGAGATAAATATTATTACAATTATTTGTAATGTCTCAAATTTGGAATGATAGTTGAAGGATTTGTGTGGTTTTAGGCCTACACATGTAGGCTCTGTCCTCAATTAATCTTGGCCATTATCCTCAGAAGTGAGACATCAAACAAGATGATATGATAAGCCTACTCATAGACATTTTCTCTCCTTGTGAATATGCCAATATTCTGTTATGTTTCTTTCATGTCTTCAACACCGCGGATTTCCCATTCGACAATAGCACACAGTCTTGAAAAGGCGGCAGTGGCAGAAAGCGCAGTACTCACAGCACACATTATTAGGGGTTTTGCAGCTTCCCCACAATGGCACGCAGTTGGCGGGAGGAGGTGGATGTTTGTTTTTGACGCTGAATTTGTTCTGTGAAAGGAGGTTAATGATTTAGCCTTGCCTGCACTTACACTAAGGGTACATCAATGAACATGAATGAATGCCATTATTAATGATGAATAGCCTACAACAAAGTATTAATAGTGTTCCCTTTACAATAGGGCCCTCCTTCGTAATTTCAGAAAAGTTTCTACTTTACGTAGGACCCCGCAAAGTGACTAAACTAATATTTAGATAACATGAACTTAATTAGCATACAAGCTATTTGAAGCAATTTTCACTTCTTCGCTAATATGGTCATGAATGTCTTTAGCAATAGTCTAGTCAATTTGTAAATGCATTAATATATTATGTATTCGTGTTAACTCCTGCATTTACTCATGCTTAATAATGTACCCTTATTGTAAAGTGTTACCACTTGACTCATACTTTTCGTCAAGTAGAAACATGCCTTCATTCACACTGAAATGTTTTTACATTCAATGTCACAATAAGCTTCTTCTTTTTTCACTATTGGCTATGTATATTTTAGACTTATTTCTACCAACTTATCAATATAACACAAACATTAATAATTTTGACTTATTTTCAGAACATAGTTACCTTTCTTGGTTTGTTGATTTTTTTCTTTGCCGTTTTGGGCAACTCTGAAAAATAAATGTATTTGACATATTTTCATTTCACAAGATTGGTGTTAGTCATTTTGACGGCTTTGCTTTTGAAGTCAACCTTGGAATACTTAAAATACCCAAGCAAAATATATCTGCATTTTACAATAATATTTCCTGCATATAACAGCAAAATGGCACAAGATATCAGCACATATCAAAGAATGGAGTGATTTTTAGCAGCCCATTTATTTTTATTCCACACACTGATTATATGCCAGACCTAATGATTAACTGACCTACAATGACGATGGGTGGAGCATCTGACAGGCTCCCATTCTGTATACTCGAGAAAGAAGACTTATTGGTGGATAGCTTGTCCTCCAGTACCATGTGCGAGTATACCAAGAGAAACCAGGTGGAGCTTAGACAGCTCAGGAGAAACAGGGAATTCATCTCTGTGTTTTTCTGTCGGCAAGGTCGGCCTAAAGACTGTAGTGAGGACAGAGTGTTAGAAAGTAGGCCTATGGAAGACTATTAGAGCCCATTTTGATTGTATTGTGGTTGTAAACATATTCATATCAGATAAAGAATTTGAATGTCACAATTTATCCAGCAACTCAAGCTTGTTATTGTATGGAAAATCAACTATAATTGGCACAAAACTGACCACATGCACAGCAAAAAATATACAAACATCTAATAATCAGCACATATCAATTAAAGCTTGACATAGATTTTTAAAGATAGATATCTAGATCAATTCTGTAATTGTATCCAACATGTAAGTGCTACAATGGGAACATTTTGAATACAATCTCAGGCCTTGGATTGTTTTGACTGTCCTCAGCATAACTTCTCTATATGGTTTCTTTCAGCTTGGATGAAGCTTTCTGTGGGAGCCTATACCTAGTCAAGCTGAGATGCTTCTTGCTTATGAAATTAGTTCAACTTTATGAAAAGGAAGTAGTCTCAATAATAGTCTTCAAATAGACATCTAGGGGCGGTTTCTAGGACACAAATTAATCTGAGTGCTGGACAAAAAAATCCAACTCAATGGAGAATACACGATGGCGCCGTACTGTATCGCTGCCGTCTTGCATGCTCCGACCCAACTTTGCAACTGCACTGTTGGGTAGGGCTTGCAAGTTAAGCACTTCACTGTACTTGTGCATGTGACAAATACAACTTGAATCTCCATTAAATAAATGCTTTTAAATCCTAGATAAGTCTTAATATGTGTCTGGGATACCGCCCCCTTAAGTGCCTTCAATACTTGTAAAGCTAGAATAAATGTCATGATTGATTAGCAATAGCATTTCCTCTAAATGTCCCCAGTTCCTTAATTTTAAATTATATTTGATTTGAAATCATAATACCTAGTTGTTATGAAATTTACAAAAGACTGAGGTTAACAGTTACAGGAAATTAACATAAAGACATTTCAATCTGGATGATCATGGTTGGACATGTTCACTGAAAATTATATCCCACATAGGGTTATAATCATATACAAAGTGTTATCTGAAGTAAAATATTCACAAACAAATCAAATCAAAGCTGTCTAACATAAATCAATTGAATCGTGTGGTACTTATTAAATACCCTGTACAGTTTGAATTGTATTGCCATGAATTTATATGAAGAAAATATACCATTAAAAAATAAGATAATTTAATGTATGTCAAAGTTAAATTAATGAGCTCAATTTAAGATGTGAAATTTTCAATTAAATTAATTGGTTTAAATTATCTTTACTCTGCAGGTAATTTGCATTATTTGCCCCATATGCTGTTTGAGACCCCCAAAAAACAAGGAATGCATGCAAAGCCTTTTGCTTTTTATATAATCTTAATTATCTATTATAAATAGTGTCCACCATACAAAAAGCATTTTAAACCGTTCATAATATGTATGATGAAATAGCTTTTTGACCAGAGTTTAATAGTACATTTTTTGTGACCCAATTTTTTTTAATTTAGCCTTTTTTTCATTGGGGTGGTAGATAGAGGTACATAAACACAAAGTATTGATCATCATGATCATATTATGTAGTGAAATGTTGTATTATTAAAGGAAAAGAAAAAAACAGAAGTGAGCCTTCACCCCCAATCTCATTCCCCCAACCCCACCCATCCAACATGTCTTCCCCTCTGCATACCACCCCTTCCCCATGGTCCTGAAAGCAAAAAAATGTGTGTATATATATTTTGTTTGTATGTGTTGGGCTTTAGCGGAGATTATTCATTACAGAGTCAAGTGTATTTGTCCAGGCCTCAATTGTTCCTTGACTAGCGCCATTCATTCTCGCTGTTGATATTTCTAACGTTACAACTTCTAATAGTAACTGTATCCACTGGCGAATTGGGAGAGAGTAAGTTAAATGCCCTCTAATAGCCAACATCTTTTTTTTGCGGCAGTGCTGCCAGCCAGCAGTAATCGTCCCTGATTCATTTAGATACAAGGAGCTCTCATCGTTAAGTAACATATTAGATGCAACGCACTGAATATTTACATTCATGCACTTCTAACTGCAGGGCACTCCCACATCATATGAAGGAATGTGCCTACCTGATTTAGGGGACACAGTGAACATTTGAGGCCAATTTCACCGTAAAACATTTCCTTGGTTTTAAATAAATTCTGTGAACAAACTTCAAATGTATAAATTGATGGTTCGGATTATTGGATGCCAAGGTCATATTTTTCCATATACTGTTCCAATTAAAGGGTTGTTCAGATTCACTTAGATCTGTGGACCATACTTTTTTCCTCACAACAGACTCCAATGCTTCCCACATCCTTTGAGTGGTGGAGCATTTTTGATACATACGGGAAACTGTTGAGTGTGAAAAACCCAGCAGAGTTGTAGTTCTTTACACAAACCGGTGCACCTGGCACCTACTACCATACCCCGTTCAAAGGAACTTAAATATTTTGTCTTACCCATTCACCCTCTAAATGGCACACATACACAATCCATGTCTCAATTGTCTCAAGGCTTAAAAATCCTTCTTTAACCCGTCTCCCCTTCATCTACTCCGATTTAACAAGTGACATTAATAAGGGATCATAACTTTCACCTGGATTTACCTGATCAGTCCGTCATGGAAAGAACATGTGTCCTTAATGTTTGTACCCTCAATGTATATTATAGAGATTAGTATTTTCGTGAGCCCAAATATAAATATAGAAAAAATGAGTTGTCTGGTAATGTGTATGTGCCTTTCAAATCATGGAATGTTTTTAAACCATTACTATCCATGATATCAGCAAGGGTACGGATGCCATATTTGGACCATTGGTGGATGCAAAAGGCTGCCCTACAGATCGCAATATTGGAGTATGGGCATGCCATTTTGATGGCATTTTCAATTTTGCGCCAAATAGAGATTGTGTGAGCAATAATCGGATCAAAGCTAGTTTACATTGTTTAAGGGATGAAGACTTTTAAAGAGATTTAGAGAGATGTATTAACATTATTTAAGGAGTAGTATTAATTTGACAAAAGTGCTGCATTGATTTTGTGTCACATGTCAATGCTAAATTTGCTATTTTTTTTATTTTGCTGTCAGTATTAATGGTTTTACTTTTGTACGTCCACATAAATATTTTAATTGGAAATTCGTTTAATTGGAAATGTCAATTATCAGTTAATCTTACTTCTCTCATCATTGATTTTATTGACATATTTCAGCTATTTTAATGTTACTCCTTAATCACTATTGATAAATAAAATTGTTTTTCTTGAGTGTACTTTCAAAGAGCTGAGATTGACTTTGAAGTGCAAAGTGTAGCAAAACAGGTGAAATCAGTCATTGACACCGACATGGTGGCGTAGCAAGAAGATAGGATTGCCGTGAATCAAAAGGTTGCAAGTTCAAATCTCAGGTGAGAACACGTTGAATATGAATTACTGTATAAATGAACATGCTCAATGTAATCATGTATGTCAACGTGTGTCAAATATGTAAGTTGAAAACATTGTATGTGTGTAGCGAATTCCACCGCCTTTTTTTTGTTGATAAGATGCCCCAATAACAATTTCTAATTGAGACAATTTGAAAAACGCATTTTAAGTTGACTGAATTTTTGCCAACGTTTTCTCAAATTGTCACTAACAAAAAAAATCCTGTGGAACCAGTTACTTAATAATAATTAGTTGAAACAACTCAATCTTTTTTACAGTGTTAAAGTAAATGCTCTTCTTGAGTGATATAAAAAAAAGCTGAGCAAATGTGCAGTTTCATGACTACTGCTTTTGTTGGTTGATTTGTCTTCCATATCCTTCAAAGACAGAAAAGCCATTCAAGCTTTGAGTTACTTACCTCTGTAGTTTTTGATTGACAGGATCAACGTTTATCTTCCACTTTTTCCTGCAGGCTAAAAAGCTGCTCCTCACTCGTTGTCTGCTAATCGACAGAGAAATACCAGCCAGATCATGTGGTCGGGCAATGTTTAAGATATGGAATCAGGCAGGGGCGGATCCACATCTTTAGAAAAAAGTCTAAAAGAAGTCTACCAAGCAGGCCAGCCTTTTTGGGAAGATGCATGGCTACGCGCTGAGAACCAGTTAAAATGCATTGTCCTCTTTCGAAGGAGCCTTTGGGATTACTGGGCCAGGGCATGCATCTCCACGACAGGGTTTTACATATGCGTCAGAGGAGTTGCAGGATCTAATGTTTACAACTGTAGGTTATGACCTTTTGGGAACGCCTGGGCTTCATTATGTAAAACATTGTGAGTAGTCACATAATGAACGTAATGAGCGGTCACAGAAAGCTAATGCTATATTTTTTAAGTGAACAGGTGCCCAATAATTTTACTGATATGACCAAACTGCATTTCCCGGGATACAAATGGTAAAGTTGCTGATGATCGGCCTCAAAATCACACTTTATAAAAACACTGTTGTTACCTCATATCCCAGCAATAATGCCTTGCATAACACCTGGGAAGAAAACACTTAATTTGCTCAACTTGCCATTGACTCAAATTACCCCCTGGCCATTGCTCAACTTAGCCCCAAGACAAACAGTTGGACTACATTAGCCCACACAGCTACAAGGATGTACTTTCATGCTAGGGTTATGACCTCATATTGAAGCTTATAGAGACCCCAACTGATGTATAGAACTATCTACTTTGATTTATTTTCTTTATTTTTTCAGATTTATTTAACTAGGCAAGTCAGTTAAGAAACAAATTCTTATTTTCAATAACTGCCTTGTTCAGGGACAGATTTTTACCTTGTCAGCTTGGGGATTTGATCTTGCAAACCTTTCAGTTACTAGTCCAACACTCTAACCACTAGGCTACATGCCACCATATAGATACAAGCATCATGAAACCTAACACAATACATTTATTTGATTTGGTGAAGATACATTTTTTTGACCTAACTTGCCTACCACTTTTTCCAGACTCGTGAAATGATGACCTCTTCCTAAATATTTGGTCAGATTATTAATTATAGTGTGGCTCAACTTACCTCACTCTCCCCTACAGCCAAATCAATGGAGATAAGTGGACCCCCTGCTTATCATTCACACTCCATGGATAATTGTTATGACAGAAAAAGGGGGGTTTTATGCTCAAACAACTGGAGTAGAGGTGCCATGTTAGAAAACCAAAAGATTCATTAGAAGTTGAGGTGCGACACACTCTCCATTTGAATGAAACAAAAACTAAATTAAAACATTTGAAATTATTAATGATAATGTATTTAACTTTTTCCGAGAGACGATTGTAAGTAGAAATGCGAAACTCTGTAAATGTGCTCACTGAGGTGTAAACAATTGGGTATCACTTTGAAGTTGGATGTCACACACTCCAAGGGCAGAGAGCCATGATAAATTGTTTCATGCTGTTATAAAGCCATGAGGGAAAACGCCAATGAGGCATTGATTATAATAAACTCTGGATTTCCTGTCTCCTATTTTGTACTGGTTTATCCTCCTTGTCCAGGGTGTGTGTATGTGTCTGTGTGGAGGGGGTGTCCCCACGACACCTCTTCTTTAACAACATTTAAATGTCAAAACCCATTCTATTTATGTTCCCTTCACTGGGCTTGGCTAGTATATGGTCTTGAATAACACATTTCTTATACACAATTAACTTAAAAGGAGTCAAGGCAATCTGAAATCCAAGTCCAGAAATCTCTTACTTGACTACACGATTTAAAGGGATACTTCAGTATTTTGGCAATAAGGCGCTTTATCCACTTCCCCAGAGTCCGATAAACTTGTGGATACCATTTTTATTTCTCTGTGCTTTGAAGGAAGTTGCTTACTAGCGCAATTGCTAACTAGCGTTAGTGCAATGACGGGAAGTCTATAGGTATCTAGCATGAAGACGATACCCATAGACGTCCAGTCATTCTGCTAACACTAGTTAGCATTGGCTTGCAAAACTACATCAAACTTCCTTCACACTGAGACACAGAGACATAAAAATGGTATCCACAACTTCATCTGACTCTGTGGAAGTAGATAACGAAAGTGGTGTAAAAAGTTACCAATGGTCATACTTGAGTAAAAGTAAAGATACCTTAATAGAAAATGACTCAAGTAAAAGTGGAAGTGATAAAAGTGATACCCTGAAAAAGTAGTACTTTAAAGTATTTTTACTTAAGTACTTTACAACACTGGATAAAGGTCCTTGATGCCAACATCCCAAAGTATCCCTTTAATTGGAGTATTAATTCATAAAATAATTCAGTGACAGTCCAAATTTTCAATATGGATCAAGCAATAGTCTTCAAAATAAACCAATCAGTGTGGCATCATGCTCAAGCAATAGACATTAAAAAATTCACCATAAAGTAAAAAACATGAACATTCAAAAACCTAGTGCAACCTTATTCAAAGGTGGGCATATAGTGGTACAGAGAAAGGTCAGATCTACAGTCTCAATTCACTTAAATGCACCAAATACCTGCTCAAATACTGCCTGGAATAACATTTGGGCATATTGTTTTCTTATCTATGGTATCCAGCTTCTCCTACGATATGACAGATGTCAATCTGCTTTGTGCCATTATTGAGCGCAGCCACATCATTAACCTCCTTGATAACCAAATGAAATCAGAATGCAGGCAAGAACATTTGTTATAGCACTTGGGCTACAGTCAGCAAAGATGAGGAGTTGAACCAATAGTTCCAATCTGTGTGCGATGTAATTTGCTGTGCAATATGCTTTACCAGACTGCTTTAACTCAAATTCCAAACTGTCCCCTGATGACCTGTTCATCCTCTCTCTCTGCCTCAACATGGGCAGTGTTATCTCTCTCTCTCTCTCTCTCTCTCTCTCTCTCTCTCTCTCTCTCTCTCTCTCTCTCTCTCTCTCTCTCTCTCTCTCTCTCTCTCTCTCTCTCTCTCATCTTTGAGCTCTGCAATAATCATGACCAAATACAGTTATCATATGACAAAAATGGCTGGCCTTAACAATGATGGGGTTAGCTTACTAACATGAATCAGATTTAGCTTTTTTTTATTAGCAAAATTATTTATTTACTAGCTAGCTGACTACATAATTCCAGTCTATTATGAATTGTATAGTGTGGTTAGCTAGCTAGCTACATAGCAGATCCTCTCAAGCTCTGTCAGGTTGGATGTGTTGCTTCGCTGCACAGCTATTTTCAGGTCTCTCCAGAGATGTTAGATCAGGTTCAAGTCCAGGCTCTGGCTGGGCCACTCAAGGAAATTCAGAGACTTGTCCTGAAGCCACTCTGTGTTGACTTGAAAAGGGGGTTGTTGTCCTGCTGGAAGGTGTACCTTTGCCCCCAGTCTGAGGTCCTGAGCACTCTGGAGCAGGTTTTCATCAAGGATCTCTCTGTACTTTGCTTTGTTGATCTTTCCCGTGCTCCTGATTAGTCTCCCAGTCCCTGCCGCTGAAAAATATCCCCACAGCATGATGCTGCCAGCGCCATGCTTCACCGTAGGGATGGGGCCAGGTTTCCTCCAGACGTGACACTTGGGTTTCAGGCCAAAGATAATATTTTTTCTCATAGTCTGAGAGTCCTTTAGGTGCCTTTTGGGTCTGGCAACTCTACCATAAAGTATGTTAGTCAAGTCAAGTAGTGTGTTTTTCACGTACTCCTTTTGCTATTCTCTTTTTGATAGTCTTCCGTGTTTTGACACCTGCCTGACTCTGGACTACTTTCCCGCATGCCTGATCATTCTGTCTGCCCTGACCTTGATTCTGCCTGCCCTGACCTTGATTCTGCCTGCCCTTCGGTACCTTTTGGACTCTGAACTGGTTTTGACCCTTTTGCCTGTCCTTGACCATTCTCTTGCCTTACCCTATTGGATTAATAAAAATGGTAAGACTCCAACCATCTGCCTCCTATGTCTGCATCTGGGTCTTGCCTTGTGTCATGATAAACTGACTGTTAGAACTGTTAAGGCTCCATGAATCAGGAATTGAAAAACTATGGTTGAAAGAGATGGGGCAAAAGGAGTGGCTAATATGTCTGGCTACACATTTGACTGGGTGACATGCTGCAAATTGAGAAATTATGTGACTAAACTAAACAAAAATAAAACTGTATTATGAAGCCAAGGTCAATGATATGAAATTAATAAATAATTAATAAATTAAACTATATCTTTAATCGAAAACCATTTGATTTTGCCAAATACTTTTATAATTATTTCATTGGCAAAGTGGGCAAACTTTGGCAGGAAATGCCAACAACGAACAGCGAGCCAGCATACTTATGCATAGGTGGGAAAATTATTGTTATTGATCAATAATGACAAACCTGGCATTGACAACTTAGATGGAAAGCTTCTGAGGATGGTACCTGTCTCTATAGCCACTCATATTTGTCATTTAATGTGAACCTAGAGGAATGGCTTTGTCCTCCCTGGAGGGAAGCCAAAGACCGTATGCTAAGATATCAAAACAATGCCAAATTAAAAACAGATCTTCAACATGTTTATAGAGAAGGGAACCCAACACCCACTGACACAAATGACTGATGATTGGTTGAAAGAAATTGATAAGAACAGCTGCACTGTTATATTTCAGTGCAGCCTTTGATATTATTGACCATAACCTGTTGAGAAAACATACACAACCGTTCAAAAGTTTGGGGTCACTTAGAAATGTCCTTGTTTTTGAAACAAAAACAAATATTTTGTCCATTAAAATAACATCAAATTGATCAGAATAACAGTGTTGTCACGATCGTCATCGTGGAAATGACCGGACCAAGGTGCAGCGTTGTGTGCGTACATTTTTATTTATTATTGATGTCGCCAACAAAACAAGAAACAACAAAAACGAACGTGAAGCTTACCAGGGCTATACAGGCCACTAACAAAGACAACTACCCACAAAATACAAAAGGAAAAAAGGCTGCCTAAGTATGATTCCCAATCAGATACAACGATAGACAGCTGTCCCTGATTGAGAACCATACCCGGCCAAAACAGAAACACAGAGCATAGAGTTTTCCACCCGAGTCACAGCCTGACCAACCAAACAAAGAGAATAAAAAGATCTCTACGGTCAGGGTGTGACAAGTGTAGACATTCTTAATGTTGTAAATGACTACTGTAGATGGAAACAGGTAATTTTTTTATGGAATATCTACAGTACATAGGCGTACAGATGCCCATTATCAGCAATCATCACTCCTGTGGTCCAATGGAACATTGTGTTAGCTAATCCAAATGTATCATTTTAAAAGGATAATTGATCATTAGAAAACCCTTTTGCAATTATGTTAGCACAGCTGAAAACTGTTGCTCTGATTAAAGAACCAATAAAACTGTATTCTTTAGACTAGCTGAGTATCTGGAGCGTCAGCATTTGTGGGTTCGATTACAGGCTCAAAATGGCCAGAAACAAATAACTTTCTTCTGAAACTCATCAGTCTATTCTTGTTCTGAGAAATGAAGGCTATTCCATGCGAGAAATTGCCAAGAAACTGAAGATATCGTACAACGCTGTGTACTACTCCCTTCACAGAACATCGCAAATGGTCTCTAACCAGAATAGAAAGACGAGTGGGAGGCCCCGGTGCACAACTGAGCAAGAGGACAAGTACATTAGAGTGTCTAGTTTGAGAAACAGGCGCCTCACAAGTCCTCAACTGGCAGCTTCATTAAATACTACCCGCAAAACACCAGTCTCAACGTCAACAGACAACTACAAATACCTAGGTGTCTGGTTAGACTGTAAACTCTCCTTCCAGACTCACATCAAACATCTCCAATCCAAAGTTAAATCTAGAATTGGCTTCCTATTTCGCAACAAAGCATCCTTCACTCATGCTGCCAAACATACCCTCATAAAACTGACCATCCTAACGATCCTCGACTTCGGCGATGTAATCTACAAAATAGCCTCCGATACCCTACTCAATAAATTGGATGTAGTCTATCACAGTGCCATCCGTTTTGTCACCAAAGCCCCATATACTACCCACCACTGCGACCTCTACACTCTTGTTGGCTGGCCCTCGCATACTCGTTGCCAAACCCACTGGCTCCAGGTCATCTACAAGACCCTGCTAGGTAAAGCCCCCCCTTATCTCACCTCGCTGGTCACCATAGCAGCACCCACCTGTAGCACGCGCTCCAGCAGGTGTATCTCTCTGGTCACCCCCAAAACCAATTCCATATTGGCCGCCTCTCCTTCCAGTTCTCTGCTGCCAATGACTGGAACGAAATACAAAAATCTCTGAAACTGGGAACACTTATCTCCCTCACTAGCTTTAAGCACCAGCTGTCAGAGCAGCTCACAGATTACTGCACCTGTACATAGCTCATCTATAACTTAGCCCAAACAACTACCTCTTCCCCTACTGTATTTATTTATTTATTTTGCTCCTTTGCACCCCATTATTTCTATTTCTACTTTGCACATTCTTCCACTGCAAATCCACCATTCCAGTGTTTTACTTTCTATATTGTATTTACTTCGCCACCATGGCCTTTTTTTTGCCTTTACCTCCCTTATCTCACCTCATTTTCTCACATTGTATATAGACTTATTTTTCTATTGTATTATTGACTGTATGTTTGTTTTACTCCATGTGTAACTCTGTGTTGTTGTGTCGAACTGCTTTGCTTTATCTTGGCCAGGTCGCAATTGTAAATGAGAACTTGTTCTCAACTTGCCTACCTGGTTAAATAAAGGTTAAATATATATATTTTTTTTAAACAGTGAAGAGGCGACTCCGGGATGCTGGCCTAGGCAGAGTTCCTCTTGTTCAGAGTCTGTGTTCTTTTGCCCATAATCTTTTATTTTTATTTGCCATTCTGAGATATGGCTTTTTCTTTGCAACTCTGCCTAGAAGGCCAGCATCCTGAAGTCGCCTCTTCACTGTTGACACTGAGATTGGTGTTTTGCGGAGGAAGTGAAGGCCTACTTGCCAGAGGAATTTAAAAGCTACCCAGACACGCAGGTTATTGTTGACGGCACCAAGCTTAGGTGTCAGACACGGTCTGCTCTTCCGCTGCAGAGTTGAGATGGGAATAGCTCCTTATCGACCGATCACCTTTGTGTTCTCACTTTATGCAGTGTCCATCAGCGACAGATACAGTCAGACATCCAACACCTTCTCTCCGATGTTAGCAGTTGATGTTATTCTTCAATAACACAGATCCTAAAGCAAATCAGGGGGAGAAAATATATTTATTCAAAGAGAACAAATCATAGTTGTTATGTTGGAAAGTAGGTGGTCATTATCTCCTGTCCTCAGTGTTTTCTCCACTGAACAAAGAGACAGGGTGTAGTTTATAACCCAACCCTAGCCTGTGGTTGACCAATTATAATTCCTTGCAGTAAAATTGGGCCAATGGCCAAATAACAAGTATCCCGTTTCAGGCTCAATGTATAGACACCAACATTCCCCTAGCTATTGCAGGCAGCATCAACCAGCTCTTCACTGTGGCATGCCTGCTCTCCAACTATCAGTGTAGAACTCTTGTCAAGAAATGGGTCAAGGAGGTGTGAGATGCAGACTCATGCGGTTGGTGTGATGACACCAGTTGTTTGCTTCAGCATGGAGGGAAAAGGAGCAAAATCCAACTACTCATCATTTATAATGATGCTGATGAATGTATATGTGATATTGATATTGACATGCAATTGTGATACTTTATTTGTGATACCATCATTGACATGCTGTTTTAAACCTTGATTATCAGTTGATTACAAAGCACCAGTTGTGAATAAATATGCTGGCTTTTCTACTTTAAAAGTTTGCTTCCAATTTAATCCTCCTAGAGCAAACCTATCTTGATTAAGAGTATCCTAGCCCAGTTGCACATATACACTGAACAAACATATAAACACAACATGTAACAATTTCGAAGATTTTACTGAGTTACAGTTCATATCAAGTAATCAGTCAATTGAAATAAATTCATTAGGCCCTAATCTGAATATGCAACTGGTGGTAAAAGATACCTTTAAAAAAGGTATGGAAATGGATCAGAAAACCAGTCAGTATCTGGTGTGACTATTTCCCTCATGCAGCGCGACACATCTCCTTCGCATAGAGTTGATCAGGCTGTTGATTGTGGCATTTGGAATGGCCTCTTCTACTCCTATTCAATGGCTGTGTGAAGTTGCTGGATATGGGCGGGAATTGGAACACGCTGTCGTTCACATCAATCCAGAGCAACCCAAAAATGCTCAATTGGTGACATGTGTAGTGATTATGCACTACTACTGGGACATTTTCAGCTTCCAATAATTGTGTACAGATCCTTGTCACACGGGTCTGTGCATTATCATGCTGAAACATGAGGTGATGGCGGCTGAAGAATGGCACGACAATGGGCCTTTATTTATATTGAATCACGCTTCATCATCTGGCAGTCCGACAGACAAATCTGGGTTTTGAGAAAGCTACCCGCCCAATGCATAGTGCCAACTTTAAAGATGGTCGGTCTGGGGCTGTTTTCATGTGAAGGGAAAATCTTAACGCTACAGCATACAATGACATTCTAGACTATTCTGTGCTTCAAACTTTGTGGCAACAGTTTGGGGAAGGCCCTTTCCTGTTTCATCAAGACAATGCCCCAGTGCACAAAGCAAAGTCCATACAGAAATGGTTTGTCGAGATCGGTGTGGAAGAACTTGACTAGCCAGAACAGAGCCCTGACCTTAACCCCATCGAACACCTTTGGGAGGAATTGGAAGGCCGACTGCGAGCCAGGCCTTATCGCCCAACGTCAGTGCCCGACCTCACTAATGCTCGTGGCTGAATGGAAGAAATTCCCCACAGCAATGTTCCAACATCTAGTGGAAAACCTTCCCAGAAGCAGAAATATGGGGGACCAACTCCATATTAATGCCTATGATTTTGGAATGAGAGGTTTGACGAGAATCTGTCGTCATACTTTTGGTAATTTAGTGTAGTTCATTTCGGGATTTCTTGCAGGCAACGATTGTAAAAAAACAGCCATCCTTCCTTTCAAAGCCATTGGCTAATGTTCGCTAGCTAGCTAGCAGTATATACAGCCACTTGAATTCTAAAATGCTAAATTTGAAGAAACTAACGAACAAACTAGAAACACACAATAGTTATACTATACTGCTTATACTACTATTATTTCAATATATACAGTGCCTTGGAAAGTATTCATACCCCTTGACTCTCCATATTTTGTTGTGTTACATCCTAAATTTAAAATGGATTTAATTGAGATTTTTTTGTGAAAGAGGCTGTATCTATGTATCTATGTTGGTTCGTGTTACGGATTCATACACGTCTTTTCTCCACAGAACAAAGAAACAGGATGCCACTTACAACTCCCCACAGCCTGGGGTTGACCAATCAGAAGTCCTTGCCGTGCAACTGGGCCAATGGCCCCCCCAAAAAAATATATTTTTTATTTTACTAGGCAAGTAAGTTAAGAACAAATTCTTATTTTCTATAACAGACTTGGAACTGCCTGTTCAGGGGCAGAAAGACAGATTTGAACCTTGTCAGCTCAGGGATTTGAACTTGCAACCTTCCGGTTACTAGTCCAACGCTCTAACCACTAGGCTACCCTGCCGCCCCAATAACAAGTATCCTGCTCTAGACTCAATGTACAGACCAATGAAAACATGGCACACGTAGCTCTGAGTTCAGGACTGACATTCCACAGATTCTAAACATATCTTGAACTGAAAACCAACTATTTCCATTGACAATTCCCTATTGATCGTTAATCCTAGTCCTCTCATCCTCTGCATTGTGTATTTATCTTCAAAATAGTTGTTTTGTCTTGTTTCTACCGATATAATTTATATGGAAATGGCCCAAGCTGCTTGTTATAGCTAGCTAGCTAACTGGTTAGTCTGTCAGGCAAGGAAAGTTGTGTGTAGGGGTAAATTAGGGCTGCGCTCACAAACCATCAAACCACTAGCTAGCCATACAGACAACCAGCTTACTAGCCACCAAAATGCTAGTCATTTGTTTTTAGCTGTTGGGCTTAGGTAATGGTTTGTCATGTTTGCTAGGTGCAGATATTCATAGGCTATACATTTCCTCGTTTTCCAATTATTTGACAGAGATGAGTTGGATATTTGTTTACTTAGCCAGCTAACAAGTTACTTGCTTTGTCCTGTTTGTGACGATTTAATTCATTTGGAAACTGTCCCAGCTTCCTAACTAATCAGCTAACAACGAGAGAGAGAGAGAGAGAGAGAGAGAGAGAGAGAGAGAGAGAGAGAGAGAGAGAGAGAGAGAGAGAGAGAGAGAGAGAGAGAGGAGAGAGAGAGAGAGAGAGAGAGAGAGAGAGAGAGAGAGAGAGAGAGAGAGAGAGAGAGAGAGAGAGAGAGAGAGAGAGAGAGAGAGAGAGAGAGAGAGAGAGAGAGAGAGAGAGAGAGAGAGAGAGAGAGAGAGAGAGAGAGAGAGAGAGAGAGAATGTTCCTGACCACAATTGTATCATATTTGTTGCTCCTGTCCTTTCCCTCTGTTACGCAGTTTTTTTAGGTCAGTGAAAGTGAGGGAAGGGATGTGGACAGTCAGGGCTCAGCAGCAGAAGGCAGGAAGGAAGAGGAGTTAGAGATGATTGGAGGGATAGAGATGTGGGGAAAAAAGGGAGGAGTGGAGCGAGAGGAGAGTGGAGGGAGAGAGTCATGGCGCTTGGCATTCAGGCCAAAGAGTTCAATCTTGGTTTCATCAGACCAGAGAATCTTGTTTCTCATGGTCTGAGAGTCCTTCAGGTGCCTTTTAGCAAACTCAGAGTGGGCTGTCATGTGCCTTTTACTGAGGAGTGTCTTCCGTCTGGCCACTTTATTTGAAAGGCCTGATTGGTGGTGTGCTGCAGAGATGGTTGTCCTTCTGGAAGGTTCTCCCATCTCCACAGAAGACTATTAACAAGAAAGCGTCTATTCCACGTTGGTTCAACATAATTTCATTGAAATTATGTGGGAACAATGTTGATTCAAACATCTGCCCAATGGGTGGTATGTCCAACAAACTTCTACCTCAAATATTATTTTCAGACTAAGCAAAATCCTAAAATTGTTACTTTGTTCTCAGGTCTCCACATGCTGCCGAAACGGGAGCACTCCCTGACCAAGTCTATGCTGCCGAAACGCGCCGAGTTTTAAAATCTTTGTTCCATTGAACATGCCGTAACAATAAAGGCATTCTAATTATAGGAAAAGTGGTCCACTTTTTTTTGGTGTGTCTGTAATTGGAAAAGCAAGCTTTTGACTTGTGTGCATTGATTGTGTAATAGATAAAAGGAAAACAATTTGGACATGAAAGACCTAACTAATAGGTTTACTTCAGGGGCATATTTACTTAGCGCTCAAATGTCAACCTGCATTGCTTTTTTAAAATTAAGGATGGCTTATCAAGTATTTTAGCTCAAAGACATGGCTCTATTCTTCAAATCAAATTGTATTGGTCACATACACATGGTTAGCAGATGTTAATGCAGTGTAGCAAAATGCTTGTGCTTCTAGTTCCGACAATGCAGTAATATCTAAAGGGGATAATGAGAATATGTACATATAAGTATATGGATGAGCGATGGCCGAGCGGTATAGGCAAGGTGCAATAGATGGTATAAAATACAGTATATACATGTGATATGAGTAATGAAGATATGTAAACATTATTAAAGTGGCGTTGTTTAAAGTGTCTAGTGATCAATTTATTAAAGTGGCCAGTGATTGGGTCTCACTAACTCTCTGAGTTAGTGATTGCTGTTTAACAGGCCTTAAGATTGATAAACAGTTTCTGTCTCTTGGTCCCAGCTTTGATGCACCTGTACTGACCTCGCCTTCTGAATGGTAGCGGTGTGAACAGGCAGTGGCTCGGGTAGTTGTTGTCCTTGATGATTTTAGCCTTCCTGTGACATCGGGTGCTGTAGGTGTCATGGAGGGCAGGTAGTTGACCCACGGTGATGCGTTGTACAGACCACCCCGCCCTCTGGAGAGCCTTGCGGTTGAGGGCGGTGCAGTTGCCATACCAGGCGGTGTTACCAGGCGGTGCATCTGTAAAAGTTTGTCAGGGTTTTGGGTGACAAGACAAATTTCTACAGCCTCCTGATGTTGAAGAGGCACTGTTGCGCCTTCTTCAACACACTGTCTGTGTAGGTAGACCATTTCAGTCTGTGATGTGTACACCGAGGAACTTAAAATGTTCCAGCTTCTCCACTGCTGTCCCTTCGATGTGGATAGGGGGGTGCCCTCACCTCCTCCCTGTAGGCTGTCTCGTCATTGTTGGTAATCAAGCCCACTAATGTTGTGTCATCTGCAAACTGAATGATTGAATTGGAGGCGTGCATGGCCACGCAGTCGTGGGTGAACAGGGAGTACAGGAGGGGGCTGAGCACGTACCCTTGTGTGGCACCAGTGTTGAGTGTCAGCGAAGTGGAGATGTTGTTTCCTACCTTCACCACCTGGGGGCGGCCCATCAGGAAGTCCAGGACCCAATTGCACAGGGCAGGGTTGAGACCCAGGGCCTCCAGCTTGATAATGAGCTATAGTGTTGAATGCTGAGCTGTAGTCAATGAACAGTATTCTTACATAGGTATTCCTTTTTTTCCAGATGGGATAGGGCAGTGTGATGGTGATTGCGTTGTCTGTGGACCTGTTGGGGCGGTATGCAAACTGAAGTGGGTCTAGGGTGGCCGGTAAGGTATGGCGATATGGGTAGTCTCTCAAAGCACTTCATGATGACAGAAGTGAGTGCTACGGGGCGGTAGTCATTTAGTTCAGTTATCTTTGCCTTCTTGGTTACAGGAACAATGGTAGCCATCTTGAAGCATGTGGGGACAACAGACTGGGATAGGGAGTAATTGAATATGTCCGTAAACACACCAGCCAGCTGGTCTGCACATGCTCTAAGGACGTGGCTAGGGACGCAGTCTGGGCCAGCAGCCTTGCGAAGGTTAAATGTTTTACTAACGTCGGACAAGGAGAAGGAGAGGGGGAGCAGTCCTTCTTAGCGGGCTGCGATTGTGGCACTGTATTATCCTAAAAGCGGGCAAAGAAGGTGTTTAGTTTGTCTGGAAGTGTGACGTGGGTGTCTGTGACGTGGCTGGTTTACTTTTTGTAGTCCGTGATTGCCTATAGACCCTGCCACATACGTCTCGTGTCTGAGCCGTTGAATTGGGACTCCACCCTCTCCCTGTACCGGCATTTCGCTTGTTTGATTGCCTTATTGAGGGAATAGCTACACTGTTTATATTCAGCCATATTCCCAGACCTCTTTCCATGGTTAAATGCGGTGGTTCACACTTTCAATTTTCAATTTTCCGCCATCCATCCACGGTTTCTGGTTAGGGTAGGTTTTAATAGTCACAATAGGTACAACATTTCTAATGTGCTTCTTTATAAACTCACTCACCCGAGTCAGTGTATACGTTGATGTTGTTCTCTGAGACTGACCGGAACATATTCCAGTCCACATGATCAAAACAATTTTGAAGCGTGGCTTCCGATTGGTCAGACCAGCGTTGAATGGTTCACATCACTGGTACATCTTGTTTGAGTTTCTGCATATAATACGGTAGGAGCAAGATGGCGTCGTGGTCAGATTTGCCTAAGGGAGGGCTTTGTATGCGTCGCGGAAGTTAGAGTAGCAGTGATTGACCCCTGCGCATAGTGCAATCAATATGCTGATAGAATTTAGGTAGCCTTGTTTAGGTAGCTACTGCAAGGCCTTGTCCTCGTCCGCCCCATGCAGCCTTGAATCTGAACAGTTCCTCTCTCTTCTTGCTGACCTGAACCGGTGGACTGGTGATGACATCCCTGACAAAGTAAGAACAGTCAGGTGCAACACGATTGTTACTCTGCCAGCTGGCAGTGAGTTTTTAGGTTAGGGTACACTTCCAAAGAATGATGAAGTCTCTCCAGGCAGCACGGTTATTACTGAGCCTACTTGTTCTCGCTCAGCTCAGAGTAGTGACACCATTGTGGGGGGATAGATGTGTTCCTCTAAAATGGCTAAATATCTCTGATAGTCCTGTTACCCTGCGGAAGAATGCCAAGCTTGCTGATGACTACACCTGTTTAGCTCAGGAAGAAATGAAGAACTCAAAGTCACATCAACATGAGGTTCAGCTCACCAGCTGTCACTAACAACCATGTGGGGATATCAACTGGGACTGGATATGTCCGTGATGTGCAGGAGAGACTGAAGAGTGTTGGCTCTCTGTGATCTTCGGGTCATGTAATGTCTCAGTAGATTGGCAGAACAAGCTGACTGACCTGGTGGTACAGCCATCACATTGACTGTGGCAAAGCTAAGGAGTTTGTACACAGGGTTCATCTCACAGATGAGAAACATTTCGGTCTTCCCTATCGTCGTGTGCCACCTGCAGAGTATCAAAAGCTGTGTCAAGTCCTCAATGAGATGGGAAAAAACTATCAGAAAGTCATCCAGTGAATATGCTTCCCCTCGGGTCCTTGTATGGAAGAACAATGGTGACCTGCAAGTATGCACTGATTTCAGCTGGCTGAATAAACGGACACTGAAGGATGCTCATCCTTTGCCACACCAAGCCACTCTAGGCGGAAATGCCTTTTTCAGTACAATGGATCTGATTTCTGTTTTTTATAATATGCCGCTTCATGAGGATTATCGGAAGTACTCAGCCTTCAAGACACCAATGGGTTTATACGAGTACAATCATCTTCCACAGGGCCTGTGCAACAGCCCTGGCATCTTCATGAGAATGATGACCAGCATATTTGGTGACCAGAACTTTCTCAGTCTATTGTGCTACCTCGATGACCTCTTAGTCTTCGCCCCTACAGAGACTTCGCCCCTACAAAGCCTACGCCTGCACAACCTGAAGTTAGCCCCAAAGAAGTTTTGGTTGCTCAAGAGGTCAGTGAAGTTTTTAGGTCATGTTATAGATGAATCACGGGTGTCTACAGATCCGAGCAAAGTTGATGCTATCAGTCAGATGAACACTGAAGATTTACTGTAGCTGGATGGCATCACTGGATGCAGTCACAAATCAGATCCTTTCTAGGGATGGTGAACCACTATCAGCACTTTGTTCCCAACTATTCCGCTAAAGCAAAGACACTATTTGAGCTTCGGGCTAGTCAAAAGCAAAAGCGCAAAGGAAAACCACGCTTGAAACGTACTTCACAACACCGAAAGTTAGCTCCTGCTGATTGGATGATAATTAGCAGTCTTTTGAGACATTGAAGATGTCACTGGTGAACTGTGTAGTGTTTGCTCATCCAGACTTCACACGTCTCTTTGTGCAGTCCACAGACGCCTCCTTGAATGGCTTAGGTGCTGTCCTTTCACAAGTTCAGGAGGGGGATTGCATAGCTTGAGTCTGGCCACATATTGACAGAGATGTCAAGGACTACGTGGGTCAGTGTCCCCGATGTGTCATCATTAAAACAGCTGATCCTGAAGGAAGAACCCCACTATGCCTTTAGAGATAATGTGCATTGACTTCTGGTCTGCAGAAGATTCAAACAAGTCAGCTGATGTACTAGTTGTCATAGATAATTTTGCCAGGTTAGCCCAATTATTTCCTTGCCATGATCAGTCTGCAAAACAAGTAGCGAAGCATCTTTGGGACAAGTACTTCTGCATTTATGGGTTCCAAGAGAGGGTTTATTCTGACTAATGTGCTTCCTTTGAGGTTTAGTTGTTAAGTGAGCTCTTAAAGGTGGCTGGTGTCAAGAAGTTGTCACCCACTTCCCTTGAAAAATAGTTTGCCCTACAGCCAATTCTGTCGAATCAAAAGAATTAGCAAAAAACAATCCGATTTCGACAGAAATATGACTGAGACGCAAAGAAAGTTCAAGGAGAGGGGCTACAAGAATGATCAGATTAATATTGCCATTGAGAAAATTCAAAACAAAACGAGACATGACCTTTTTCAAGGTCAGTCTCGCAAAAAGACGCATTCTTGCGTTCTAACTACCCGCTATTCAAAGTGCTCTGAACAAATTAAGGGAATTGTTCACAAACATTGGCACATCCTAAAATCAGATGATAGTCTCGGTAATGTGTTTTCGGACCTTCCCTTGGTCATATTCTCGCGGGGCAGAAATCTCAGAGACCAATTGGTAAACTCTGATTTACTACCCCAAGATATTCCTGAACAACGTCTATTTGCGCCCCTACTGGATGGAAATTACAAATGTAATGGCTGCGCTCAATGCAATGGCACTTATAAATGTAGATCCTTCAAACACCCACAAACAGGGAAATCGATCCCAATAAAAGGTGTTATTACGTGCTCCACTAAGGCAGTTATTTATCTTATAACTTGTCCCTGTGGTAAAAATTATGTAGGTAAAACAAAGGACGAATTAAAAGTACGTATCTCAGAGCATCGTAGCACCATTAGGTGTAAAAACTTTACTTATCCAGTTGCGGCCCACTTCTTGGAGGCAGGCCACTCGATTTCGTCTCTGCGTTATATTGGCATCGAACATGTCACCCTCCCTAGGAGAGGGGGTGACCTTGATAATGTATTGTTAAAACGAGAGGCTGCCTGGATCTTTAATTTAAAGACCCTTGCGCCCTTCGGTCTCAACGTAGACTTTGATCTGAAGCCATTCTTGTGATTATTGTGACTTTGCCATTGTAATTGTCTGTAAACTTGTGTAGTCAAATTAATCTATGATCGTATGCTATCCATTTGTTGTTTGTCTGCTGTTCTTTGTATGACATTTTAATATTTGATTATCAACCAATGATATTAGGCCACTCTTGGCCATGATTACAGACACCTGTGTCTTTTGACACTATATAAACGAGTCATCCCGCAGTGTTTATGATTATACCCTGATGAAGACAGCTTGGCTGTCGAAACGTTGGTAATTACATTTTTGCATCTGAGCTCCTAGAGTGTGCGGCTCTCTGTTATTTTCATGGTGTCAAGAAGTCCCAAACAACTCCTTACCACCCCATGGGTAACAGCAGCATCAAGCGTTTTAACAGAATGCTGTGAAACATGATCAGTGCTCTCTTGTCTAATCTGGTGTTCTCTTGTCTGATGCAAAGCACAACTGGCCGCAACACCTTCAGAACTTGACGTTCATGTATAACTGTACAGTACACAAGACCACTGGTTATTCCACATTATTTTATTTATGGTAGTGTCCCATGTCTCCCCGTTGACATATTGTTCAAGAACATCCTGAATAACCCAGAGATTAGTACTTGTGATAGCTACATAGTTTCTCTAACCAAAGTCCTTCAGGAGGCCATGGTTGTTACTCAGGACCACATCAACAAAGAGCAGAGTCATCAAGCAAATGTATATAACCGCAGAGTCAAAGGGAAGTCCATCACCGTGGGTGACCGAGTCTTGGTCTCTAACAAAAGAGAGAGGAAAACGTAAGATAGCAGACAGATGGAAGTCCACAGTGTACACAGTGATGAATGACTCTACTCACACAAATCATAAACCCTCTATCTGGACAGGAGAGAGTTGTACACCAGAATCTGCTGATGCTCATTAACTTCTTACCATTGGATGTGGATGGTACGTCAAACCAGACCTTTGTGTCCTTTCAAGCAGATGAGGATGGACTTCTTTCCAAAGTGGAGCAGGATGATGTTGGAAACAGAACCCAGGAAAGGATCAGTAGTCTGACTCATGAAGAGGATAGTGTGAGATGCAGCAATGGAGATGGTTTACTGGATGAAGACCAATGTATGGACAGTTACTCTGAACATACAGGCAGTTCACAAGCTCAAGCTCAGACAGGGAACACTGTGCAAAGCTGCATATGTCCCCCTTCAGAGGTGGAGTCTCAGTGTGCACACATCCTCTATACTTTCTGATCACTATGGCACCATAAACCAAGTCAGAACACGTGTTGGTCATGTAGTCAAACAAGTCAATCGCTTGCTGTACACTATGTCCAAGCAAGATGTTATTTGTGATGCCAATCAGTTTATTGACAAGGTCCCTGAGTCAATGCTTCAAGTATTCCAGTGAGTTGTTTATTGTGGAATATTTTTTTTATTGTTCCCATATTGGAATGTTTTGCTTTTATATGTCATATGTCACCATATTCAAGTCTGAGAATAGGTATATGTTTCTGGACTACATGCGGCGTCCAGAAGCTGGTGGAGAATTTAGCATCACTGGGGATTATTTTTAGGTTGATCTGTTTAAATGCCAGTATCCATGCCATTATTGTACATTTTATTTTATGGTACCTTGGTTATTGCATTGCTCTGATGTATCTTAATATTTGACGAAATTCAGTTGGGGAGGATGTAACAGAGTTAAAAATGTAGTCTTGGTCATATGTGAGTTTCACCAAAATGTAGTAAGTCTACCTGTCACGCCCTGACCGTAGAGATCCTTTTATTCTCTATGTTTGTTTGGTCAGGGTGGGAAAGTCTATGCTTTCTGGTTCTTTGTTTTTGGCCGGGTATGATTCTCAATCAGGGACAGCTGTCTATCGTTGTCTCTAATTGGGAATCATACTTAGGCAGCCTTTTTTCCTTTTCTCATTTGTGGGTTGTTGTCTTTGTTAGTGGCATGTATAGCCTTACAGAGCGCTAAGTTCGTTTTGTTGGCGACATTTAAAATAAAAGAATGTACGCTTACCATGCTGCACCTTGGTCTGGTAATTTCCTTGACGACGATCATGACACTACCAGTGGAGGTACTGTATGTATCCTGAAACATGCTGTCTGCAATATTTCATACGTTTTACAAAAATGGATGTGTTCTAAGTTAAACGCTAATTCATTATAATTATTTTCCATGTTTGCATGTGATGTTGATGTACAGTTTAGCTTGCTAACAAATGGACTTTTTGCTCTGCGCCACGTTGTTGTAAGCTAGCTAACTAGCGAGTGTTTGACCTCATCACATTTCTGATGCTAGCTGCACATGTACGACGATAGTGTATTAAGTGATTTATGAAAAGTAAATGTTTGCAATAACCCTTGTGCATGTGTGAAGACATTCATACATGCTTGTTGGTTCTCCTGCAGAGCCCACGATGTAAGGCAATGTGATTGTTCTGATTTGGAAATCTGGTTGAATGTAATTTAATTGTTTATAATGAGAAAGTAGAAAATGCTTTGGACTTTAATTTAATTGGATTTTTATTGTACTAAAACTATACAATCACTTGTTTAAAATTGGATTGTGGATTATATTGATGATAATAAGTAAGGAGAATTGTATTATGAGAATTTTGCTTATAATTGTATATTGAAAAGAAAGTGGGGGGAGCAGACAAAGTTATTCCCATGCTGGAGAGCCTGTCATGTTTGCAATGACCCTTGTGTGAAGACATTCATAAATTGTCTGTCTTCCAGGAATAAATAAGACCCAAAAGCAAGTCCTTTGTCATCCATCTTACCAGCCAAACAGCGTTACACCTGTTGAGGACTAATTATATTGCTTTTAGTATTCTAGTAACAGACCAATCTGCTATGGCACATAGTAAGAATACATCTTATTTCAGATGAACTATGTGTAATAGTTTGCTGCTCTCATCATGTATGCGGCAAGCTTCTAATCCTGTGTTTTATGAACAGTTTTTAGCATAACATTGTATATAATTTGAATTAGATCAACTATTTACATATCCATTTTAGATGTTTGAAGATGAAATATTGATCATAACATCTTCAGACATCAGCGATTCGGACATACCACAATTGGGCACATACAGTGGGGCAAAAAAGTATTTAGTCAGCCACCAATTGTGCAAGTTCTCATACTTAAAAAGATAAGGCCTGTAATTTTCATCATAGGTGCACTTCAATGATGACAGACAAAATGAGAGAAGAAAAAAAATCCAGAGAATCACATTGTAGGATTTTTTATGAATTCATTTGCAAATTATGGTGTTACCAAATAACAAAAGTTTATCTCAATATCAAATCAACTTTTATTTGTCACATACAGATGGTTAGCAGATGTTAATGTGAGTGTAGCGAAATGTGCTTCTAGTTCCGACAATGCAGTTATAACCAACAAGTAATCTAGCTAACAATTCCAAAACTACTGTCTTATACACAAGTGTAAGGGGATAAAGAATATGTACATAAAGATATATGAGTGAGTGATGGTACAGAGCGGCATAGGCAAGATACAGTAGATGGTATTGAGTGCAGTATATACATATGAGATGAGTATGTAAACAAAGTGGCATAGTTAAAGTGGCTAGTGATACATGTATTACATAAAGATGCAGTAGATGATATAGAGTACAGTATATACATATGAGATGAATAATGTAGGGTATGTAAACATTATATTAGGTAGCATTGTTTAAAGTGGCTAGTGATATATTTGACATCATTTCCCATCAATTCCCATTATTAAAGTGGCTGGAGTTGAGTCAGTGTGTTGGCAGCAGCCACTCAATGTTAGTGGTGGCTGTTTAACAGTCTGATGGCCTTGAGATAGAAGCTGTTTTTCAGTCTCTCTGTCCCAGCTTTGATGCACCTGTACTGACCTCGCCTTCTGGATGATAGCGGGGTGAACAGGCAGTGGCTTGGGTGGTTGTTGTCCTTGATGATCTTTATGGCCTTCCTGTGACATCGGGTGGTGTAGGTGTCCTGGAGGGCAGGTAGTTTGCCCCCGGTGATGCATTGTGCAGACCTCACTACCCTCTGGACGGCCTTACGGTTGTGGGCGGAGCAGTTGCCGTACCAGGCGGTGATACAGCCCGACAGGATGCTCTCGATTGTGCATCTGTAGAAGTTTGTGAGTGCTTTTGGTGACAAGACGAATTTCTTCAGCCTCCTGAGGTTGAAGAGGCGCTGCTGCGCCTTCTTCACGATGCTGTCTGTGTGAGTGGACCAATTCAGTTTGTCTGTGATGTGTACGCCGAGGAACTTAAAACTTACTACCCTCTCCACTACTGTTCCATCAATGTGGATAGGGGGGTGTTCGCTCTGCTGTTTCCTGAAGTCCACAATCATCTCCTTAGTTTGGTTGACGTTGAGTGTGAGGTTATTTTCCTGACACCACACTCCGAGGGCCCTCACCTCCTCCCTGTAGGCCGTCTCGTCGTTGTTGGTAATCAAGCCTACCACTGTTGTGTCATCCGCAAACTTGATGATTGAGTTGGAGGCGTGCGTGGCCACGCAGTCGTGGGTGAACAGGGAGTACAGGAGAGGGCTCAGAACGCACCCTTGTGGGGCCCCAGTGTTGAGGATCAGCGGGGTGGAAATGTTGTTGCCTACCCTCACCACCTGGGGGCGGCCCGTCAGGAAGTCCAGTACCCAGTTGCACAGGGCAGGGTCGAGACCCAGGGTCTCGAGCTTGATGACGAGCTTGGAGGGCACTATGGTGTTAAATGCCGAGCTGTAGTCGATGAACAGCATTCTCTCACAGGTATTCCTCTTGTCCAGATGGGTTAGGGCAGTGTGCAGTGTGGTTGAGATTGCATCGTCTGTGGACCTATTTGGACGGTAAGCAAATTGGAGTGGGTCTAGGGTGTCAAGTAGGGTGGAGGTGATATGGTCCTTGACTAGTCTCTCAAAGCACTTCATGATGACGGAAGTGAGTGCTACGGGGTGTTAGTCGTTTAGCTCAGTTACCTTCGCTTTTTTGGGAACAGGAACAATGGTGGCCCTCTTGAAGCATGTGGGAACAACAGACTGGGATGGGGATTGATTGAATATGTCTGTAAACACACCAGCCAGCTGGTCTGCGCATGCTCTGAGGGCGCAGCTGGGGATGCCGTCTGGGCCTGCAGCCTTGCAAGGGTTGACACGTTTAAATGTTTTCCTCACGTCGGCTGCAGTGAATGAGTGGCACTGTATTGTCCTCAAAGCAGGCAAAAAAGTTATTTAGTCTGCCTGGGAGCAAGACATCCTGGTCCGTGACTGGGCTGGTTTTCTTTTTGTAATCCGGGATTGACTGTAGACCCTGCCACATAGCTTGTGTCTGAGCCGTTGAATTGAGATTCTACTTTGTCTCTATACTGACGCTTAGCTTGTTTGATTGCCTTGCGGAGGGAATAGTTACACTGTTTGTATTCTGTCATGTTTCCGGTCACCTTGCCCTGATTAAAAGCAGTGGTTCGGGCTTTCAGTTTCACGCGAATGCTGCCATCAATCCACGGTTTCTGGTTTGGGAATGTTTTAATCGTTGCTATGGGAACGACATCTTCAACGCACGTTCTAATGAACTCGCTCACCGAATCAGCGTATTCGTCAATGTTGTTTTCTGACGCAATACGAAACATATCCCAGTCCACGTGATGGAAGCAATCTAGGAGTGTGGAATCAGATTGGTCGGACCAACGTTGAACAGACCTCAGCGCGGGAGCTTCTTGTTTTAGTTTCTGTCTGTAGGCAGGGATCAACAAAATGGAGTCGTGGTCAGCTTTTCCGAAAGGAGGGCGGGGCAGGGCCTTATATGCGTCGCGGAAGTTAGAATAGCAATGATCCAAGGTTTTTCCAGCCCTGGTTGCGCAATCGATATGCTGATCAAATTTAGGGAGTCTTGTTTTCAGATTAGCCTTGTTAAAATCCCCAGCTACAATGAATGCAGCCTCCGCATAAATGGATTCCAGTTTGCAAAGGGTTAAATAAAGTTGGTTCAGAGCCATCGATGTGTCTGCTTGGGGGGGGGGAATATATACGGCTGTGATTATAATCGAAGAGAATTCCCTTGGTAGATAATGCGGTCGACATTTGATTGTGAGGAATTCTAAATCGGGTGAACAGAAGGACTTGAGTACCTGTATGTTATGATCACACCACGTCAGGTTAACCATGAAGCATACACCCCCGCCCCTCTTCTTACCAGAAAGATGTTTGTTTCTGTCTGCGCTATGCGTGGAGAAACCAGTTGGCTGCACCGACTCTGATAGCGTCTCTCCAGTGAGCCATGTTTCCGTGAAGCAAAGAACGTTACAGTCTCTGATGTCCCTCTGGAATGCTACCCTTGCTCGGATTTCATCAACCTTGTTGTCAAGAGACTGGACATTGGCGAGAAGAATGCTAGGGAGTGGTGCACGATGTGCCCGTCTCCGGAGTCTGACCAGAAGACCGCTCCGTTTCCCCCTTTTACGAAGTTGTTTTTTTTGGGTCGCCGGCTGGGATCCATTCCGTTGTCCTGGGTGAAAGGCAGAACACCTTTGTTATATACCCTTTGTTGGCAATGACAGAGGTCAAACGTTTTCTGTAAGTCTTCATAAGGTTTTCACACACTGTTGCTGGTATTTTGGCCCATTCCGCCATGCAGATCTCCTCTAGAGCAGTGATGTTTTGGGGCTGTTGCTGGGCAACACGGACTTTCAACTCCCTGTTATTTGTAACGCTTTGCTTTATCTTGGCCAGGTTGCAGTTGTAAATGAGAACTTGTTCTCAACTGGCCTACCTGGTGAAATAAAATAAAAAATTAAATAAAAATCTGTATAGAAAGGTTGTAATTGAAAATAGGAAAATATATATATACTGTATACATAAGCTTTCAAAATACAGCGCATCCATATAATCTACAAAAAAGGTCTGAATGAGAAATCACAAGTCTGACCTCAAGGATGCATGGTATTTAATCTATCAATCCAAAACAACTCTTGTTGTGAGAGCATTTTAGGGAGGTTACCACCTTTAATAGATGGGATCTGTTCCAGGCTCACAATGTGCAAAGAGAACAGTGTGCCATGTTTGGTTTTAAGTAGTGTTTTGCCATATCATATTCAATATTGCCAGTGCGGATCATTGTTTTATGTTCAGAGAATCTTATTTTTAAACATATTTTTGTTTGGCCCACAAGGGCACGTAAGTATATAGGCCTACACATGTTGGAAGAGTTACAATTTATGAACTTTCTCTGAACTTTCGGCCAGTAAGAGAGTTTGTAAAGTATTTACAGTTTACTGTGTTACATTGAGCACATATTCCACACTTATAGTTAGTTCCCTTGTATAGTTACTTCCCTTGTATAGTTACTTCCCTTGGAGGGATGGAGTAACATGTCACACATTCTGTGGCATGTCACAGATCAGGCCCCATTACTTGTATGTCTTATCTCAACATTCTATATAGAACTGTAGTTTACTGATTTCTTAACAGTTTGAATAGTGAGGCTTTTGGAAAGAATGAATCAGTGTGTCCCTGATAGTGTGCTTCCATCTGTAGGGGGTTTCCACCAGAGGCTGGACCATCGGTTCTGTTTGTAGAATAGGCCAGTCTTTTAGGATTGCAGTTTTGATTTCGTTTGAGCAATGATTTAAATCATGCTGTTCTTTTTGGGCTTCTGAGCTAGAAGTGACTGTCTGGGCATGTCCCGAGGCCAGAGGTGAGTGTGCTGGACAATTGGACATGTCCTTTGTCTGAGCATCAATCTCTGAGTGTAGAGCAGTTGCGTAGAAACTTTTCAGTCGGGAAACTGTTTTTGAGATGTCGTGGATGATTACTGTTGAAGTGGAGCACAGTATTCCTCTCTGTTGGTTTCTGATAGAGGTAGTTTGGATTTTGTTTGCATCATCCTTGAATATTTTGAGATCTAGGAAGTTGATACTGTTGGTCACTTTCAACAGTGAATTGAAGGAACGTCGTTTTGTTGTTCAGATAATGGACAAAGTCATCAAGAATGTCTTTAGATGAACCGCAAAAATAAAATTATCAATTTAGCGCTTCCAAAACTTAATGTGAGGAAGAAATGGGTTATTGTCTTTATTTTGAACATGAACTGCCTCCCAATCTCCAACGACAAGGTTGGCGTAAACCGGGGCTACTGCTGTGCCCATTGCTCTGCCTTTGGTTTGTAGGTAGAATTTGTCATCATACCTGAAATAGTTATTTCTAAATACCAAGTTCAAGAGCTCCAAAAGAAAGTATTAGGGAGATTCATTGAGTCGTCAAGTGACCTTAGGAATTTGGCAATTGAATGTAGGCCTTTAGCATGGGGAATGCAGATGTACAAACTGGCCATATCTAGCACAACGAGTAGTACATCTGAATCAAGTTGACAGTGGATTAGGCAGTTGAGTAGATCTTTTGTTCCTTTAAAAAAAAATAGTATATGATATGAGATTCATCCGAATATCACACATGAACGTTTCCTGAGACGATGATTTTGTTCAAGAGTTTGCTCGTTTGTCGGCATAGTTGACAAATACTGATTGTATAAATAGCATATCTGTGTTTTCTCAGCATATTCAAGATTGGAAGCTCTTGGCTGAGGCCCATATCCGGATCTTGACATGCTTTTTGATATGCTGATGCATTTCTGAGTTTTCAGCATATGCTCAATTTTGCAAATAGGAAATCCAGATTTTTCTTTCATACACATGATTTTTGGATTCCCTCTGGATAAAGGCATGACAAACCACAAGCTAAAAGCACTGTAACTGGTAGCCTAGCAACAAGAATTTGCTGTGGAGCTTCAACTGTCATTTTTTAAATTTGGGCGCCAGAAATTAGTGTGACCTGACAATTGGAGAAACAAAGAAGTGAGAATCTGTTCAAAAAATACCTATAAGAAGTTAAAGCTAAAGTGGGTAGATAATTTGAGATATATTTGATTTATTTTAGTAACAAGAATGATGAACGTTAGCTAATTTGGCCAGTAGCCACCAGGGCTAGCTAGCTAATGTTAGGCTTGATAGTGGGGTAAAAGCTAACTGGTACACTGCAAATAATGGAAAGATATTACAGCAGAGTTACTATTATTTTACATGAAAATAGCAGCTTTAACTATTTTTGGAATTAAGTGACTGATTGTGACCACTGGAGTTGGATGTAAAACACAGAGCTAATTCGAATAGTGTTTTTAGTTATTGCTAAAGTCAATGTGATCCGCCCACAAATTAGCAGTTCAATTTCGATTTTTGCCACCCTTTATATTTTCTTCCTAGCATTCACCTCAGGGCAGAAGTAGTCTTTGCAATCAGGTAAGTAATATGGTTTTGAATTTCATATTTGGCCAAAGTCAATCATTTAGACTGGCGTGTCCTTATCATTTATCATTAGCTAGTTCCAAGCCAAATATTCCTTATTACCTAGCAGTCGATCGATAAATACCTTTTTTCTTTTTTTTACCAAACCAGTCTTGGCTCCATTATCAAAGCGTAGCTACCGTTAGTTAGCTAATAATTTTAGCTCAGTTTGACAGAATGGTTATACCAAGGTAGGTACTTGAAACGGCAATTTATTTTTATTTGTATTAACCACAGTTGAATAAACAAATAAACGTATGACAATTGGACATTAACTGTTTTGTAATGTTACCGTAACAAATAGCTAACATTAGCTAACCGTTTTCTTCCAGGGTAATGTTACCTAGATAGCTAATAGCTAGCGTTAACTAGCTTGGCCATTTTAGCTACAGTAGCTAATGTTTGCAAACTAGATAGAACAATGAAGGTAAGTTATACAAAATATTTGCTAAAGCCCCCCGAGTGGCGCAGTGTTCTAAGGCACTGTGCCACTAGAGATTCTGGGTTCGAGTCCAGGCTCTCACAGCCGGCCGTGACCGGGAGACCCATAGGGTAGCGCGCAATTGGCACAGCGTCGTCCGGGTAGACATGTTTTGAAAGTTTTCTAATGTCAGAATTCTAACTTGTGTTTCTAGACTGGGACAGTGACATGTCGTCCATTCTTCTCCTTGTCTATCTTTTGCCTCCCTCCGCTTAATGCCGCAACAAGCCGGGAAAGATGTCGGCAAGACAGGCAGCTGAACATCTTGTGAAGTTCATTAAGGTCAAGCTACAATTCAACACAAATTTGTTAAAGACAAATTGTGTCGCTGTATCAAATTGTGTTGCTGTACCTGCATCCTGCAGCATCTTGATGGCATCATCGGGAGTCAACAGCCCTATCTGCTTGCCATGGGGACACAGAGAATGAGCATTCACGCCTACTTCATTGTGGTACCTTGTAAGGTATCTGGTTCACAGAGCTGTTTTGTTGAGCTTTTCAAAGCTCACTTTGTCTTTTGTACCTCATACAGTCAAGGTCTGGCTTGTACACTTCTCTACAAATGACAATCTACGACATTGACGTTGATACAACTAAGGCAAATCCCAGTGTAGCAGAGCCGAGTGCCAGAATGTTGCATTAAACAGATCTGTTTGAGACACAAATGTTCTGTTTTGTTTGCAAATGCGGACAGCCACAAGCAAATAGCCTTGTAAAACAGCTGAAGTTAATCCATGGTCTTTGTCCATGGAAATCTCTGCGTTTTGAAATGTGGTCAGGCTGGTTCACATGTACTTTTTCTGGATTTAGAAATCTTAACAAGGCACATGAAGAGCATACCGAAGCAGCCCCCTCTACCGCTGCTAACAGTTTTGCAGCAAACAATTTTGGTGATGTGCCAGCACCAAGCTCACATTGTGATTCAGCTCTGTATAATAAGAATATTGTGGATAATTGTGCCGCAACAACAGCTAAACTTAAAGCAGCAGGAGTTGGTGACATAACAGTGAACACTAGTCAGTTCCTTGGAAGAGAGAGTTGATCATATGAACAGTCAAGCTAAAGAGTCAGTAAAGAAGAATGCCTTTACAGGAAACTGGCAACAATGATATTGGGTGTAATAATTGTTTTGAGCAAAATTAAAATCCTTTGAATATACTGTATTAAATTCTGAAACCAAAAGGTTGAAATATTTCTCATAGAAGTGGGGAACTGTAGATTCAGTTGAATATGTTATTGGCACAAGATTTGACACGCAATGCAATCGAACATATGACCAGGTTATTGTTTCAGATAAATTTATGTACATATCCATTTTGCATACTTTAGACTATTTACAAAAATACACACAAACTAAATGTTGCAGCCTGGTCCCAAAGAAAGTCTACTTTAAGACTTGTGTGACGGATCATTCTTTAAGAATCATGCTCTATTCTCAAAAGAAAAGCATGCGATACAAATTCAACTCTTATATTTTTTATTTAACCAGGAAGGCCAGTTGAGAACAAGTTCTCATTTGCAACTGCGACCTGGCCAAGATAAAGCAAAGCAGTTAGACACATACAACAACACAGAGTTGTAAACAATCATACAATCAATACAGTAGAAAAAGTATATATACAGCATGTGCAAATGAGGTAGTAGAAGGGAGGTAAGGCAATAAATAGGCCATGCTGGCGAAGTAATTACAATATACCAATTAAACACTGGAATGGTGAAATGTGCAGAAGATGAATGTGCAAGTAGAGATACTGGGGTGCATAAAGATGCAAGATGAATAAATACAGTATGGGGATGAGGTAGTTGGACTATTTGCAGATGGGCTGTGTACAGGTGCAGTGATCTGTGAGCTGCTCTGACAGCTGGCGCTTAAAGCTAGTGAGGGCAATATGAGTCTCCAGCTTCAGTGATTTTTGCAGTTCATTCCAGTCATTGGCAGCAGAGAACTGGAAGGAGAGTCCAGCCAATGGAAGAATTGTCTTTGGGGGTGACCAGTGAGAAATACCTGCTGGAGCGCGTTCTACGGGTGGGTGCTGCTATGGTGACCAATGAGCTGAGATAAGGCAGGGATTTTACCTAGCAGAGACTTGTAGATCAAATCAAATCAAATTTATTTATATAGCCCTTCGTACATCAGCTGATATCTCAAAGTGCTGTACAGAAACCCAGCCTAAAACCCCAAACAGCAAGCAATGCAGGTGTAGAAGATGACCTGGAGCCAGTGGGTTTGGCGACGAGTATGAAGCGAGGGCAGGCCAACGAGAGCGTACAGGTCACAATGGTGGGTAGTATATGGGGCTTTGGTGACAAAACAGATGGAACTGTGATAGACTACATCCAATTAGTTGAGTAGCGTGTTGGAGGCTATTTTGTAAATTACATCGCCGAAGTCTAGGATCGGTGGGATGGTCAGTTTTACAAGGGCATGTTTGGCAGCATGAGTGAAGGATGCATTGTTGTGAAATAGGAAGCCGATTTCTAGATTTTCATTTTGGGTTGGAGATGTTTAATGTGAGTCTGGAAGGAGAGTTTACAGTCTAAGCAGACACCTAGGTATTTGTAGTTGTACATATTTTCTAAGTCCAGAGTAGTGATGCTGGTCGGGCGGGCAGGTGAGGGCAGCGATTGGTTAAAGAGCATGCATTTAGTTTTACTTGCATTTAAGAGCAGTTGGAGGCCACGGAAGGAGAGTTGTATGGCATTGAAGCTCGTCTGGAGGTTAGTTAACAGTGTCCAAAAAAGGGCCAGAGGTATACAGAATGGTGTCGTCTGCGTAGAGGTGGATCAAATAATCATCAGCAGCAAGAGCAATATCATTGTATACAGAGAAGAAAGTAGGCCCGAGAATTGAACCCTGTGGCACCCCCATAGACTGCCAGAGGTCCGGACAACAGGCCCTCCGATTTGACGCACTAAACTCTATCAGAGAAGTAGTTGGTGAACCAGGCGAGGCAATCATTTGAGAAACCGAAGCTGTTGAGTCTGCCAATGAGAATTTTGTGATTGACAGAGTCAAAAGCCTTAGCCAGGTTGATGAATACGGCTGTACAGTAATGTCTCTTATCGATGGCGGTTATGATTTAATTTAGGACCTTGACGTGGCTGAGGTGCACCCATGACTAGCTGTGAAACCAGATTGCATATATGGTGGGATTCGAAATGGTCGGTAATCTGTTAGCTTTCGAAAACCTTAGAAAGGCAGGGTAGGATAGAGAGGTCTGTAGCAGTTTGGGTCTAAAGTGTCTCCTCCTTTGAAGAGGGGGATGACCACGGCAGCTTTCCAATCTATGGGAATCTCCGATGATACGAGAGAGAGGTTGAACAGGCTAGTAATAGGGGTTGCAACAATTTCAGCAGATCATTTTAGAAAGTGAGGGTCTTAGAACATCAGCTATCTGGATTTGGGTGAAGGATAAATGGGGAGGCTTGGGCGAGTTGCTAGGGGAGGTGGAGGGCTGTTGATCGGGGTAGGGGTAGCCAGGTGGAAAGCATGGCCAGACGTAGAAAAATGCTTATTGAAATTCTCAATTATAGAGGATTTATCAGTGGTGACAGTGTTTCCTAGCCTCAGTACAGTGGGCAGCTGGGAGGAGGTGCTCTTATTCTCCATGGACTTTACAGTGTCCCAGAACTTTTTTGAGTTTGTGCTACAGGATGCAAATTGCTGCTTGAAAAAGCAAGCCTTAGCTTTCCTAACTGCCTATATGTATTTGTTCCTAACTTCCCTGAAAAGTTGCATGTCACAAGGGCTATTTGATGCTAATGCAGAACTCCACATGATGTTTTTGTGCTGGTCAAGGGCAGTCAGGTCTGGAGAGAACCAAGGACTATATCTGTTCCTGGTTCTAAATTTTTTGAAGGGGCATGGTAATTTAATTGAGATGGTGAGGAAGGCACTTTTTAAAGAATAACCAGGCAACATCTACTGATGGGATGAGGTTAATATCCTTCCAGGATACCTGGGCCAGGTCAATTAGAAAGGCCTGCTCGCTGAAGTGTTTTAGGGAGCATTTGACAGTGATGAGGGGTGGTTGTTTGACTGCAGACCCTTTACGGAAGCAAGCAATGAGGCAGTGATCACTGAGATCTTGGTCGAAAAGAGCAGAGGTGTATTTGGGCAAGTTGGTTAGGATGATATCTATGAGGGTGACCGTGTTTATGGATTTGGGGTTGTACCTGGTGGGTTCATTGATCATTTGTGTGAGATTGAGGGCATCAAACTTAGCTTGTAGAATGTCCAGGGTGTTAATAAGCATGTCACAGTTTGTCACCTAGCAGCACAAACTCTGAAGATAGATGGGGAGCAATCAATTCACATATGGTGTCCAGGGCACAGCTGGGGGAAGAGGGTGGTCAATAGCAAGCGGCAACGGTGAGAGACTTGTTTCTGGAAAGGTGGATTTTTAAAAGTAGAAGCTCGAATTGTTTGGGTACAGATCTGGATAGGAAGAGAACTCTGCACGCTATCTCTGCAGTAAATTGCAACACCGCCCCCTTTGGCAGTTCTATTTTGTCAGAAAATGTTATAGTTAGGGATGGAAATTTCAGGGTTTTTGGTGGTCTTCCTAAGCCAGGATTTAGACATGGCTAGGACATTCGGGTTGGCAGAGTGTGCTAAAGCATAAAAAAAAATTAGGGAGGAAGCTTCTAATGTTAACATGCATGAAACCAAGGCTTTTACAGTTGCAGAAGTCAACAAATGAGTAGGAGATGGAGCTAGGCGCTTCAGGACCTGGATTAACCTCTACATCACTAGAGGAACAGAGGAGGATACGGCTAAAGGCTATCCGGACTGGTCGTCTAGTGCTTTCGGAGCAGAGAGTAAAAGGAGCAGGTTTCTGGAAACAAGATAATAGATTCAAGGCATAATGTACAGACAGAGGTATGGTAGGATGTGAGTACATTGGAGGTAAACCTAGGCATTGAGTAATGATGAGAAAGATATTGTCTCTAGAAACATTTAAACCAGGTGATGTAACCGCATATGTGGGAGGTAGAACTAAATGGTAGGTTAAGGCATATTGAGCAGGGCTAGAGGCTCTAAAGTGAAATAAGACAATCACTAACCAGAACCGTAATGGACAAGGTATATTGATATTAGGGAGAGGCATGCGTAGCCGGGTGGGGTCCAGTGAGTGGTTGGGCTGGCTGGAGACACGGCAATTCAGACAGCTAGCAGGCCGGGACTAGCAAGCTAGCAGAAGGGCCTTCGAGGGATGTCTCAACGGAGGAAAGTCTGTTTTAGCCTCCAGGTGTGGTGACGTCGCTAGACCAGTCGTGATGCATTAGTAGTGTTCCGAGTAGCAGAGGGGTCGTCGCGATGTAGAGGCCAGTTGAGTACCCCCTCGAGAAGATTGCGTCGTAGGCCAGTCGTGAATTGATCGACGGGGTTCCGTGCCCCGTACCGGCAGAAGAAGGGGTCCGGGTATTGTAGCCCAGGAGTGGCTGATGGGCCTCTTTAGCTAGCCGGGAGAAAGGGCCTAACATGGGCTAGCTCCAGGCTAATTGGTGCTTGCTTCGGGACCGACATTAGCCAGGAGTAGTGACTTGGATAGCAGCTAGCTAGCTGCGATGATCCAGGTGAAAAGGTTGAGAGCTTGCGGTAGGAATCTGGGGGTGTGGAGAGAAAATAGTGGTTAGCTGACTACTAGCTAGTGAGCTGACTAGCTTCTGTTGGTGATTCCGGATTCGAGGTAAATAATAATACTTTAGAAAAAACAGATCCACACCACATTGGGTGAGGCGTGTTGCAGGAGAGTATTTTGAAGTTGAAGTTTAGAAAAAAATATATAAAAAAGAAATGCGAAGAAAAATATGACTTTGAAACAACTAATCCTCTTGGATCGAAGTGTGGCTTGCATAAATTGGGTGCCATTTATTTTACTTTAAGAAATGTCTCACCGAAGTGCAATTCCTCTCTGCTCAATATTCACCTGGATTCTCTATTTCATGCTCAATATATAAAAACATATGGGCTTTACTCATTAATTGACACAATTGTATGAGATGTAAACATTTTGAAAGTGATGGAATTAAGGTTCCCTTGTACGATCACCAAATTCATGGAACTAATGTCCAAGTAACAGGTGCGAACCTTGGTATTCATGGTTTATTTGGTTTTGTGGAATCTTTTAGTGCAAGATATTGCTGCCGTTTCTGCCTTGCTGAGAAAGATGACTTTCAAACCGAGTTTAGTGAAGACGATAGTATTGCGAACTAAACAGATGCACATGGAACACTGCCAAACATTGGAGAGAAATCCCATTCTGCCCTGTGTGATGGTGTTAAAATATCTTACCTGTTAATATCTTACCTGTTAAATTCTATACAATATTTTCATATAAGTGAGATTTTTTCAGTTGATATCATGCATAACATGGGTGTTGGGCAATATGAGGTGAAATTGCTACTACAGCAGTTCCAAAATGAGCATTTAACTTCAAAAGAAATTGACATGAGAATTCAGAGATTAAACTATAATTATATGGAAATAAACAACAGACCCCCTGCAGTGAAGTTACTTGAGGGGTCTAATACGCAATCTACTACTTATCTTTGGTGACTTGGTGTGTCCAAATTATCAACACCGGCATTTGCTGCTTTTGTTGCTTCAAATAGTCAACATTGTATTTTCTCCAGTGTTATCAGATGGTATTACAGTCTATTTGAAGCACTTGATTGCAGAACACCCCAGATTGTTTAAGCATTCATTTCCTGGAAATAAGATGTTAACCAAACATTATTTTATGGTACATTATCCCCAATGTATTCAGATAATTGGGCCAATTCTTCATAGCTGGTTTATGCTCTACCAAGGAAAACACTTTTTTTTTTAAAGTGAAAAGCATTATAAACAACTTTAACATTAGCCAAGAAATACCAAAGTGACATGGCATAAAACTGGCAAACATTTGACCTACTGTATATATAGATAGAATGGACAATGCTGTCCTTGAATGTGATAAAAGGAGCTCATGAGAACACTCGCACAAACGGACTCACGGTGCCTTCTTTTACTAAGGATTTCAGTGTAAAATGGGCCAAACATCAAGAGAATGAATAACATTCAGATTTGGTTGTTTGTGTTAAAGTTCATTGTGAGTCGCCAATATTTTACAAAATCTTTCTTGTAAAAGTTAACAATGTACTGCTGGTTACCTTTTGCTTTAGACACACTGTGTAGACTGCATTCATAAATTGCGCTCTGGGTTGTTCTTAAATTCAGTGTTGTTAGATTGTCCATTCGTAAATTCAAACCAGTTCACTCTTGGAGTGTTCAGAGTGCACACTGGACTCTCCGGACAAGAGGTTGGGTTTATCCGAGCGTCCAAGCTAACTGGCTAAAGTTGGCTAGCTTGCTAGTTACTTCCTGACAGAAATGAGAGAACACCTCACTCTGACCATTTAACTCACCATAGCAAAGCTGGTTAGGCTGTTTTCATGTTATCTAGAGCGTTAGTTACTCAATTGTTGTCAGCAGCAAAGTTACAATTACTTTTTTTGCCAACGTTTACCAATGCTGGTCATTTTCAGCAGATGTGACTTGTTCGTAAATTTATCATTCATTATTCTGCGCTCGGAGCAGATAGCCAGAGTGAATTTACAAACGCACTCTTTTATTTAAAAATTCATGAATTTAAAGTTGTACGGACAAGAAAGGGACCCCATGTTGTTTAAGATATTTTGTTTCACAAAACATTCGACATACAAATGTCATATCGTGGTGATGATTCAAGTTTCATTGTGATCCTGTACTGCTTCATGTGATTTCATTTCCACTCTGGTACACAGTACCAGAACAATTGTACATTTTTGCACACATATACAGATGTCATGTAGAAAGAGTACAAAATCAGAAGGCCATGCACCTGTGGGGAGAAATTACCCCACAGAGGCACAGGGGTGTGCCTTTCAATTCATACTGTCCTTATTGCTTTATTTTATTTAAAATATGATGTTTCTTTCAAAGGGCTGTTGTTGCCATCTTGTGTAATAAACAAATCATGTTATGCAATATTTTGTGTTGACTTATTTATGGTAGTAATATAACTTTTCTGTGTTTAGCCTGATCAGATTATATTTATTTAGTATTATGAGTCAGAGTACTTTGAAATGTGTCATGGAAATTCTAATCAATAATGAGGAGAGACGAGGTCAATCACCAATCAGGATATTACTTTATTCAAAACTTATCAATAAGACAAGCATAGAGTAATAACGATGGCTGGTCGACACAACATTGACTGTTGGGTTGAGAAGCCTGAGACAAAGAATACAAACACCTTTTATAGCAAAGATACACCCCCTTAGTCTACATGACAAACAACAGATGTGTGGAATGGGTCACAAGGTTAGGATTTGTATGAAATAAATGTATAATTCACAGCAGACAGTATCTGCTGTAAAGACCGTTCTCATTGTGTGGAAACCAGGATCTGGCCCCCAAAACAAGGTTCCTCTAATAATTATCCATACCCGAGCTATCTCCACCCTGGTACCTCCTGGCACACAAACTCTAACTCATTATATGGAATGCGGGCTCCAAGAGAGGACAAGACCATCATAAATCAGTTGCTAGAGTTAAATCTCAGAAGCTCCTCTCAGTTCACACAGACACAATACTGCCCTCCCAAGCAAAAAGGCAGTAACTGCTCATTTGGTAAAAAATTAGTCAGTAATTTTTTTCTACAGTAAATACATCCTTAATCATATGGACAAGTATCCTGCCTCGTATTGTGTTTTGGAGAAAATGGGTGTCATAATAGCAGTAACTGCAAAAAGTTACTGTGAAACCAAGGTAAATGGCAGTAACTGAACTTACTGCCTTTAAGCTTCTTTTTTCAATTCTATTCTGATTGTAACGGGTTTCTTCTTCCTCTCTGAGGAGGAGTAGTAGGAAGGATTGGAGGACCAAAAGGCAGCGTGGTATGTAGCCATAATGTGATTTAAAGGAAAAATGAATACAAAATGAAAACCGAAACAGTCCCGAATGGTGCAAACACTGAAACGGAAAATATAATCACCCACAAATCAAAGGTGAAACCAGGCTACCTAAGTATGATTCTCAATCAGGGACAACGATAGACAGCTGCCTCTGATTGAAAACCATACCAGGCCAAACACAGACATCCCAAATCATAGAAAAAAGAACAGACTGCCCAACCCAACTCACACCCACTGACCATACAAAAGCAAAGACAAAACAAAGGAACTAAGGTCAGAACGTGACAGTACCCCCCTCCCTAAAGGTGCGGACTCCGGCCGCAAAATCTGAACCTATAGGGGAGAGTCTGGGTGGGCGTCTGTCCGCGGTGGCGGCTCTGGCGCGGGACGTGGACCCCACTCCACCGTAGTCCTTGTCCGCCTCGTAACCCGCCTCCGTGGCCTCTTTAGAGCGGCGACCCTCACCGCCGACCTCGGACTGGGGACCCTAGCCACGGGTCCCGAATGGACGGGAGATTCCGGCAGCACCGGACAGGCGGGAGTTTCCGGCAGCTCCGGACAGGCGGGAGTTTCCGGCAGCTCCGGAGTGACGGGCGATTCCGGCAGCGCCGGAGTGACGGGCGATTCCGGCAGCGCCGGAGTGACGGGCGATTCCGGCAGCTCAGCTCAGGACAGGCGGGCGACTCCGGCAGCTCAGCTCAGGACAGGCGGGAGCACCTGTAGGGAGGAGACGGAGAGACAGCCTGGTGCGGGGGCGGCCACCGGAGGTCTGGTGTGTGAAGGAGGCACCGGATAGCGCACTGGAGGTCTTGAGCACCGAGCCTGCCCAACCCTACCTGGCTGGATGCTCCCCGTAGCCAGGCCAGTGCGGCGAGGTGGAATCGACAGCACTGGGCTGTGCTGGCGAACCGGGGACACCATGCGCAGGGCTGGTGCCATGTACCCCGAGGAGACACTGGAGACCAGATGCGCTGAGCCGGCTTCATGGCACCTGGCTCGATGCCCACTCTAGCCCGGCCGATACGAGGCGCTGCTATGTAACACACCGGGCCATGCCTGCGCTCCAGGGACACCGTGCACCTCATGGCATAACACGGTGCCTGCCCGGTCCACCTCTCTCTGCGGTAAGCACGGGGATGTGGCTCAGGTCTCCTACCTGACTTAGTCACACTCCCTGTGTGCCCCTCCCAAGACATTTTTGGGGCTGCCTCTCTTCCCAGCAGCGCTGCTGTGCTGCCTCCTCATACCGCCACCAACCGCTTTCGCTGCCTCCAGCTCTGCCTTGGGGCGGTGATATTCCCCAGCCTGTGCACAGGGTCCTTTGCCATCCAAAATCCAGGAGTGTCCAGGAGTCTGGAGATCGCTGCTGCTGCCCGTTGCCACGCTGCTTGGTCCTTGGTTGGTGGGTGATTCTGTAACTGGTTTCTTCTTCCTCCTCTGAGGAGGAGTAGTAGGAAGGATCAGAGGACCAAAATGCAGCGTGGTATGTATCCATAATGTGATTTTAATGGAAAAATGAATACAAAATACAAAAGAACAAGAGAATCAAAATGAAAACCGAATGGTGCAAACACTGAAATGGAAAATATAATCACCCACAAATCAAAGGTGAAACCAGGCTACCTAAGTATGGTTCTCAATCAGGGACAACGATAGACAGCTGCCTCTGATTGAGAACCATACCAGGCCAAACACAGAAATCCCAAATCATAGAAAAAAGAACAGACTGCCCAACCCAACTCACACCCCCTGACCATACAAAAGCAAAGACCAAACAAAGGAACTAAGGTCAGAACGTGACACTGATAGTGATGCAATCAAACCTGTATGACACTGACTGACAGCTGCACACACACACATAGCTAATCTAGAGATACAACACCATGGCACAGTATTCCTGGGGGGAAATTATGGTTGAAATTGCTCTGAAACGCCAACATCCAGACATTGATGAGAACAAGCTAAGTAGATCTGAGATCAAAATTAATTAGCTAGCAAGCCAAGCAAGCTAAGTAAACTCGTCAAAAAAATAAATTTCCTCTCACTGTCAACTGCGTTTATTTTCAGCAAACTTAACATGTGTAAATATTTGTATTTACATAACAAGATTCAACAACTGAGACATAAACTGAACAAGTTCCACAGACATGTGACAAACAGAAATTGAATAATGTGTCCCTGAACAAAGGGGGGATTTCAAAATCAAAAGTAACAGTCAGTATCTGGTGTGGCCACCAGCTGCATTAAGTACTGCAGTGCATCTCCTCCTCGTGGACTGCACCAGATTTGACAGTTCTTGCTCCGAGATGTTACCCCACTCTTCCACCAAGGCACCTGCAAGTTCCTGGACATTTCTGGGGGGGAATGGCCCTAGCCCTCACATCCAACAGGTCCCAGACGTGCTCAAAGGGATTGAGATCCGGGCTCTATACTGGCCATGGCAGAACACTGACATTCCTGTCTTGCAGGAAATCACGCACAGAATGAGCAGTATGGCTGGTGGCATTGTCATGCTGGAGGGTTGTCAGGATGAGCCTGCAGGAAGGGTACCACATGAGGCAGGAGGATGTCTTCCCTGTAACGCACAGCATTGAGATTGCCTACTATGACAACAATCTCAGTCCGATGATTCTGTGACACACCGCCCCAGACCATGACGGACCCTCCACCTCGATCCCATTCCAGAGTACAAGCCTCGGTGTAACGTTCATTCCTTCGACGAATCTGACCATCACCCTTGGTGAGATGAAACCGCGATTCATCAGTGAAGAGCACTTTTTTGCTAAACACATACAAACCCACAACAACACAGCAACTGGGGAACGTAACAGTGAGGCTTGGAGAGGAGGAGTGCGAGCTGTTTGGTGCAGGGTCATCATCTGAGAATGAGGCCATGGAAACCCAAGCCTGCCAAGACAACAGCCATGCAGCACCTGAATTCACCATCACCAACCCAGACCGCATGCAATGTAGGAAATATGAGGAACATAAGAAGTCTTCAGGGCAGGGCAGAGCAGAAGCCATTACCAGGCTGATGCACAGAATGATTGGCCTGAGGACTGGTCTGTGAGGAGCGTTGATATGCAAAAAGTAATCATGTTCCCTCACATGTCAGGTGTGAAAACAGCATTGTTCATAGGAAAGATTAATCTTATCACGAGACATTTGCCACTAGTGGAAAGAAGTCTCAAAAGAAGAGGTGTGGTGTATGACTTTGGGGACTTCCTCCATGTGGTCACCACTTCCAATGCAGGCAAGGTGGAGGTGGTCGAAAGGAAAACATCCTGGTATGGAAAGCTGGCCATTCCATCGTCAAGCTGAAGGCAGCAGCACCACCAAAGCTGGCAGAGATGGCTGAGATCCAGTTGAGGCGTGGATCCAGGAGCCTCTTCTACAAAGTCTCCCATGAAGAAAAGGACTTCAGAGCTTGACTTCATCATGAAGAAAGTCCCTCCAGAGACACCCTCAACACTACGTACACAGGATAGCTGTGTCCTCTGATGCCTGCAAATCGAAGGCAGTTCTGGAATGCCTTGGCTGTGAACAGCATTGCTGAGGATGAGGAGTGATATGGAAGAGCACTTTTTACTTAAAAATGAAATTCAGCATTTTATCAATTGTAGCTAAAAGTAATTTGTGTCCTCTTATGAATATGAACATGTAAATATGTTTAAAATGTATTCTTAAGCTGTTAATTTATTCATTCAAAAGTGTCGTTAAAAAAAAGACACATTTTCTTATTAGCAATCTCATGGTCATTTCTTATAAATAGTATTACCCTACGTCATACTTCTATCATGTTCCATTATATATTACAATACAGGTAATCGTTTCATGTAATTCAAACAATTGCAGTGCTACTTTTCACATTTATTCTTATAACAAGACATGGGCTACTTGTCAAACACAGTATGTAATGTGACTGACGCAGAACCTACATCTCTATGTTGATGCAACTGGTATCTTAGTGGAAGACACACAAAGGATGCAGTTTCAACTCTGTTACACTGTCACAGTAATTACACTGCTCTTGTCTATATATAGCATAAATTAAAAGTATAGTAAACTAACAAATAAATGGCAGATACTGCTCTTTTCTTTGGTATGACCCTGCAATTTATAGCATATCATGCCAAGGAAGAAGGCAGTAACTGCCGTTTTAAGGGTCAACATGAATCAAAAATGTACTCCTAGTAAGGCAACCGATCACTACATCTCCAATGATCTCCCTATAATTAATTTGGCTGGACAATTAAACAACTTTGAAGCCATTTTTCTCAGTTCCACGTTATGAGCAATTAATGCCTTTTTGCTTGGGAGGGCAGAATAGAGTTCTAAGAACCCTATTCTGTTGCATAAAACAACCATTCGATGCAATAACAGTATTATAACAATCTTGCAATTTCCCTCTCACAAATGACACTGGTAGGAGTAAATATTACTCTCAACAATTAACTCTAGAATACTGAACAACATTGCAGAGATAAAAAAAAAAAATTGAGTTATTTTTAAATTAATACTGTACAGAGTGAAACACAAGTTGATATTTAACACTAAATTGAGCAAATACAACTCTGAAAAAAATGACTTTGTTGCCAGAGTATGTTTTACTGTTGTTGGACTGGGACCAACTCTTTTCTTTGTCAGAATGACATTTTCTTCAAATATAATTACATTTAATGTAATTTTTACTGTGTAGCTAGCAAGTGTAGATAATAACGAAATTGCTTTCCCTTTATGGATTTTTTTTTTACCCCCTAGCAATCCTCAAGGTGACAGCTAACGTAAAATGTTTAGGCATATTTTGTATTACTGATTAGTTAGCTAACTAACTAGCAACTTGGCTAGCTTGCTTGCTCTAGTTAGTTTTCTCGTAATGAATGAAGAAGGAAGAGTAGCTACCTTGTGGTATGGTTATGTGATATTACAATATTTTCTTGCAGTATCGACACAATTCTGATTCATGATTTATGCATTGACAGTTTGGAGTGGATCACAGACCAACACTCTACCACCAAGTTGGGACTGGACTGCAAGGGACCACCGCTGATGACCCAATCTGCACGCATCGCATCGTCCATAATAACAAACAGGGCAGGCAGGGATATTAAAAGTGTACTTTTTTTCTTCTGTTAAACACAAAATAAATTATTTGCAAAGATTGGCCTACATTTGCATCTTTGCAGAAAACGTGTTGTGATTTGAGCTCTGGATTTGCTATGCTGCGTTTTTTAAACAGAAATAGCAGAGATGTGCTTTGGAAATGGTCACACATTGATCTGTTTCAACTGTCTTTGTGCTTGTCTCCACCCCCCTCCAGGTGTCGCCCATCTTCCCCATTACCCCCAGTGTATTTATACCTGTGTTCTCTGTTTATCTGTTGCCAGTTAGTTTTGTTCATCAAGCCTACCAGCGGTTTTCCCTTTGCTCCGGTCTGTTTCTAGTTCCTGTTTTCCTGTTGACCATTTCTACCTGCCGTTCCGTAAATTGTCACACCACACTGGATATTGACCTCTGCCTGCCCTGACCTGACCCTGAGACTGCCTGCCGTTCTGTACCTTTTGGACTCTGATCTGGTTACTGACTTCTGCCTACCCTTGACCTGTTTTTGCCTGCCCCCTGTTCTAGTAATACACTTTTGTTACTTTGACACTATCTGCATCTGGGTCTTCCCTAAAACGTGATAGAAATAGCGACTTGGATTAAATTTTACAATGTTTGCCTTTCCGTGCCTTGTATAGCCTACCACTGAATATGGTGCAAATGTATGCTCAGATATGTCACCTTCATGTGAAGAAGCATGATGATTTTCAATTCCAAAACAGGTCAAATAATTGGGGCGCTGGACATTTCACGAGTCAGATTTACCCCATTTTCAATCAGACATACGAGGATGGAACATTTAAAATATATATAATCAAATCAAATGTATTTGTCACATACACATGGTTAGCAGGTGTTAATGCAAGTGTAGCAAAATGATTGTGCTTCTAGTTCCGACCATGCAGTTATATCTAACAAGTAATATAACCCAACAATTTCACAACAACTACCTTATACACACAAGTATAAAGGAATAAATACAAATATGTACATAAAAATATATAAATGAGTGATGGCCAAACGGCATAGGCAAGATGCAGTAGATGGTATAGAGTACAGTATATAGATATGAGATGAGTAATGTAGGGTGTGAAATCATTATATGAAGTGGCATTGTTTAAAGTGACTAGTGATACATTACATCAATATGGCAAGATGCAGTAGATGGTATAGCGTAGAGTATATACATATGAGATGAGTAATGTAGGGTATGAGAACATTATATAAAGTGCCATTATTTAAGGTGGCTAGTGATACATTTAATTACATTAAGATGGCAAGATGCAGTAGATGGTATAGTGTACAGTATATACATATGAGATGAGTAATGTAGGGTAAGTAAACATTATATAATATAAAGTGGCTAGTGATAAATTGATTACATCGATGTTTCCATTATTAAAGTGTCTGGAGTTGAGTCAGTATGTTGGCAGCAGCCACTCAATGTTAGTTATGGCTGTTAAACAGTCTGATGACCTCGAGATAGAAGCTGTTTTTCAGTCTCTCGGGCCCCGCTTTGATGCGGTGTGCAGACCTCCCTACCCTCTGGAGAGAATAACTGTTATGGGCGGAGCAGCTGCTGTACCAGGCGGTGATACAGCCCGACAGGATGCTCTCGATTGTGCATCTGTAAACATTTGAGTGTTTTTGGTGAAAAGCCGAATTTCATCAGCCCCCTGAGGTTGAGGGGCGCTGCTGTGCCTTCTTCACAACGCTGTCTGTGTGGGTGGACCATTTCAGTTCACATCCGTGATGTGTACGCCGAGGAACTTAAAACTCTCCACCCTCTCCACTACTGTCCCGTCAATGTAGATAGGGGGCTGCTCCTTCTGCTGTTTCCTGAAGTCCACAATCATCTCCTTTGTTTTGTTGACATTGAGTGTGAGGTTATTTTCCTGACACCACACTCACAGGGCCCTCACCTCCTCCCTGTAGGCTGTCTCGTCGTTGTTGGTAATCAAGCCTACCACTGTAGTGTCGTCTGCAAACTTGATGATTGAGTTGGAGGCTTGCATGGCCACGCAGTCGTGGGTGAACAGGGAGTACAGGAGAGGGCTGAGAATGCACCCTTGTGGGGACCCAATGTTGAGGATCAGCGGGGTGGAGATGTTGTTACCTACCCTCACCACCTGGGGGACGGCACGTCAGGATGTCCAGGACCCAGTTGCACAGGGCGGGGTCAAGACCCAGGGTCTCGAGCTTAATGACAAGTTTGGAGGGTACTATGATGTTAAATGCTGAGCTGTAATAGATGAACAGCATTCTTACATAACTATTCCTCTTGTCCAGATGGGTTAGGGCAGTGTGCAGTGTAATGGTGATTGCATCGTCTGTGGACCTATTGGGGCGGTAATCAAATTGGAGTGGGTCTAGGGTGTCAGGTAGAGTGGAGGTGATATGGTCCTTGATTAGTCTCTCAAAGCACTTCATGATGACGGAAGTGAGTGCTACAGGGCGGTAGTCATTTAGCTCAGTTACCTTAGCTTTCTTGGGAACAGGAACAATGGTGGCCCTCTTGGAACATGTGGGGACAGCAGACTGGGATAAGGATTGATTGAATATGTCTGTAAACACACCAGCCAGCTGGTCTGCGCATTCTCTGAGGACGCGGCCAGGGAAGCCGTCTGGGCCTGCAGCCTTGCGAGGGTTAACACGTTTAAATGTTTTACTCACGTTGGCTACAGTGAAGGAGAGCCCGCAGGTTTTGGTAGCGGGCCGTGTCAGTGGCACTGTATTGTCCTCAAAGCGAGCAAAAAAGTTGTTTAGTCTGTCTGGGGACAAGGCATCGTGATCCACGATGGGGCTGGTTTTTCTTTTGTAGTCCGTGATTGACTATAGACCCTGCCACATACCTCTCGTGTCTGAGCCGTTGAATTGCGACTCCACTTTGTCTCTGTACTGACGCTTAGCTTGTTTGATTGCCTTGCGGAGGGAATAGCTACACTCTTTGTATTCGGTCATGTTTCCGGTCAACTTGCCCTGATTTAAAGCCGTGATTGGCGCGTTCAGTGTTGCGCGAATGCTGCCATCAATCCACGGTTTCTGGTTGGGGAATGTTTTAATAGACGCTGTGGGTACAACATCACCGATGCACTTGTTAATAAACTCGCTCACCGAATCAGCGTATTCGCCAATGTTGTTGTTCGCCGTAATGCAGAACATATCCCAGTCCACGTGATCGAAGCAATCTTGAAGCGTGGAATCCGATACGGTCGGACCAGCGTTGAACAGACCTAAGTGCGGGTGCTTCATGTTTTAGTCTTTGTCTATAGGCTGGGTTCAACAAAATGGAGTCGTGGTCAGCTTTTCCGAAGGGAGGATGGGGGAGGACCTTATATGCATCGCGGAAGTTAGAATAACAGTGGTCTAGGGTAGCACAATCGATATGCTGAATTTGGGGAGCCTTGTTTTCAGATTAGCCTTGTTAAAATCCCCGGCTACAATAATAGCAGCCTCAGGATATGTGGTTTCCAGTTTACATAGAATCCAATGAAGTTCTTTCAGGGCCGTCGATGTGTCTGCTTGGGGGGGAATAAACACGACGGTGACTATGATCGAAGAGAATTTTCTTGGTAGATAATGCGGTCGGCATTTGATTGTGAGGAATTCTAAGTCAGGTGAACAAAAGGACTTTAGTTCCTGTATGTTGTTATGATCACACCACGTCTCGTTAATCATAAGGCATACACCCCCGCCCTTCTTCTTTACCAGAGAGATGCTGTTGATGATGTTGTTTCTGTCGGCGCGATGCATGAAGAAACCAGGTGGCTGTACCGACTCAAATAGCGTGTCTCGAGTGAGCCATGTTTCTGTGAAACAAAGAACGTTACAGTCTCGGATGTCTCTCTGGAATGCTACCCTTGCTCGGATTTCGTCTACCTTGTTGTCAAGAGACTGGACATTGGCGAGTAGTATGCTCGGGAGCAGTGCGCGATGTGCCCGTCTACGGAGCCTAACCAGAAGACCGCTCCGTCTGCCCCTTCTACGGCGTCGTTGTTTAGGGTCGCCGGCTGGGATCCGATCCATTGTCCTAGGTGGTAGGCCAAACAGAGGATCTGCTTCGGGAAAGTCATATTCCTGGTCGTAATGTTGGTGAGTTGACGTTGCTCTAATATCCAATAGTTCCTCCCGACTGTATGTACAGTCGGTAACAATGTAAGAAATAACACATAAAAATAAAACAAATACTGCATAGTTTCCTAGGAACATGAAGCGAGGCGGCCATCTCTGTCGGCGCCAGAAGCTCCAAGGTCCCCCCCCCCAGTCCGAGGTAAGGATATCTATTGAGGAGGAACCATCCTACTCTGTGAAACTTCATTTAAAAAAATGGTGAAACATTTAAAAAGGTTATCATTTTTTAATGAAACTAAACTAAAAATATTCACGTGACCAAATAACTGATTACAACACACTGTTTTGCAATGAAGGTCGACAGTAGCCTCAACAGTACCCTCTAGGGTAGCACCATGGTTTAGTTGGAGAACAGCCATTTTCCATTCGGACTTCAATACAAAACCTAGGAGGCTCATGGTTCTCACCCCCTTCCATAGACACAGTAATTATGATGACTTCCAGCTATGCAAGCTCTTGCAGTATTGGCTGACATGTCCATCCAATCAAAGGATTAGATCATTAATCTAGTACTGAAAGCATAAGCTACAGCTAGCTATCACTGCAGTGCATAAAGTGTGGTAAATAGTTGACTCAGAGAGTTTTACTTCCTATCATTGTGAAGCAGAATTCACCAAGCGTTGGATTGTTCACCCACTAATAGGGAACGTGAGCTGGGTTTAGACCGTCGTGAGACAGGTTAGTTTTACCCCTCTGCATAGGAACGCAGAGCTTTCTAAATAAGTCCCTTCCTGATTGGATTTTTCTCAAATACATTTCTTCAAAAATGAAAGAGAAGCAGCAGAGAGAGACAGCAAACTAGCAACATGTTGTTGTATTTGTTCTTCTTAGTTTACCTTTCACTTACTTAGCTAGCTAATGCAGTAAATTTAGCCTACCCAACATCTAACTCAGAGAGGAATGCTTTTAGGTTAGCTAGCTGGCTAATGCTATCCAACACTGCAACTCTTCGAAGTCAAGGTAAGCTTTTGGTTTTATTAATTTATTGCCACCGGGGCATGCCGGTGTAACTACTAAACTGCTTGCTGTACACTGTAATGCGTGATTGTACAAATGTATTGGATTGTGGGTTTACTAACACGATAGTTCTAGTTTGTTGACTATAAAATGTATATGGTTACAACGCTATAGGCTGTGTAGCGTTTAGCAGTCATTTGTAGGCTAGGTTGTAGCAACCTCATGATGGGTATAGTGTCACGTTCTGACCTTTATTTCCTGTGTTTTGTATTTAGTTAGTATGGTCAGGGCGTGAGTTGGGTCGGCAGTCTATGTTTGATTTTCTATGATTTGGGGTTTTCTATGTTTCGGCCTAGTATGGTTCTCAATCAGAGGCAGGTGTCATTAGTTGTCTCTGATTGAGAATCATACTTAGGTAGCCTGGGTGTCACTGTGTGTTTGTGGGTGATTGTTCCTGTCTTTGTGTTTGCACCAGATGGGACTGTTTTAGGTTTTCTCACATTTGTTGTTTTTGTTAGTTATCTCATGTGTAGTTTCTTTATAAATTAAAGAATATGAATAACCACCACGCTGCGCTTTGGTCCGCCTCTCCTTCAGATGAAGAAAACCATTACATATAGGGCAAATTTGAGTAGTAGCCTAAACCTGTCAATGTTACATTGAGTTGGGTGAATGGAATATGAACGACAGTCATACAATATGCTGTAATAGAAATAAGGAAATGCTAAAAACAAACATCCACTCTTAAACGGCACCAACCGCCACTGGCCTGCACCCACAACCATTCAGCAGGTGCATGCCTTCCTAGGCTTGGCTGGCTATTATAGGTATTTTATCTCGGGCTTTTGCAAAGATTGCTTGCCCATTAAATGACCTCTAAATCGGTCTTCCTGCCTTCAAGAGATCAGGAGCTAACAAGGTCCAGACTGACAGTCTGCGTTTGAAAGGCTGAAAACCTGCTTAATTAACAGAGGCCCCTGTTTTAGCCTATGCAGATTTCAACCAGCCGTTTGTTCTCTATACTGTTGCGAGCAACCTCGGACTGGGGGGTGAACCTAGTCCAGGTTCATGATGGATGGTAGTTTATGCCATTCGAATCCTCCACCCAACAGAAAGAAACGGTGCCGATTATAGTTCATCCTCTTGATACTACCCATCCCGGATCCGGGTGCGTAATCATCTACTGACACTAATTAGCACAACGCAACGGACATAAATATTACTAGAAAGTATTCCTATTCATGAAATTACAAGTGAAATATATTGAAACACAGCTTAGCCTTTTGTTAATCACCCTGTCATCTCAGATTTTGAAAATATGCTTTACAGCCAAAGCAAGACAAGCATTTGTGTAAGTTGATCGATAGCCTAGCATAGCATTATGCCTAGCTAGCAGCAGGCAACCTGGTCACGAAAATCAGAAAAGCAATCAAATGAAATAGTTTACCTTTGAGCTTCAGATGTTTTCACTCACGAGACTCCCAGTTAGATAGCAAATGTTCCTTTTTTTTTTTAAATATTATTTTTGTAGGCGAAATAGCTCCGTTTGTTCTTCACGTTTGGCTGAGAAATCTACCGGATATTCCGGTCACGACAATGCCGAAAAATATTCCACATTAGCTCCATAATATCGACAGAAACATGGCAAACGTTGTTTATAATCAATCCTCAAGGTGTTTTTCAAATATCTATTCGATAATATATCAACCGGGACTGGTGGCTTCTTAGTAGGAAAGAGTGAAACAATGGCCGCATTTGTCCTTTACGCACAAAACACTCAGACTTCAGCTGACCACTGACGCAATGTTGACGTTCAGGCAAATTTTTAAAAATAAAAGCCTGAAACTATGTATTGTGACGCATTAGGGAAGCCATTCACTGCTCAATAGGGACGCATAGGAACGCAGAGCTATCTAAATAAGAGTCCCTTCCTGATTGGATTTTTCTCAGGCTTTCGCCTGCAATATCAGTTCTGTTATACTCACAGACAATATTTTTTACAGTTTTGGAAACTTTAGAGTGTTTTCTAAGCTGTCAATTATATGCATATTCTAGCATCTTGTCCTGACAAAATATGGTCACTGGTAGGATCACATCCCTGCGTTGGTCAAGGCGTACAACACACAGAACACAGTCCCACTGGCTATGCCGCCTCGTGCCTCATGTTTGGCTGGTATGTAAGACTGCCTGTGGATGTTGAACTGGGGGTGGACAACCCTCAGGTCAGGTATGAAAGGGACAGTTGGTTGGGGGAACATCATGAACAGTTGATTATGCTTACTCTATGGCTAAGAGGAAGATTGACCAGGCCTCCGAGCAACACAAGAGATAATATGACCATAAGGCCCAGGACTCTTAGCCCAAGGAGAAAGGTTCTGGAAGAAAAGCAGGCGTAGGCAGACACAAGGGAAGCTGGGGGGTTGGTGAGATCCAGAGCCTTGTGTTGTAGTGGGCCAGTATGGGGAAGGAGGACATGTGTATCGTGTCAGGTCTGAGACACAGGGAAAGAAAGGACTAGAAATGCTTTAAACCCTGTCTTATTCCTGCTCCACGTGCACCCGCAGATGCCCCAGAACCACTAGTAGAGGCTGAGACTGGACCAAACACTACTGTGTGGGGATTTTCGGGCACTCTGAACGTACACTTTCAAATGGTTACCTGCCAGAGCTAAGTACTGTACTTTTGTAATACCTGTTGCCAGGGACTGCCAACTTTAAGTGTGGGGGGGGATGTCATATGTGACCGACCGGCTCGATTCAGTCTTATGTAGCAAAATTGTGTTTTTTACATTGGATAAAAATAGACTCAGAGCTAGAAAATTGTATTTCATACAGTACAGTTGAGGAATAATGGGAAAGTAATTCTGCCTTGAATGTTGATAAACTTGTAACCCCAAGTTTCTTTAATGATTCAACTGTGGCCATGTGCTAAACAGAGGGAGTAGATTTGTAGACTAAAGTCTGGTTTATACTACATCTGTCGACGTGTCTGTAGACAGTTGTCGCACTAACATCATGAACATTCTATTGTTTGTCCGACATCAAACTTGTCATTATGAAACAGTATAAACACAACAACTACAGGCTGCATGACATCAGTTATGCTAACTGGTGTATTTTACACCAATAAACCCATCCATTTAAAAAGGAATTTACTATATGTGACCGACTGCCTCAATTCGGTTTTATGTAGCAAAATTTGAAATTGTGCTTTTTACAGTGGATAAAAGCAGAGACTCAGAGCTAGAAAATGGTATATCCTACACTGTAGTTGAGGAACAATGGGAAAGTCATTCTGCTTTGAAAGTCACTTTTCAGAAAATGGCCCTTGAATGTTTTGGGACACCTGGAGAGCTCTTCTTTGACACCCATTCAGCATTGTTCACACACTCTTAAGCATTCCCCCCCACCCATTGTCTTTAAGGATTCACATGAGGCCATGTGGTAAACACACCCAATATCAAATCAAATCTAAGTTTATTTGTCACATACACAGGATACAAAAGGTGCAATTGGTACAGTGAAGTGGTTACTTGCATAGTAGCAATATCAAAAACAGAAAGTGTCCAGATAAAAATATTTCTAATATTTTATAATTATTAGATGATGCTTACCTGACACACTTTAAATTGATGGGTCATGTGAAGGAAATGCCATAACCACCCCCAAGCCACATCTAGCTAAGTGGATGGGTCACTATTGTCTAGATATGTACACATAATACAATAAATAGATGGCCATAATCACCCCCAGACATACCTGGCTAATTTAATCGGTCATGTAATAATCCGGCCCTACAATGCACCGGCATAATCCCAACTCATACTACTACCAATACAAACATTGTCATAACTCTAGTATGAATCTGAATGTAGCTAAAGCTAACAAACTAGCTTCAATGTTAGCTAGCTAACATTAGGCTATAACTAGCAAATGGATTTCTGATTCAAATAATATTACTACACAGATAATACAGCTGGCGTGGCTGGCGTGGCAGCAATCGAATGTTTGCTAGCTAACTAATAGTACGCTTGCAATAAAAACGACTTTCTGATTTAATTCAAAACTTTTATCTGAAAATGTAGCGAGACTCTTACCCATTTAACTCCATTTTGTTTGTAGCTACATCTTGTTTGGCCAGCATTGTGTCAAGTCACTCCGGTTCACACTGACCGTGGCGTGTGCAGAAATATAAGTACATGAAAGTTGACTGTCCAACCACACCTGTCATATACGCCCTCCCCCAAATTCACAAGAGCATGACACCCCCTATACCAGGCAGGCCCATTGCGTGTAGTAACGGATCTTTGACAGAGAATATCTCTACCTTTGCAGACCATTTTGTGAAACCCTGGGCAATCTCCTTCCCCACGTATCTATTGGTTTAATTTATTTTTGTAAATCTGTGGACCATATACCTGAGAATTCTATTCTGTGTACTTTTGATGTTACCAGTCTATATACTAACATCCCCCATCAGGGCGGCTCAAGTTTTACCTCAATGAATGTCCCCCTAATGCTCTTCCCAGCACCAATTGTATTGTGGACTTGGCTGAACTGGTACTAACCTCCAACTATTTTCTCTTCAGGGGAGACTTTTTCCTCCAGACCAAAGGGACATCGATGGGAAGCACTATAGATTCTAATTATGCGAAACTAAACTTTTAAAAAAGAAACGTCCCTTTTCCAGAACCCTGTCTTTCAAAGATAATTTGTAAAAATCCAAATAACTTCACAGATCTTCATTGTAAAGGGTTTAAACACGGTTTCCGATGCTTGTTCAATGAACCATAAACAATTAATGAACATGCAGCTGTGGAACGGTCGTTAAGACACTAGCAGCTTAAATTAAGGTCACAGTTATGAAAACTTAGGACACTAAAGAGGACTTTCTACTGACTCTGAAAAACACCAAAAGAAAGATGCCCAGGGTCCCTGCTCATCTGCGTGAATGTGCCTTAGGCATGCTGCAAGGAGGCATGAGGACTGCAGATGTGGCCAGGGCAATAAATTGCAATGTCCGTACTGTGAGACACCTAAGACAGCGCTACAGGGAGAGAGGACGGACAGCAGTGGCAGACCACGTGTAACAACACCTGCACAGGATCGGTAGTTCCGAACATCACACCTGCGGGACAGGTACAGGATGGCAACAACTGCCCGAGTTACACCAGGAACGCACAATCCCTCCATCAGTGCTCATACTTTCTGCAATAGGCTGAGAGAGTCTGGACTGAGGGCTTGTAGGCCTGTTGGTGAAGAGCAAAAAGTGCTCTTCACCAACGAGTCGCGGTTTTGTTTCACCAGGGGTGATGGTCGGATTCGCGTTTATTGTCGAAGGAATGAGCGTTACACCGAGGCCTGTACTCTGGAGCGGGATCGATTTGGAGGTGGAGGGTCCGTCATGGTCTGGGACGGTGTGTCACAGCATCATCGGACTGAGCAACGAAGAGCCCGGATCTCAATCCCATTGAGCACGTCTGGAACCTGTTGGATCGGAGGGTGAGGGCTAGGGCCATTCCCACCAGAAATGTCCGGGAACGTGCAGGTGCCTTGGTGGGAGAGTGAGGTAACATCTCTCAGCAAGAACTGGCAAATCTGGTGCAGTCCCTCTGTACAGATCTCTATAGGAAACCTACTGACAGGAATACCCTCCTTAGAGGTGACAGCTTTCGTCCACATCCACCTATTAAAAGTCTCCCTATAAGTCAATTCAGTCGCAGAAGGTGCAGCTCTGATGCTTCTTATTAGAAACAGACCACAGACCTCACACAAAGGTTTAAGGGGGTACAAAGACAATTGGGTAAAACATGCCAATGATCGTTTTGAAGGACTAACACAGTTGGAAAGCCTTCAACCAAATTGAAAGAAAAAGCAGAACATGTCCCATCATGCTTCACCCAATACTCACAATTGGGGATGGCATTTAAGAACATTACCAGGAAGCACTGGTACATTATTGATACTGACCCACAATTGAAACCAATTTTTAAATATCCCCAATGTATGGTCTTTTTAAGAGGCAGCTTCTAAATGAAAATACTTGCAGATCAGTAAATATCCCTGTAGATCTAATTCAATTTAGAGGATTGGAGGATTCTAAATTAATAAGGGGCATTTTTTCGGACAAATCTGGTCTGTGAGAATATCTAAGGGGCTTTAGGTACAAGGTTAATAATAATTTAAAAAAGAATAATTGGATAACAGATCGGCTCTCAACTCATTAGGAGGCGGCTTCTATCTTCAATATGCGTTAAATGCTCCAGGACCACCAACATTTTTTGTTTTTGTTGCTGCCTGATGCAGGACTCTAGTGCCAGAGAAGAGAGACTCAAACTGAAAACACCTCCATTAAAACCTCTTAAGAATCCGCCACTTTTTTTCAATGTTTGCCTAAAATTACATACCCAAATCTAACTGCCTGTAGCTCAGGCCCTGAAGCAAGGGTATGCATATTCTTGGTACCGTTTGAAAGGAAACACTTTGAAGTTTGTGGAAAGGTGAAAGTAATATAGGAGAATATAACACAATAGATCTGAAAAAAGTTATTTTGTATTTTTTTGTACCATCATCTGTGAAATGCAAGAGAAAGGCCATAATGTATTATTCCAGCCCAGGTGCAATTTAGATTTTGGCTACTAGATGGCAGCAGTGTATGTGCAACGTTTTAGACTGATCCAATTGCATTTCTGTTCAGAATTTTGTTTCAAAATTGCCCAAATGTGCCTAATTTGTATATTAATAACATTTCATGTTCAAAATTGTGCACTTTTCTCAAACAATAGCATGGTATTATTTTACAGTAATAGCTACTGTAAATTGGACAGTGCAGTTAGCTTACATTCTTGCTAATCTTTCTGCCAATATCAGATATGTCTGTGTCCTGGGAAATGTTCTTGTTACTTACAACCTCATGCTAATCGCATTAACCTACGTTAGCTCAACCGTCCCGTGTCGGGACAATAGTCCCGAAGAAGTTAACATATCCACCGATAGATCAGCGTTCTAAATCCCCCTTCTGATAGTTTGGTGCAATGACAGAATGCCACCATCTACCACTAATGGTCACAGCATAAGCTCAAAATTTTAAGGAAGAACCATCATGATTAACTACTCATGGTGTGATTGTGGTAACTTACAGGATCTCAAATCCTTTTGTTTTCCCGATCCGGAATATCTCACCATCAAATGCCAACCGCATTGCCTCCCAAGATAATTTTCTTCAGTCATCGTGCAAACTGGAAACCGCATATCCCGAGGCCGCATTTATTGTAGTTGAGGAATTTAGTAAAGGAAATCTGAGGAAACCGCTACTGAAGTTCTATCAACACATTACCTGTGCTACTCGTGCATTGAGCACTCTTTTCCATTGGTACTCCCGCTTCCAGGACGGTTACAAGGCCCTCCCCCACCCTCCTTTCAGCAAATCAGATCATGATTCCATTTTGCTCCTCTCCTCCTATTGGTAGAAATTTAAACAGGAAGTACCTGTGGTAAGGACTGTTCAACTTCGGTCTGACCAATCGCAATCTATGCTTCAAGATTGTTTTGATCACACGGACTGGGAATTTTTCCGGTTTGCCTGTGAAAATAGGCTGCAAGCCCTTAAACCAACAATGCAGTTTTAAGAAAATATAGTTAACATATTTACGAAATAAACGAAAGACAAAAAAGAAAGACAATAAAATGACATTAATGAGGCTATATACAGGGGGTCCTGGTACCGAGTCAATGTACGGGGGTACAGGTTAGTCAAGGGTTTTTGGGTAATTTGTACATGTAGGTAAGGGTAAAGCGACTATGCATAGATAGACAGCGAGTAGCAGCAGTGTAAAAACAAAGGTGGGGTGTCAATGCAAATAGTCTGGGTGGTCATTTGATTCATTGTTCCGCATTCTTACGGCTTGGGGGTTGAAGCTGTTAAGGAGCCTTTTGGACCTAGACTTAAAATCAAATCAAATGTTACTGGTCACATACACATGGTTAGCAGATGTTAATACGAGTGTAGCAAAATGCTTGTGCTTATAGTTCCAACAGTGCAGTAATATCTAACAAATAATCAAAAAATTCCCAACAACTACCTAATACACACAAATCTAAAGGGGTGATTGAGAATATGTACATATAAATATATGGATGAGCAATGGCCGAGCGGCATAGACAAGGTGCAGTAGATGGTATAAAATACAGTATATACATGTAATATGAGTAATGTAAGCTATGTTAACATTATTAAGGTGTCATTATTTAAATTGGGATTGTTTAAAGTGACTCGTGATCCATTTATTAAAGTGATCAGGTCTCGGTGTGGGCAGCAGCCTCTCTGAGTTAGTGATTGCTGTTTAGCAGTTTGGCCTTGAGATAGAAGCTGTTTCTCAATCTCTCCGTCCCAGCTTTGATGCACATGTTTTAAATTTTAATTTTTATTTCACCTTTATATAACCAGGTAGGCTAGTTGAGAACAAGTTCTCATTTGCGACCTGGCCAAGATAAAGCATAGCAGTGTGAACAGACAACACAGAGTTACACATGGAGTAAACAATTAACAAGTCAATAACACAGTAGAAAAAAAAGAGAGTCTATATACATTGTGTGCAAAAGGCATGAGGAGGTAGGCGAATAATTACAATTTTGCAGATTAACACTGGAGTGATAAATGATCAGATGGTCATGTACAGGTAGAGATACTGGTGTGCAAAAGAGCAGAAAAGTAAATAAATAAAAACAGTATGGGGATGAGGTAGGTAAAAATGGGTGGGCTATTTACCGATAGACTATGTACAGCTGCAGCGATCGGTTAGCTGCTCAGATAGCAGATGTTTGAAGTTGGTGAGGGAGATAAAAGTCTCCAACTTCAGCGATTTTTGCAATTCGTTCCAGTCACAGGCAGCAGAGAACTGGAACGAAAGGCGGCCAAATGAGGTGTTGGCTTTAGGGATGATCAGTGAGATACACCTGCTGGAGCGCATGCTATGGGTGGGTGTTGCCATCGTGACCAGTGAACTGAGATAAGGCGGAGCTTTACCTAGCATGGACTTGTAGATGACCTGGAGCCAGTGGGTCTGGCGACGAATATGTAGCGAGGGCCAGTCGACTAGAGCATACAGGTCGCAGTGGTGGGTGGTATGAGGTGCTTTAGTGACAAAACAGATGGCACTGTGATAAACTGCATCCAGTTTGCTGAGTAGAGTGTTGGAAGCTATTTTGTAGATGACATCGCCGAAGTCGAGGATCGGTAGGATAGTCAGTTTTACTAGGGTAAGTTTGGCGGCGTGAGTGAAGGAGGCTTTGTTGCGGAATAGAAAGCCGACTCTAGATTTGATTTTCGATTGGAGATGTTTGATATGAGTCTGGAAGGAGAGTTTACAGTCTAGCCAGACACCTAGGTATTTATAGATGTCCACATATTCAAGGTCGGAACCATCCAGGGTGGTGATGCTAGTCAGGCGTGCGGGTGCAGGCAGCGAACGGTTGAAAAGTATATAGAATGGTGTCATCTGTGTAGAGGTGGATCAGGGAATCGCCCGCAGCAAGAGCAA